>NC_068923.1:76711094-77014063 GCF_023091745.1 Budorcas taxicolor | reverse complement strand
ATATACATATGAAATTTTTTTAATTATAAAAATTCTGGTACCCAGAGTAGCCAAAAAAGAGGTGAACATATTGTAGATTCTCTTAATGAGACTCAGTCCTACTTGGTACCTACTTGGTACACATCTCACATAAGTGTTACTGGCTTCTCTACCCTGGCATGGCAGCCCCGTTTTCTGCCTTCAAGGGTTCACACTGCAGAAAGTGCTTCTGGGTGCCAGGCGAGGAAAATCACTTTCTATGTGAGTTCGGTAGCTTCCTTAATCTCATTTCACTCTTAATGCTCAGAATCTAACTATAGAACTCTCAATATAACAACAGAAGCATTAATCAAGGATATTTGATCATCTTTAACACAGAGATCCTGACCATCCTTAGGAGCCCCATTTTTTAGGGTTTTCAACGAGATGGCACCCCGCTATTCCTCTGGCTGGAGGAGATGAAAGGTAAGTGTAGGATGAGGCTGTCTTCTGGGGCACAGCCCCCACTGTCCACAGCTGGATATTGGAGACGTGAATCAAGAGTGGTGAGCACATTCATTCATCCCCACAAAGACAGTTTCACCAAAATCGCAACCTGGGAGGGAGACTTTTTTAGAAACTCAACCCACTCACCAAGCCCGATCCTACTGGGAACCAAGCTATGGGACTTGCCCAGCAAAACCTTGAAACAAGTTTATTCATTCAACAACCGCTTGAGTGGTAACTGCACAGATGCTGGGTTCCGGTGTGCCCAGGCTACCAAAACAGCAAGATCCCTTCTGGTGGGGGAAATGCCCCCTCCTTGCAGAAGAAGGGTAAACCAGGGAGGAGTGAGTTGTGTCTCAGGGAATCAGAAGAATTTTCCAGGCAGAGGCCACAATACACAGCAAGGGAATGGGGAAGAGCTTGCTGTGTTCAAGGAACTGCAAATAGACCAGTGCAGATTCAGAGAGGTGAACTGGAGGTGGGAAAGAATGAGGTGGAGCTCACAGGGGAGTTAAGGTCACGTTGGGAAGTGTGGATTTCATTTTCAGGCAGTAGAGAGTTAGGAGGAATTTAAACAGAGTAGAGATGTGAGGGCAGACTGGGGCAATTCTGGTTTCCCTTTCGCTCCTCTCCAAGGTGTCCATTCTCCTGTCTCCAACTTACCCCCACCCGTATTCTCAGCTCCTCTCCCCAGAGCCCTCGATTTTTAAGGTAAATTTCAATCACAAGAGGCCAAAATCGTCCCCAGGAATTTGTGCTGTAATGGTAGTTAAAGCCTTCAGACAATAACTGATTATCTGACTATAGACTTGTAGGCATTGGCCAGGAGGCAGGAGAGAACTGGTGGAACATTCTTTAATTGTGGATTAGTCTTCCAGCTCTGGTCACACACACCTCTCAAAGGCTCAGACTTGCCTCCAAGGAAGCCAGCTAAGTACTTGGTACCCACTTTTCCTCAGGGGGTGAACACAGCTCCCACTTTCCTTTGGGGGGGACACAGCTCCCATTTTTCCTCAGCGGGGGGACACAGCTCCCACTTTCCTCACAGAGGGGACACAGCTCACACTTTCCTCACAGGGGGGATCACAGCTCCCACTTTCCTCACAGTGGGGACACAGCTTGCACTTTCCTCACAAGGGGACACAGCTCCCACTTCCATTTGGGGGGGAACACAGCTCCCACTTTTCCTCAGCAGGGAACACAGCTCCCACTTTCCTTTGGTGGTGGGGGGAAACACAGCTCCATCTCCAGGATTTGAATTGTAGGGTCTTAACAACAGGAGGGATCTTGGAGTCCCAATCACCCAGGCTCTTCTGGAAGGCAGGCTCAAAATATTCCCTTCACTTTTATCAGATTTGATTAGCTGGCATCTCATCATGTTTTCCATCTCTTGATAATTTTCTGAGAGGGAGTTAATGAATGGAAAGAGTCAGCAGGGTCCAGGTAATCCACAAATCAAACACCCTGTCTTGGTGTCAGAAGTGGTCTGTGTTCCATTTTCATGAGAAATAAACCTAAAGCTTGAATGACTAAGCTGAAAGTCATGGCATTATCTCCCTCCTAGTCTTACCAGGTAGGGTTTTTTCCCTACTGTATCTTCAAGTCTCCTCCAAATCTTTGAAATCTTATCATGCGGCTTCTGTAATATAACTTCTGAATTATGGAAATTGTAATGCAATAAAACTTCTCTGTTGCCTGCCATGAGTGTCAGATATTATCTGGTAGATCTCAGATACCCCAGGTGTATCATTCTCTCCCACACACACAACCCCCTCATACCCCCTTCAAAACATCAGCCTCCACTTGACACCGTGGGACTCCTCAAGTCATCTGTGTCAACCGTTCAGCTCTGGCTGACCCATTTCCTGCCCCAGCCAGCTTGGGGCTAGAACGGAGATGTTCCATTTACTCTGTAAAAAGTTAAATGTCACCCTCTGATGTTTACTGGCTTTGAAGTTTCCTAGCCATGGTATGTGGGGAAACTTTTCTGTCTCCATCAAACTCCTCCTCATCCCCCATTCTGTGTGCAAACAAGTTCCTTGTTGTGATTGCTCATTTCTGCCCTCACATCCTTTCAGTTGTGGGATTTCTTATTGTCTTACTAACAAAAATAGCAACAATATTTACCCGGGACTTAACTATGAGTCAGATACTCTTATAAGCACATTTGGATATATGTACTCACTTCATACTCACCACAAGTGTTCAAGGCAGTTGCCATCATGAGCCCTATTTTACAAATAAGCCACTGAGGGGTTAAGAAACCTGTTCAAGGTCCCCCAGCTACTGATAGGCAGAATCTGTGCCCTTAACCAGTGGATTTGGCTCCTCCATCTCTCATTTTCGTCTCCTCCAAATATCTCCTATGTTGCCACACTCACCCAATGCCATGTTTACCCTGTCCCAAGCACCATGCCAGGTGCTTGGGATTCGGGGATGATGCTTTGCAACCCTTGCCTACAGTTTGATGGAGGAGGCAGGCAGGCACACCATAAGCCAGAGTGTGCTGGGTGGGGGAGGGGAGACCTGGACCAGCGCTGTAGGACTTTGAAGGGTGTGTTGGAGTCTGTGACACTTTATCTGGGATGTGGAATGGGCGTCTGTCATAGTGCTGTAACCCATGAGCTCCTCTTCCACCATCAGATATTGTTTCATGTACTTCTTTCTTTTCTTGCAGTTTTTGAAATTTCAAAATTCTCTTTGCCTTTTGCTCCAGGAGAGCAATTTTTGAACTTAATTGTTGCATTAAGATCATCCATGGTGGCAGCGATTGGTTGGTTTTCCTCTTGGCTACAGGCTGGACACGTTTTTCCGTCCCCCTCATACCCAGAGGTGGTGTTTGCTGGAGTCTGGCTGAAGGGATAGGGTGGGAGGGAAGCACTGCCAGGCTCTTCCAAGCCTGGCCCATAAGACCACCCTCGAAAACTTCCTCCCTTCCACTCCAATCCCAGGACCCACTGGAAGCCTCAGGGAGGTTCCAATGGACACCTGGGGTTGAGAACCATTAACTGTTAATGCTTGTTTTAATTGCTTCCATGTTGCCTTGGCTACATCAGGACCAGTTGGCTTGGTGTTTGTGGAGGGGTTGACAAATGCAGACTTTTATTTTCGTCCTTTAACTGTTCTCTTGGAAAACCCTCATCCAGACAATGATTGCTACTGGATTTACCTGTGAGCAGATGAGAGTGGTGGGTGTCTGAGGGTCCTAACATGCACTGGAGCAATCTGATTAAAAAATCGTATTTTAGGATCTGAGTCATATCATGCTATATAAGGGCAGAGACACTGACAGGGACTCTGTCCACAATAAAAATAAAACAAATATAATACAAATAATAAACCATGAAATACATATTATTTTGATAGAATCCAATAAGCATAAACATACACATATATGGGCACAATAATATTTGAGCTCTGGTATCTGCCAAGCACTGTGCTAAGCGCTCTACACGCAGTATCTCATATAATCCTGACAACAGTGCTCCGAGGCAGGCATTAATTGTTATCCTGTTATAGAGATGAAACCAAGGCAGAGAAGAGAAATTATTTGTCCAGGGTCACCTGATGAAGAGGGCTTCCTAGGTGACTCAGTGGTAAAGAATCTGCCTGCTAATGCAGGCCTTGCATGGGAGACTCAGGCTCGATCCCTAGGTTGGGAAAATCCCCTGGAGGAGCACATGTCAACCCACTCCAGTATTCTTTCCTGGAGAATCCCATGGACAGAGGAGCCTTTCGGTTCAGTTCAGTTTAGTCACTCAGTTGTGTCTGCAACCCCATGGACTGCAGAATGCCAGGCTTCCCTGTCCATTACCAGCACCCGGAGCTTGCTCAAACTCATGTCCACTGAGTGAGTGATGCCATCCAACCATCTCATCCTCTGTCGTCCCCTTCTCCTCCTGCCTTCAATCTTTCCCAGCATCAGGGTCTTTCCCAATGAGTCAGTTCTTTGCATCAGGTGGCCAAACTATTGGAGTTTCAGCTTTAGCATCAGTCCTTCCAAAGAACACCCAGCACTGATCTCCTGTAGAATGGACCGGTTGGATCTCTTTGCAGTCCAAGGGACTCTCAAGAGTCTTCTCCAACACCACAGTTCAAAAGCATCAATTCTTCAGTGCTCAGCTTTCTTCACAGTCCAATTCTCACATCCATACATGACCACTGGAAAAACCATAGCCTTGACTAGACGGACCTTTGTCAGCAAAGTAATATCTCTGCTTTTTAATACGCTGTCTAGGTTGGTCATAGCTTATAACTTAGGTCATAGTCTAGGTTGGACTTGGGCTATAGTCCAGGGAGCTCACAAAGAGTTGGACTAGACTGAGCGACTGAGCATGCACACGTGATAAAGATGAGCCAGGAGTGAAAAGCCATCTGACACCCAGGCCTACAGCACAGTGTATGTTAACACTCAATATATGGGACCTCCACACAGATGCTGCCTGACTCCCAGGTGCCCACCTCTGTACCACCCTGTCCCACCCCATCTCAGGGACCCTTTTCAGTCCAGACTGAGCCATATTTCCCTTACCCACTGCTCAGCACACTTTCTGTAATTAAAATTGAGTTGATGTGAACAAAGCCACTGGACTAGATGACTTCCCCTAGTTCTTCCCATACAGTTTGAGATTCCCCGGCACCGTGGCAACCAGAGTTTTACGTGAATCTGGATCCTTGGAGGTCAGGACATGCAGGAACTAAGTGAAGTGCCTTGAAGATTCACTGCGCTGGTAAGTGGTTCCTTCAAGGGGCATCCACTGAACTTCTCACCAGCCTCACTCACCCTCATTCGATGCTACTTTAGCCATGAAGTGCCCTCAAGAGCCCACAGAAGTGTTTAAGGCCCTTTAAAAAACTTGTGGGGAACGCCAAAGGGAGAAAAGAAAACTACAAAATTGAAATTAATGGAGGTTCGATTAAATGCCTGCAAAAATATCACACTAAGCTTCGTGAATAGTTAAATTTGGAATTCATAAAAAATTCATGATGCTTAAAAACAAGAAGACCTGCTTTTCTTACTTTGAGAGGTTTTCTAGTCTGCATAATGATGGTTGAAAAATCACAGCCAGTCGTAAATTGGATGTATTCCTTGTAGGCGAAAGCGTTGCAAAAGCAGAATTACAAAAGTCATATCATATTTTTACAGCCAAAATATTAAATAATTTGTTCAAATTGGCCAGCTATGGAACACGTGAGATGTGGATGTTTTCTTCTATGTTCAACATGTTGTTGGATGGAATCTCCCAAAGGACGAGTCCCTAAAATCTGGGAATCACACACCTCCCCAGACCTTGAGAGAGTTTAGTGCAGGCAAGAAACAGAGTCTGGTTGCTAGGGGTAAAGGGTGGACCTAGGGGGGAATCCCCTCTCAGTCTGGAGTGGGGAGGCCCAAGAGGGGAAATAGAGTTCTCGAATGAAATGCAGCGCTTATCCAGTCTATCTTGGGAAAGAGGGCCTGTTTGAATGCATCCAATAGATTCCAGCTGCCCCTACTGGAAATAAGCCAAAAAAAGCCTGCCCCCCGTTTTTCCCTTCTCTGTAGGAAAGAGATTGAGAGGCTTTTCTTTTTCAAAGCAGAGGGAGTGTGAAGGCCTGCAAAGCACCGATGCTATTCTTCCCCTTTCAGGACCAGGACTGCACCCGCCTTATCGTTCAGCGCTGACCCAAGAGCTTCTTTTGATTGGCAGCATCGCAAATTGACATCTGTTTTCTTATCAAAGTCCTGGACAGGAGGCAGAATCCAGCAACTGTCTCCCTCACATCAGGTCTGGAACAGGGGGAACTCTGTGGTTCTGTGATAAAACGAGAGCTGGAGGCTAATTAATGACAGAGCTGCCTGCCTTCTTTGTCTGGGTTGCCAGCAACTCGAGATACCTCAGCAGAGGTGCGAGAGCTCCTGGGTTCTGGGGCACAAGCCCTTGATATAAGAAAGTCTTAGGACCTTGGTTTTCTCACTTGAAAATGAAGATGATAATTCCTGCCACTTTTTCCTATCAGAGAAAGTCTGGGCTAGAATGTGGTGGTGGCAGCTGTTTAGTCATTCAGTCACATCCAACTCTTTGTGACCCCATGAACTGGAGCCCTCCAGACTCCTCTGTCCATGGGATTTCCCAGGCAAGAATACCTGAGTGGGTGGTCATTTCCTTCTCCAGGGGATCTTCC
Source organism: Budorcas taxicolor (assembly GCF_023091745.1). Classification (NCBI taxonomy): domain Eukaryota; kingdom Metazoa; phylum Chordata; class Mammalia; order Artiodactyla; family Bovidae; genus Budorcas; species Budorcas taxicolor. The sequence continues at coordinate 77,007,436 of NC_068923.1, read as the reverse complement.
TGACCCAGGGGTCAAACCTGCATCTTCTGCATAGAAGGCAGGTTCTTTACCACTGAGCCACCAGGGAAGACCCAGAATGTAGTAACATAGGAAATTGCCTTAAGAGGTTTGCTCCTCAAAGTGTGGCCTCAGGCAGGCAGGCTCAGACTTACCTGAGAGCTTGTTGAGAATGTTGCGGACCACAAGGGATTAATCTCCAGAACTTACAAACAGCTCATGCAACTCAATATAAGAAAAAATAAACAACGCAATCAGGGAATGGGCAGATGACCCAAATAGACATTTCTCCAAAGAAGACGTATAGATGGCCAAGAGGCACATGAACAGAGGCCTGTCATTGCTCATTACTGTAGGCTCCTCTCGTGGCTCAGTTTGATCTCTGGTGGGGAAGATCCCCTTGAAATCAAAACTATGAGATATCACCTCACACCAGTCAGAAGGGCCATCATCAAAAGGTCTACAAACGAAAGAAAGAAAAAAAAAGGTCTATAAACAGTAAATGCTGGAGAGGGTGTGGAGAAAAGGGAAGCTTCCTACACTGTTAGTGAGAATGTAAATTGGTGCAGCTACTATGGAGAACAGTATGGGGGTTCATTAAGAAACTAAAAATAGAGCTACCATATGATCCAGCAGTCTTACTCCTGGGCATATATCAAGGAAAAAACATGGTTTGAAAGAATACATGTACCCCAATGTTCACTGCAGTGCTGTTTATAATAGCCAAGACATGGAAGCAACCTAAATGTCCATCAACAGATGAATGGATAAAGAAGATGTGGAATATTACTCAGCCATTAAAAAGGATGAAATAATGTCATTTGCAGCAATATGAATGGACCTGGAGATTATCGTACTAAGTGAAGTCAGTCAGGCAGAGAAAGACAAATGTCATATGATATCACTTATTGTGGAATTAAAACAAAAGTGAAGCAAACGAACTTATCTACAAAATAGAAACAGACTCATAGGTTTAGAGAACAAACTTATAGCTACCGGGGGGAAGGGTTGGGGGGAAGGGACAGATTGCGAATTTGGAATTGACATGTACACACTGCTATATTTAAAATAGATGGATACATGTATATGTATAACTGAATCACTTTGCTGTACTCCTGAAACTAACACAATATTGTTAATCAACTCTACTCCAATAAAATAAAAATAAAAAATAAAGGAATGCAGACTCTCAGGTCCCACAACAGACCTACCAAAGTGGAATCTTCATTTTAATGAGATCCCAGGTAACTTGCATGAATATTAAAGTTTGAAAAGGCCTGATTATGGGGGGAAAAACAACAACAACAACAACTCTGCAAGTCTTAAAAGTTATCACTTACTGGTGACAATCAGTTTAAAGTCTTCTCTGTTAGCTTCATGAGATGAGACCCCAGGAGGCTTGTTCCCCACTGTATTCCACTTTTTGGCTCATTCCGTGGTATAGAATAGGCACTCAATATTTGTTTAATTAATAAGCCTTTTATATCCTGTGTTTGCGACCGCACAGAGGGGCGGAAGAATAGACAGGTTCGTAAATAGACTTCCCAATGAGCCATGTGATCTACCAGGTAGGGGTAGCCTGCTTTTGACCTCTGGTACAATGCCCAGTGGGGGCTTCCCTAGTGGCTCAGTGGTAAAGAATCCGCCTGCCAATGCGGGAGATGTGAATTCGATCACTGGGTCGGGAAGATTCCCTGGAGAAAGAAACAGCAGCCCACTCCAACATTCTTGGCTGGGAAATCCCATGACAGACTATAGTCCATGGGGTTGCAAAAGGGTCATAACACGACTTGGCAACTAAACAGAGGCAACAACAATGCCCTAGCAGAGTGCTGCAGTGGTTCTCAAACCTTACTGCACATCAGGGTCACCTGGACACCTTGTTGAAACAGACGGCTGGATCCCACCCTCATAGTCTCTCATTCACTAGGTCTGGGATGGGATGAGAATTTGTATTTCTAACAAATTTCTGGTGATGCTGATGCTGCTGGTCTCAAGGACTCTGTCTTCAGAAGATGGCCTAGACATTGATGATGTCTGAATAAGTGTCTTCACATTTTAAATGCAGAATAGGAGGCATTCACAGAGACAGAAACATCAAATTGACAATAAAACATTTTTGGACCAAAGCTTTAGGCCCTGGCTCCTTGTCAGGAGGCTGGGGCAGCCTGAGACAGGCCAAGGCCAGGGGACCAATGGGCCAGGGAATGGGTGGTACGAGTGGCCATGAGTTTATAATTCGGGGCTCAGAGGCAAGGCTCTCGATCCTGGCGTGGTCAGTATCACTCGTGTGATTCCTAAAGTCTACAGTTTTCCTCTTCATGTCAAGATTCCTGAATCACCAGAGTAGGACTGATTGTTCACTGGGTCGGTCAGACAGGCACTCCAGGGCTATTTGGTAACAAACTGTTACAGTGACAACCACTCCCTTTACGTCAGGCCTTGTATGTGTGTTGTGTGTGCTAAGTGGCTTCAGTCGTGTCCGACTCAATGCAACCCTGTGGACTGTAGCCCACCAGCCTCCTCTGTCCTTGGGATTCTCCAGGCAAGAATACTGGAGTGGGTTGCCAAGCCTTCCTCCAGGGATCTTCCCGACCCGAATAGGGATTGAACCTGTGTCTCTTACGTCCACCTGCATTGGCAGGTGGGTTCTTTACCACTAGCACCACCTGGGAAGCCCTCAGGCCTAATATATATATACACACACACACATATATATATATATATATATAAATTCCAAGGACAGAAGAGACTGGTAGGCTACAGTCCATGGGGTCGCAAAGAGTTGGAGTTGGACATAAGGAGCAACTAACACTTCCACTTCCGCAGTAACAGGCTGAGACTCCAGCCCGGGCCTCCCCCTTTACTCCATTTAGTGTCTCTCTCCCTTGCTCGCTTCTGCTTCTGCCAGACAAGCCCCCACCCCTGCCTCTCTGCTGTGAACTTCCTCCCAGTCTATGTCCCATTCTGACAGCCACTGTCTCAGAGAGCAGCTCTCTAGGCCTCAGTTGAAAGCAGCCGACTCTGTGATTCTGTTCTGTTCCTGTTTAATTCCACCTGCAATTACGCAGACGGTGGTCCACCGTGGCCTCAGCTCAGACAGCAATTCCAGCTGGCTCTATTCAACTCCTCCTATTGCTGCATCTCCACAGAGATGTCCAAGTCTCATCCCCTTGGTTGAAAGGGACTTCCAAGTGCCTGGGATGCTTGACGAGGTGGGGAGTTGTGTGTGTGTCTATGTGTGTGTGTCTGTGGTGGGGACTGGCCCCCAGTGGCAGCCCAGCCACTCCCTTCCCTGGTCCTTCCCACGGAAGATAGCCGTCCTCTCCATCTGAAGACCCCCCACTCCCCTCCCATTTCCCCCACTGCCCCTCTTCTTGTTGCCATGCTGTCTTCTCACTCTCCTCTCTCCAGGCCCTGGCTTATCTGGGTTCTCATCCGGGAGAGGGAAACAGACTGCAAGCTTCATGCATCCAAGGATCTTCCTGCTTTGCCATGTAATGACCAGGTGTATCAGTGAGAAGGAGGATGGAGATAGAAATATATAGAAAACCACCAGCTTAATACTTGCCATATAATCCTCCCCCGTCTCTTTTCATTTGTGTGTTTATTGGCTTACCATTCAACATCCTGTATCAGATTGAACAGTGTCTGCCTCCCCTCCCCCAAATTCATATCCACCTGGAACCTTAGAATGTGACCCTTACTGGGAAAGAGTGTCTTTGCAGATGTAATTTGTCAAGATGAGGTCGTATTGGTGTAGGGTGGGTTCTAAATCCAGTATGACTGGTGCCCTTATAAGAGGAAGGATGTTTAGACAGAGACACACAAGCCCACGGGGAGAAGGCCACGTGAAGACAGAGGCAGAGGTTGGAATGAGGCATCTACACACCAAAAAAGCCAAGGGTTTCCAGAAACTCCAGAAGCTCGGAAGAGGTGAGGCAGAATTCTTCAGTAGAGACTTTGGAAGGAACTAGGCCCTGCCAACACCTTGATTTTGGATTTCTGGCCTCCAGAACAGTCAGACAGTGAATTTCTATTGTTTTAAGCCGGCACGTTCATGGTCTTTGTTACAGCAGCCACAGGAAACTAGTACACACCCAGTAAGACTCTAGGGCCCTTGAGGGCAGGAGCCACATGCATTTCGTTCACCTTCGAATCCTCAGGGCCTCACAGCGTCTGGTGCACGAAACAGTCCGAAATAAACTTCTGTCAAGTGAAGACAGCTAAGCCTGAGCAAGTGTGACTGAAGTGGGAAGGAAGAGTAAGGACTGAGATGATCTGTTTGGTTCCACAGAGAGAAACAGCAGCAAGGGAGGAGTCAGCAATGGGACCTGGCTCTTCTTTGCTGAGCTCACTCTCAGATGCTGAAATGACTATTTTTGGTGAATGCAAATCATAGCCACGGCCAAACGTCTGGAGCCTAAGGCCGCAAACGCGTGAGCTGAGCCAGGATAACAGTCACCCGGGTTTATTTTTAAAGTAACCACGCCTGACCTGCAGGCTCAGAGGCCTAAGATGCAGACTTCCCTGACGGCCGCCCGGCGTGGCCAGCTCTCCTCAGCTGAGGAAAGCCACAGGTTTCAAAATGGAGGCCCTCAGCCTCCCCTGCTACATCGCTAAGAAATACCTCCCCTCCCATCTGTCACTGACACGCTGACCTCTTTCTGGCGAGTTTGACACCCGCAAATCACAAGCTGTTGCTCTTGGCTTGGTTCAGTTTGTGGAATTAAATGATGCGTGTGAGTGTGTTCTGCACCCATGGGGTGTGGCTGCTGGGGCCAAATGCTCTCCCCGCCCCTGATGGCTGGAGCGCCTCCTGCTCAGCCCTCCATCTTCCCCTAGAAGGGACAGGCAAGTGGTCTTCAGAACCGCTGGGCGTAAGGGGTCTTCTTGCCGATTCAGCCACCATCAGCAACCAGGTGTCCACAGGGACCCCAGAGGTTCCCAGAGTTTGGGACCCTCCTCGGTCTCAGAGTTCTCCCTGGGACCTGGGTTAAGAATGCTTTTCCTGATAGCTCAATCAGGATTTGAAAAAAATACCAAGGAAAAAATAGTGTTAACCTGGTGGGACTCAGAGTAACTTTTTGTTTTTTATTCTCACAAATTGTATTTTCCTTTAGTCTTTGTACCAATGAGGGATGACTCTGACACTCTCAAAAAAAAAAAAAAAAAGAAATAGAGAGAGAAAAAAAGAAAAGAGAAATAACATGTTTCCACGCTGGGCTTCATTGGAAGTCTTTGCATTGACCCACTCCCACCAGAAGAACCCCTGAGGTCTTATTGAAAAAAGTGAGCCCCAAACGCCACATGTGTGATTCTAAAAACATCAAGGAATGATGTCAATTTTTTACTGAAGTTTTCCAAGGGAGGGACGGCTGGTATATCTATGCTATTCCGCACAGCATGACCTTCTTTAGAACTGTCCTTTGACACGTCTTTCTTTTTCCCTAAGCTTCACTCCTCGTGTTGGCTTCTTCTCCCTTTACGATCCCCATTTTCAGGTCCTCCCAGTCTGTCTCCTCAAACCTGTAGCCACACTGGCCCTCGCTCCAGCTCCCTCCTCTTTCCAGTCTCTCCTCCTGTGGAAGGCTCCTTCACCTGGGTAGCTCCCTCTGCGTCTCTTATACAGAGTCATTTGACCTCTCTCAGCCTCTCTATGGCCCCTGTACCCATCACCCCACACAACCCAGGAGCTGAGCTTATCGAATTGATAGGCTGTCCTTCCTTCCTGAAAAGCATGTGGTTTCCCACTCACAGCAGAAACCTTTGGGGGCTATAAACAGCCACACCTCTGATTGACATACCTGATACCAGGGTGTACTGGGTGGTCCCATTTCACCCTCCTCATTTCCTGTGAGGTCAGAGAACTAGAAAATGTGTGGTAATGAGGGGGCAGAGATGCCCAGGAGGATCTTAGCTCCAAGTCCATGAAAGGAGCGAGGGCTTATGGGAATCAACATGAACTCACCCTGTGGAGAGGCTCCAGACCTGGCCCTGCCCTCAAGCAGTTTAAAATATGGTCAGGAGAAATGTATGTGAGATGGCTCTGGAGCAATTTCTAGAGCAAGTTGAGACAGGGGTGTGTGCTAAGGGCCCTAAGAGTTCAGAAAGGCAGGTCAGCACAGTCTGGAGAAGTCTCAGGAAGCTTCAAGGATGGACCTAGAAGACGGGCAGAGTGTAACCAGGTGGAGGAGAAGGGAGAAGTTATCCCATTCAGGAGCATCAGTGCGAACAAAGACTGGGGCAGGGGGACGGTGGCCCATGATGGGGGACAGAAAGGAGGGCCATCTGGCAAAGTGGTCCATTTCCCCAGTGGCCACCACCCTTTTTGGCACCAGGGACTGGTTATGTGGAAGACAATTTTTCCATGGCCAGGGGCTGAGGGGAGGAGGGTGGTTTCAGGATGATTCAAGCACATTGCACTTATTATAAATACACACATTTTATTTCTATTATTGTTATTACGTCAGCTCCACCTGAGATCATCAGGCATTAGATCCCAAAGGTTGGGGATCCCTGCAATTCCCCAGGCACATACCTCAACCAGCCTCGTTACTTTGAAGCTGGGTTTGTGCTTAATCGCTCTTTGAGTCCCCATGGACTGTAGTCCACCAGGCTCCTCTGTCCATGGCGATTCTCCAGGCTAGAATACTGGAGTGAGTTGCCACGCCCTTCTCCAGGGGATCTTCCCAACTCAGGGATCGAACCCAGGTCTCCCATATTGTGGGAGGATTCTTTACCGTCTGAGCCATCAGGGAAGCCCAAGAATACTGGAGTGGGCAGCCTATCCCCTCTCCAGGGGAATTTCCCTTTGCAGGAATTCAACTGGGGTCTTCCAAGTTGCAGGCGGACTCTTTACCAGCTGAGTTACCTGGGAAGCCCACTTTAATGTTGAACGTGAACTATATCTCTCCTGGACCTTCTCCTGTTCCCACCTGTAAGGAGACTTATGTTCTGGTGGGCAGGCAGCCAATCTTCCATTCCACGCCAAGGACTGAGGTTCTTGGACTGGTGTTTAGGTTGGTTGATTGGATCTGAGCATGCATTTTTCCAGAGCTAGACATGGAGATTAGCTTAGGTGGAATAAGACTGAAACATGTGTGTGTCGAGCTGGGGTTGGGCTGTAACATGGATTATTTTAACATGATTGTGGTAGGAAAACCCCAAGCAAGTAAGAAGCTTTATGAAAAATTAACATTTTTCAAATGAGTTGTTTTAGAAATTCATAGATATGTCAAATTTCCACCATATTCCATGGGAAGTTGGTGAGAAATTCTACCTGGATGTTACACTGAGAGTTAGGCTCCTTGAATGCCCTACAAGTACTAACGGTAACCCTGAGCCCCCCTCCTCCAGAATTCAGAACCAGAAGTATGAGGTCTGCTGGAGTTTCAGCCACACAGCAGTGGAGGAGAGACGATCCCGGGCTTCACTGTGGATGGGGCTGGTGGTGCATCTAACATCTTTAGTATGTGGGAACTTGGCCGAGGTCCAGGCAGCCACCATGGCTAGGTGGCCAGGGGATAGAGGACCACATGAGGATCAGGTGGGGTGAAATATGCAAAGGCAGGCAGGTGGCTGGGGCATGTTTCAAGGAGTTAAGCTTGTGCCCTGCACGAACTTAGGCACTGCCTGGTGGGTCTGAAAGCAGCATCTAATACTCTAAAGAAGGGTCTGGAAGTGGTTGTTTGTTTGCTAGGCTTCGCAATGCTGGCTAAGATTCAGAAATAGGGCCCCAAACTGTCTAGGCAGGTTAATATAGAATCCCAGTCTTATGAGCTGAGCCAGTGTGGCCAGGACCTAGAATGGTGTGATTCAGATGGTTCATGTGTGGCCAGGAATCAATTACCTTCACTCTCTCCTTTCCTCCCTCCCTTCCTTGTTCCCTTCTCTCTCGCTCTTTCTTCCTATTCTTTCTCTCATTCATTCACACTGTGTGTCAAGCCATTTCCTAGGTGATGAGCACACCATGATGAACATGATTCCTACCCTTCTACCCTTATGGAACTTATATGTGTGGGGCGGGGTATACACACAGCAACGGTTACATTCACAACGATATAATTATAATTATAGACAGTGTTCCAAAGAGATACAGCATTTAACAGCGTCAAAAGGGAACCTAATCAGATTGGGGTGGGGAGGCGTTGTGGGGAGCTCAGCAATGCTTTTCCTAGAAGAGGTGAGAAGTCAGCCAGGCAAAAGCGATGAAGAGGATAAGAAGAGGAAGAGTGTTTTAGACAGAATGAAGCACCAGAGCCATGTCATCAAGTTGGGCAGGAGGATGGCAGATTCTGGGAACTTGCAGGAGAGAGTGAGCAAGTGGGATGAGGTGTGAGACAGCAGGAGCAGATCACTGGGTGCAAGCCTGGGGCTGTTCACAGTGGGCTGGGCCGCCGGTGCCTCCGTGTGGCGCTGAGTCTCTGGGTATTAATGATGCTAATAATACCTATCGCTTATGAAGCACTTTCTATGTGCTATGCTTTCCATGCCTCACGTTATTCACACCCCCGCCCCCCGCCAAGAAATTAGTACAGTTATTTTACCATTTTACAGATGAGAAAAACAAAGACTAGAGACCTCAATGGATACACCTAATCTAAGGCCATGCAACCAACAACTGAAGGAACTTAAACTTCACCCATGACCTGCCTGATTGCAAAACTGTTATTCTAGAAACTTTCCCCTGCTGCCTTTTGGCATGAGTGACTCTTGCTGAGAGGGACTGGGGAGGCCATCTCCAAGCTTTAGCTCCTCCACACCGTGAGAAGCGTGGAGAGGAGGAAGTAGGATGAGGGGCAGGGTGCTGGTAGCTCTGGCTGTGGTCGAAAATTGTTGGGGAGAACTCCAGGGGTGGGGGTGGCAGGGACGCACCGAGCTGGCTCAAGTGCATGAATCATTCACAAGTTGAGGATGAGTCAGAGGCCGGCTGCATTGTTACGGAAGTAGTGGGCCGGGTGTGGACTCAACCTGAAGCTGGGTTTTTTCTCTTATGGTGACATCATGAATCAGGGAAGCCAAGCCGACTTTGGGAGGTGACTTTCAAGTGGAAAAATATCTTCTCTAAGGCTTGCAGGTGAGCATCGTGGAAGAAAGATCCACTTTAGAGAATTTATTAATATGAAGTCCTTGACCAAATATGGCCGAAGCCAGGATATCTTAGCTGTAGAAGAAATTTGGCACTCCATTCTGTGAACTGGTCACACAATCCCTAACCAGCCCCTGGAGAAGATTTAAAATTAGTTAGGGAAGGAATTGATCACTAAGATAACTCAGGGACTTCCTGACAGATCTTTATACCTATGATTCAGAGAGAAATCCCAAACCCCTTGAGTGCAGTAGAGTTGAAAAAAACTCTGAAACTGGTGAGACAGGTAGCTAAAGGCTCACACACACACACGCACACATACACACACAGACATATAGACACAGACAGACACACACACACACACAAAACACTGTAGAATTTAGGAGAAGCAAAATAACTTCGCTTCTTGGAACTAACTCTCCTACTTTGACTATGACCAGGGTAGGATGTTCCCCTATAATTTTCAGGATGTCTGACTGTGTGGCTAGAATGCTTTCCATTTCAGCTTGACCCTAGTATCAGTAATCCAGGTAGAATTCCAGTTCAAACATCAAAAGGTAGAACTGTCATGGAACATTTGTCCTGCAAGGGACACTCATTTATTTGTGCAATCAAAACTTGTAAGAAACGTATTAATACCAAGCATTTCTTTAGGCCTGTTATCTCTAATGGTCCTTGGACTATTCCATCCCTTGCAGCTAAGATTAGGAAGTCTTCATTAGTAATACCATATCATATACTTGAAAGTTGCTAAGAGAGCAGATAGTAAATGTTCTCACAGTAGAAAAGAAATAGTAATCACATAACATGAACCTTTGCCAACAAAGGTCCATTTTAGTCAAAGGGCTTCCCTTGTAGCTCAGTTGGTAAAGAATCTGCCTGCAGTGCAGGACACCCGTGTTCAATTCCTGGGTCGGGAAGATCCCTGGAGAAGGAAATGGCAACCAACTCCAGTATTCTTGCCTGGAGAATCCCATGGACAGGGGAGCCTGGTGGGCTATAGTCCATGGGGTTGCAAGAGTTGGACATGACTAGCAACTAAACCACCACCACTACCACGGTTTTTCCAGTAGTCAATGTATGGATATGAGAGCTGGACCATAAAGAAAGTTGAGCGCAGAAGAATTAATGCTTTTGAACTGTGGTGTTGGAGAAGACTCTTGAGAATCCCTTGGACTGCAAGGAGATCAAACCAGTCAATCCTAAAGGAAATTAACCCTGACTAGTCATTGGAAGGACTGATGCTGAGGCTGAAGTTCCAATACTTTGGCCACCTGATGTGAAGAACTGACTCATTGGAAAAGACCCTGATTCTGGGAAAGCTTGAAGGCGGGAGGAGAAGGGTTCGACAGAGGATGAGATGGTTGGATGGTATTACCGACTTGATGGACATGAGTTTGAGCAAGCTCTGGGAGTTGGTCATGAACAGCGAAGGCTGGCGTGCTGCAGTCCATGGGGTCACAAAGAGTCGGACACGACTGAGCAACTGAACTGAACACTATGGAGGTGTTAGCTAACACTATGGGGGTAATAATTTTGCAACTGAAAAAAGTTTAGGAAATCATCTTGCCCAAGGTCGACAGTTAGTAGTTTCTTCTGTGGTTAGCAATGATTGGGGTTTCTTTCCTCATTTTTTTTCAGCAAGAACCAGGTAGAGAATATTGTAAGAGGAACCTCTGAGCATGAGGCAGTCTCTGTACTGACTTAGGAGCTGGAGACCCAGCTTGAGAAGGCAGTGCGGTCCATGAGGAGGAGCTCTGGCTCTCCCAGTGCAAATCCATTTTCTAGGTGTGACCTCTGGCCAGGACCCTCACCTCTCCTTGAGCCTAGGTTTCCTTGCCTGGAAAATAGAAACATTAGATCTTCCTCATTGCATTTTTGTGAGGATTAAATGAAATAATAAGCAACAAATTTGAGGGCAAGTTTTAATGATCTTATATATAATTTTTGGTACATTGCACATTTTCCAAAACATGTAGATATTAAAAACATAATCAGATACTTTTTAATTTAAAAAAAAGTAAGGAGATTAATGTGTCTAAAGTTTTTACTACTGCACTTGGCACAGAGAAGGTCAACATGAACCTAACTGTTAATAATAAGTGGACGCCCCCTAGGACGCAGGCCTGTCCAAGCAAGCCTGGGGATGCAGAAGGGCAGCCCACTTGGGCTCTATGGACTTCCCTGGTGGCTGAGACGGTAAAGCATCTGTCTACAGTGCGGGAGACCCAGGTTTGATCCCTGGGTTGGGAAGATCCCCTGGAGAAGGAAATGGAAATCCACTCCAGGACTATTGCCTGGAAAATCCCATGGACAGAGGAGCCTGGTAGGCTACAGTCCATGGGGTTGCAAAGAGTCGGACATGACTGAGCGACTTCACTTCACTTCACTCCTGTGAGGAGTCTTCCCTGGTGGCTCAGATGGTAAAGCATCTGCCTGCAATGTGGGAGACCCGGGTTCTATCCCTGGGTTGGGAAGATCTCCTGGAGAAGGAAATGGCAACCCACTCCAGTACTCTTGCCTGGAGAATCCCATGGATGGAGGAGCCTGGTAGTCTATAGTCCATGGGGTCGCAAAGAGTCGGACATGACTGAGCAACTTTGCTTTCACTTTCTCACTTTCACTCCTGCGAGAGAATTTGTGCTAAAGGAAGAGAACTGACGTTCCCAAGTTAGAGCAAGGGCAGTAGGTCAAAATAGGTTTCTTTTTCTCTCTTGCTTAACTTTGTGAAGGTTTTGTTTTATGTTTACTTATTTATTTATGTTTGGCTGTGCTGGATCTTGATGGCTGAGCGTGGGCTTTCTCTAGCTGCAACCAGTGGGGGCTACTCTCTAGGTGTGGTGTGCAGCATTCTCTGGTTGTGGAGCACAGGCTCTAGAGTGGGGGCTCACAGTGGCAGTGTATGGGCTTCGTTGCCCTGTGACACGTGGAATCTTCCCAGACCAGGGATCGAAACTGTGTCTCCTACATTTGCAGGCAGATTCTTAACCACTGGACCACTAGAGAACTCCCCAAAGAGGTTTCTAAGCTGAGCCCTGTGTCTGTCACTTAGACTGACCACTCCCTCTTACCCAGGGCCCCTGCCTTGTTCCTGTGGACTCCTGCCTGAGATCTAAGGGAAGGAGTGACAAGACGAAAAAAAACCATTTCCTAAAATCTGCTAGACCCTGAGAGCTTTAGGCAGCCTGGTTTGTAAGCTTTTAACCTGCTGTACAACAGGGGAACAGAAGGGGACTTCCCCTTCCCCACCCCCTGGGATGTCTGCTGGGGAACAGGGCACCCGGAACCGAGATGGTGTCTTGGTGCAGTAACCCACAAGGCAGGCTTCACTGTAGAAGAGAGGGTGGGAGAGAAACAGAAGCCAGGTATACCTGCGGGGATTACCTAGGCACACCTGGGACATTTTTCTAGGGATGTTAGATCTATTTAGGAAACATTTATTGAAGACCTCAGAATGTTACTGAGTGGTCGCCTGAGGCATATAGCCGGGAGCTGGGCCATGTGCTTGGGGAGGGGGTGGTCTTGAGGGGCTGAAGCCTGGCCCAGATGGTTGGTAGGTAAACAAACGGATCTGTCTTATTTTCCTCTACTCTGTGTTCCTTGTGGCCTCAGCAATTGCTTTCAACAGCTGTGCTCTGCTATGCTACACTTAGTTGCTTGGTCGTGTCCAACTCTTTGCGACCCAATGGGCTGTAGCCTGCCAAGCTCCTCTGTACCTGGGATTCTCCAGACAAGAATACTGAGGGTGTTTTTTTTTTTTGCCATGGTCCCCTCCAGGAGATCTTTCCAACCCATGGATTGAACCCAGGTCTCCTGAATTGCAGGCAAATTCTTTACCGTCTGAGCCACCAGAGAAGCCCTTTCAACAGCTCAGTTCAGTTCAGTTCGGTCGCACAGTCGTGTCTGACTCTTTGCGACCCCATGAATCGCAGCATGCCAGGCCTCCCTGTTCATCACCAGCTCCCAGAGTCCACTCAGACTCATGTCCGTCGAGTCAGTGATGGACATCCTTGGTCATCCCCTTCTTCTCCTGCCCTCAATCCCTCCCAGCATCAAAGTCTTGTCCAGTGAGTCAACTCTTCACATCAGGTGTCCAAAGTACTGGAGTTTCAGCTTTAGCATCATTCCTTCCAAAGAACACCCAGGGCTGATCTCCTTCAGAATAGACTGGTTGGATCTCCTTGCAGTCCAAGGGACTCTCAAGAGTCTTCTCCAACACCACAGTTCAAAAGCATCAATTCTTCGGCACTCAGCCTTCTTCACAGTCCAACTCTCACATCCATACATGACCACAGGAAAAACCATAGCCTTGACTAGACGGACCTTAGTCGGCAAAGTAATGTCTCTGCTTTTGAAAATGCTATCTAGGTTGGTCATCACTTTTCTTCCAAGGAGTAAGCGTCTTTTAATTTCATGGCTGCAATCACCATCTACAGTGATTTTGGAGCCCCCCAAAATAAAGTCTGACACTGTTTCCACTGTTTCCCCGTCTATTTCCCATGGAGTGATGGGTCGGATGCCATGATCTTCGTTTTCTGAATGTTGAGTTTTAAGCCAACTTTTTCACTCTCCTCTTTTACTTTCATCAAGAGGCTTTTTAGTTCCTCTTCACTTTCTGCCTGAATATCTGAGGTTATTGATATTTCTCCCGGCAATCTTGATTCCAGCTTGTGTTTCTTCCAGTCCAGCGTTTCTCATGATGTACTTTGCAATGGCAACCCACTCCAGTACTCTTGCCTGGAGAATCCCACAGATGGAGGAGCCTGGTAGTCTACAGTCCATGGGGTCGCAAAGAGTCAGACACGACTGAGCGACTTCACTTTCACTTTACTCTGCATATAAATTAAATAAGTAGGGTGACAATATACAGCCTTGACGTACTCCTTTTCCTATTTGGAACCAGTCTGTTGTTCCATGTCCAGTAGTATATCTACTACTTCGGGCAGGAATCCCTCAGAAAAAATGGAGTAGCCGTCATGGTCAACAAAAGAGTCCGAAATGCAGTACTTGGATGCAATCTCAAAAATGACAGAATGCTCTCTGTTCGTTTCCAAGGCAAACCATTCAGTATCACAGTAATCCAAGTCTATGCCTCAACCAGTAATGCTGAAGAAGCTGAAGTTGAATGGTTCTATGAAGACCTACAAGACCTTTTAGAACTAACACCCAAAAAAGATGTCCTTTTCATTACAGGGGACTGGAATGCAAAAGTAGGAAGTCAAGAAACACCTGGAGTAACAGGCAAATTTGGCCTTGGAATATGGAATGAAGCAGGCCAAAAGCTAATACAGTTTTGCCAAGAAAATGCACTGGTCATAGCAAACACCCTCTTCCAACAACACAAGAGAAGACTCTACACATGGACATCACCAGATGGTCAACACCGAAATCAAATTGATTATATTCTCTGCAGCAAAAGATGGAGGAGCTCTATACAGTCAACAAAAACAAGACCAGGAGCTGACTGTGGCTCAGATCATGAACTCTTTATTACCAAATTCAGACTGAAATTGAAGAAAGCAGGGAAAACCGCTAGACCATTCGGGTATGACCTAAATCAAATCCCTTATGATTATACAGTGGAAGTGAGAAATAGATTTAAGGGCCTAGATCTGATAGACAGAGTGCCTGATGAACTATGGAATGAGGTTCGTGACATTGTACAGGAGACAGGGATCAAGACCATCCCCATGGAAAAGAAATGCAAAAAAGCAAAATGGCTGTCTGGGGAAGCCTTACAAATAGCTGTGAAGAGAAGCGAAAAGCCAAGGAGAAAAGGAAAGATATAAGCATCTGAATGCAGAGTTCCAACGAATAGCAAGAAGAAATAAGAAAGCCTTCTTCAGTGATCAATGCAAAGAAATAGAGGAAAACAACAGAATGGGAAAGACTAGAGATCTCTTTCAACCGCTACCCTTTAACAAATGCTGCCAAGGCAATACTTTAGGGGAATGAGCTCAGGGAGAGCAAAAGATCTTCTCCTTCTATCTCAGCTGTGTGTGTGCTAAGTCTCTTCAGCGGTGTCTAACTCCATGTGACCCTATAGGCTGTAGCCCGCCAGGCTCCTTTGTCCACGGGATTCTCCAGGCAAGAATACTGCAGTCGGTTGCCATGCCCTCCTCCAGGGGATCTTCCCAACCCAGGGATCGAACCCAAGTCTCTTACAGTCTCCTGCATTGGCAGGCAGGTTCTTTACCACTAACGTCACCTGGGAACTCCCCTATCTCAGCAAGATGCTTTTAAAGTTCATGTTTTAAAAAATCATGATAAAATATACACTGTTGACCCTTGAACAACACAGGTTTGAACTGCATGGGTCCACTTACATGTAGAATTTTTTTTTCAGTTAATACATATTACAGTACTATATGATCCATGGTTGGTTGAATTTGCAGGTGTGGAATGGTGGATTCAAAGGGCCAACTGTAAAATTACACAAAGATTTGAAGATTTTCAACAGTGCAGTGGTGTAGCACCTCTCATCCCTGTATTGTTCAAGGGTCAGCTGTATATATAACATAAGATTTGCCATTTGAACCACTTTTCAGTGTACAATTCAGAGGCATTAAATCATGAAGATTTTCCCTAATGTCTTCTAAGAGTTCACAGTTTTAGCTCCTAAGCATAGATCATTATTCCATTTTGAGTTAATTTTTGTATATGGTGTAAGGTAAGGATCTGATACTGTTTTGATTTGTACCCTGCAACTTTGCAGAATTTCTTTAGCTTTTGTAACTTTCTTTCTTATGGTTTCTTTGAGATTTTCTACATAGAATAATGTCATCTGCAAATTTGATAGTTAACCTTTCCTTTCCAATTTTGATAACTTTTTTTTTTTCCCCTTTTTTTGCCTAGTATCTCTGGCCAGAACTCCCAGTACAATGTTGAATAGCAGTGGTGAAAGTAGCCCACCTTGTCTTACTTTTGATCTTAGGGAGAAAGTCCTTCAGTCCTTTCAGTCTTTCATTATTGACTATATTGTTGTTCACTGTGGATTTTATCACATTGATAACTCTACTTTTTATCTGAGAATATCTTAATTTTTTATTTCATTTTTGAAGAACAATTTTGCAGTATATAGAATTCTCAAATGACAGTCTCCGCCCCCCCCGCCCCGCCCTGGCCCCAGCACTTTAAGTATATCATCCCATTACCTTCTGGCCTCCATGGTTTCTGATGAGAAATCAATAATTCATCTTATAAAGGATCCCTGGACTATGATGAGTCTCTTCTCTTCTGTTGCTTTGAGCATGCTGTCTTTTCATCTTAGATACATGGATTCATATTTCTAATCAAATTTGGAAAGTTTGTGGCTATTACTCTACAAATATTCTCTATACTCCTTTCTCTCTCTCTCTCTCTTTCTCCTCTTTCTGAGACTCCCATAAAGCATATGTTGGTCCACTTAATAGTCCCAGAGGTCCCTTAGGCTCTGTTCATTTTGCTTTCTTTTTTCTCCTCCCCAGTCTGGGTACCTTTAACAATCGTATCTTCAAGTTTGCTGATTCTTCCTTCTGAATCTTCAACTCTACTCCTGAATCCTTGTAGTGAATTTTTCATTATAGCCATTATACTTTTTCAGCTACAGAATGTGTATTTGCTTTCTTTTTACAATGGTCTTTTTTTTTTTTTTCATACATTGTTCTCCTGATTTCCTTTTGCATGCTTAATTAAAGGAAGATGTGCACATTTTCCTTTAGTTCTTTGAGCATATTTAAGGCAGTTGTTTTAAAGTCTTTGTCTCATAAGTCTGATGTCTGGGCTTCCTCAGGGATTGTTTCTGCACATTTATCTGGTCCTTTAAATTTACCAAGTCTTCTGGGATTTTTTTTGCCATGCTTTGTGTTTTTTTATTGTTGAAAACTATATATTTGAATATTATGTTGTCATAACTTGGATATGACAAGGTAAAATCAGGATATTTACCTTCCCCAAGATTTGCTGGGTTTTTGTTGTTGTTGTTGTTGGTTTTTGAAGGCTATGATTGCTTGTTTGTTGACTTTTCGAACTATTTCTTGCAAAGGATGTTCCCTGATGTGTGTGGTGACTGTTATTTGTTTATGGCCAGCTGCGCGTGCGCGCATGCTCAGTCGTGTCCGACTCCTTGCGACTCCGTGGGCTGTAGTCTGCCAGGCTCCTCTGCCCATGGAATTCTCCAGGCAAGAATACTGGAGTGGGTTGCCATTTCCTCCTCCAGGGGATCTTCCCAACTGAGGAATCTAATCAGCATCTTCCTGCCTCTCCTGCATTGCAGGCAGATTCTTTACCATTGAGCCTCTGGGGAAGCCCTGTGTTCAGCTAATGTTTGACAAAGTTTCCTAAAATGCCAGAAGTTAATGCAAAACAAAAATAAAAGACCAAAAGTGAAAAAGCAGAACACAAAAAGCAAGCACCTCTCTCAGTCTTCACAGATTGATTTTCTGCTGGGTCTCTCTAATTTAGGCATATACTGAGCCTAGGGACTGGCACAAGGTGAGAACTGAGGATCTTCTCAGGTCTTTTCTGAGCAAGGATCTTACCTTGAGATTGTGCATGGCTTTCTAAATTTGCCTGTATACTCAAATGCTTTGGGAATGTCCCAATTTCCTGAAGAATTTTCCCCAGCTTTTCCTCCTGGGACTTAGGTAATCTATTGTATATCTGGGCCATAATCTTTTGCCCCAGACATCCATAGGTTGTTAGTTCACCTATCAACATTCTCAAGCAATGCCCACTGCTTTTCTGGCCTGAGGTCTGAGTTAGGCAAAACTGAGACAAGCACCTTCAGGTAACCCCCAGACAGATTAGAACAGGCATGCACGATAATGTGTGAACAAGTTCTGCTCTGCTTCTTCTGGAACCAAGGAACAGGATCCCACACAGATAACCCAGCTGCTCTCTCTCCAAAACTGCCTTCCCTGAGGAGGGAGTAGTGTAAGAGCAAATGGAAAGGCCACAAAACTTTCCATTTTTGAGTTGCTTTTTTCTTGAGTCAGCATTTACTTGGTTGCTGTAAGCCTCTGACTGATTTCTGGAGTTCTGACAAAGTTGGTTCTGACAGTTTCAGCTTTTTTTTTTTTTTTTTTTTGGTGTTTCTGTAGGGGAACAAGAGCTTGCATCTTACCCACTCCACCAATTTGCTGATATCCCTCCCAGCTCCATTTTTGAGAGTTATTTTTTTTACTTCTACCCTCCGGTGGCCCAGGGACCTGGGTTATACTCACAAAACCCACTTTGACCAAATCCTTGAACTGGTACATGACATCAGCTTATTGTAGAGTAAGTTTAAAAGGCCATGGGAAACAGAGCAGAAACAAGTTAAATTTGGTAAATGTCTCCACAAGTCATACTTTTTACCCTTTCACATTGTAAATACCATGCAACAGTGTCTACATCACAATGGAAGGGTTGCCAAAGTCAGTCTTCATTTACAATTAATAGTAAAAGGGTACTTTCTAAAATGTTGGCTTGAATGGTAATCAGTTCTTGTTGGTCCCCTAGCACATGTTGGCAAATACATTTGATCTTTCCTGGTGGTGGCTGCCTGGTGAAATGTAACTGCTGAAGGGTTACAAAGCTACACCCAGGCTCAAGGGGGCAAGGGTTCCATGATTGATTGGTATTATTTGTTCTGGGCATAGGAAAAAGGAGTGTCAGTGTATCTGTTTGCTGTGTAACAGATTACCTCCAAACTGAGTGGCTTGAATCAACAAATAATTACGAACTCGTACAATTTCTATGGGTCAGGAATATGAAAGTAGTTTGATTGGGTGTTGGGGGTTCAAAATCTCAGACAAAGTTGCAGTGAAGGTGTCAGCTGGGATTGTAATCACCTGAAGGCTTGACAGTCTGGAGGATTCATTTCTAAGAAAACTCACTTGCATAGCTAGCAAGCTGATGCTGGCTATTAGTAGGAGGCTCAGCTCCTCCCTTCCTGGCCTCTTCCACAGAGCCAGTTAAGCATCTTTAGAACATAGTAACCAGCTTCCACCGAAGAAAGCAGTCTTAAGAGTGTTCCAGGCAGAAGCTATTGTTTTTATGACCTAAACTTGAGTCACATAGCCTCATTTCTATCACATTCTATTCCTATGAAGCAAGTCACTAAATCAGGCCCGTGAACAAGAGAAGAGGCATTAGGTTTTACTTTGTGAAGGGAGGCATGCCAAAGAATACGTGAATATGTTTTAAAATCACCACATAGCACTGTGCCTACTTCAAAATACCCCCCTGAACCCTAACACAATCGGAGCCACAGAGTACTGACTTATTTTACAAAAAAATGTGCAAAATCAAAGGTAGAGAATATATATGGTGTGTGCATGTGTGTGTGTGTGTGCACACATGTGTGTGTAAAAGAATAAGAAGGCTGGGAGCGTCCTGGTGTTTTGGAGAATTACTCAAAAACAGTTCAAGGGAACTCCAGTGGTATAACAACTCCCTATCTGAAGGACTGTTACATCCAAAATCTGTCTCCTAAGATACTGACACAGAGAGGAGGGCATAAAAGGAGTCTAACTTTGCCCCCCTTCGGGCGCTGTCTTTCTTTCAGAAGGTTCTGCCATAAGGTTAGAATTTCAGGTGCTAGGTAAGACTCTACATTAAAAGCAGACAGTTTGAGCAGAGCATCCCACTCAGACCTGGTCAATGCAAACAGTTCTCTTGCTTAACAGGAAAAAACCCACCAGAGCTATTGCCATTGGCAAACAGAATCGCACCATGGGAGGTACATATGCAAATATGGACACCTGCGTTCAGTATTCTTCACTCGGGCTTAACAGAAAACAAAACAAAACAGCTACTCAAGCACAAAATGGTGACCCTGTTTTCTGAACGCCTAGCTCTCAGTCATATGGTCTATGACCTCCTAGCTTCTAAGTATGCCTCCTCTTATTTTAAGTAGCAGATTCCTCTTAGCAAGAGAGTACTTAGCAGGAGAGTACCCTCCAAGCTTGGAAATGGTAAGTTTTCAGAGCTGAGTGAAAATATTGTGTTGACAGTTCTTTGCCTGCTTAAAGCAGCAGGGTTGTTTACTTGGGCTGGAGCACAGCTTTGTTGAGGCAGAGAGTCGTGGTCCCAGCGTCAAGGTTGCCTAGCAACAGGTCTATGCTATGCCGCAGAATTTCACAATGGGCCGGACCACAAGTACCCATTTAGGGGATTTCCAGATCACAGTCTTATTCTCACTCTGTCCTAAAATCTGAGTCATATAGTAAGATGCAAGAGTAATTATTCAGTATCCTCCAAAGTTCACTTCTTGGAAAAATTAAAAAGAATATTTGTTTGTTGAGTCCATTTCTTTAGATACTGCAGAGAGTTGGTCACTCTGGATTATTGAAAAAAATCTAATCTTAGTTTAATTGCATCTGATTCTGATAAGTCAGTTAAATAGCCACCAAAGTAACAGTGATCATTCTAGCAACAAGATGATGCATTTTTGAAATACACTTTGTCACTGGAAATGTGAAATCATATATTGACATAAAGGCATACACTTCCAACAACAGATTGGAGGGACTGGATATGATAAGTAAGATGCTAATTTATTCATTTATTAAGTAAACATTTATGGAATGACTACTAGTCCTAGGCAGTTAGAAAGTTAACAGAACAATTTCCACCTGCCTTCAAAGAGCTTATAGTGTAACAAGGACGAGATAGTAAAGTCAAATATTGTGGAGAAAAATATGAGTGTTTGGGAATTGTAGTGTGTAGTGGGAGAAGTTAAAGGAACAGTGAAAGGGCATGGAGATTAGCATGTGCTTGAGGACGGGGATCCCCACCTGGAGGGAGATGATGGGGTGTGCACTACGTTTGCTAGGTACTCCTGCAAACAGACTCAACCACTGTCCCTACCAATAGAACCTGGGGACAGAATGATATTTTCGCTGTATAAAATTGTGAACCTGTGTGTGTGTGCGTGTATCTTTGTGGTAAAATTAACATTGACATTGACCCTATGTTGCACTATTTATGATTTTAAAAAGCAATGTTGATTCTATTATAAAGAGACTACTTCTCCTCCGAGGGTTTGTTGATTAGCATTTGTTGCAATTAAAGTCTTGATGTAGCCACTACTGACTCTGGTCACTTAATCCTTCTATCCAATGCTTTTATTAGCTACCGTGCATTATGTGTTTAGGAACTGATCATTAAGTGGATTTATGTTCAGATCAGATTGAAGGTTTCAGTTAAAAATTGTGTTTTTATTTTTTTTCTCTAGTTCCCTCCTTTTGGATAAATTCAAGGTTAGCAGGTAATACTAATTTATGCCAGTTTGGATCTTTAATCAGAATATATACAAAGCATATATCATTGATCTTAAAATATTGCCTCGACTCTTAAAGGGCATAAACTAAATCTTTCCATCTTGCTTTTTACAGTAACTTTGAAAAATCATATACAGAAGATGTTGGATGTATACATTTTTTGTCATGACAATTGCATATTCATTGCTGCTACTTATAGAACTATGGCTGACATTAACTAGTTAATTCAAATACCACATTTGCTGAGTATTTCTAACATTTTGAATCCCAATTTAGGTTTATCTGGAATGTTTGAAATATTCAGCTCAAGAATCATTTCAGATCATAGTTACTCATTTTATTACCTGTTAAGATTAGCTGGCCGATATCTAGCTAGAATGCATCAGATAACAGGGGCAGAGAGCAAAGAAATAGGTAAAACGGGTATATGTTAAAAGTGACCCACTGGATCATCGATAAACTGTTTTGAATAAATTGCCATAAATAGGAATCTTGAGACAGGTAAGGAGAATGAAAGAATTAAACCAGATAAAACTTAAAACCAGATTAAACTTATCTTTAGATAAGTCTAATCTATCAATAAAACTAGATGATTTTATAATTAAAGTGGAGAACAATAAACATAGATTTTTTTTTTTAACCTACTCAACTTAGCTCCTGTTCTTGTCTTTGTGTAAGGTTCAAATTTCATAGTACAAAGTATGTTCTTCAGAGCTGGGTTTTCTCCAAAATGGATAATCAACATTTATTTCTAATCCAGTGCCAAGAACATCAACAAATAAAGTTTAATTATTCATTGCTTTTCTTCTTCTTTAGCTTAATCTTTAAAACACTTCTCATTTGTGAAACTTTTTCTCATCCAATAATGGCATATATTATATTCTTTCTTTAAAATTTGAAATCCCTGAGGTATCATTTCTTTTTCAAAGGTATTTCACATTGGGGACTTCCCAGTGGTCCAGCAGTTAAAACTCTGCTTACAACACAGGGGCATGGGTTTGATCCCTGGTCAGGGAAGTTCCACGTGGTGCACAGCCAGAAGAAAAAAAAACAAAAAAAAAGATATTTCTTCCATGTATAACAACTAAGGGTTAGTAAGCTGTTTTCATTAATTTGCCTGAGAAGGAAATAATTTCAGGATCCTCTGAAACTTGGGCCTTTTTGGCATTGGACAGACCTGGGTTCCCATTATATTATAGTTTGTACTTCAATTCTATACTTCTTAGGAATGTAACCTTGGGCAAGTCACTCCTAAAGCTTTCATCACTCATCTGTAAAATGAGAAGAATGATGGCATCTATAATATGAAACTGTTTTCAGGATTAAACTCAAGTTGACTATTCAGCACAACTCTAAACAGTAACCGTTCAAGCAACTTAACTATTAATGCAATTATCATCACTAGTACATGGTATGGACAGATTTGTGTCTCCTATCCCCAGACCCATATGCTGGAGTCCTAACCCCCCAGCCCCTGAGAATGTACTATTTAGAGACAGGGTCTTTAAAGAGGCACTTGAGGAGGTCATATGAGTGGGCCCAAGTCCAATATAAGGAGAAGAAATTAGGTTGTAGACACACAGAGAAAAGACCCCATGAAGACACAGGGAGAAGGTGGCAACCTGCAAGGCAAGGAGAGAGGCCTCAGCAGAAGACAAACTTCTGAGGCCTTGATCTAGGTATTTCAACCACCTTGTCTATGGTGCTTTGTTACAGCAGCTCCAGAAAACTAACACGATACTACTGACAAAAAGAGTGCATTTCTAAATTACATGTTAAACAGTGTGAGATAAGGAATCTTTCTGAAAGCTACTATGCTTGCTGTATCATTTTCATGCATGAAAAAAAAAAAATCAAATGTATGTGCTGTTCTCTGGCTCTAAGCTTATGTCTGTGGGATTTGAGAGCACAGGTTAGGCTTCAGATGAAATACAGACACAAAGATCATGGGGGAGTTGTAACCAAGATGCCCCAGAACATAAGATCAACAGCTTAACGATTTGGCATTTGTTTTGTCAGTATTGGTTAGAGCAGTAGGTCTGGGGTAAGGGAGGCAGAGGTGAATCAGACAGAGCTTTGTATTTAAACATCCCTCCGTTAGCGTGGCTTACTTATGTTTTTCCCCAAGCAGAGCTAAGATGTTGTTGGTTCCTTTAGTGTTATTATGGGAACAGAATCATTAAACACTATAGATTTTATTTTCCTTAAACCAGATTGAGTCATGGTTTCCTTGGAATTGGGGACAATGATGCCCACGTGATTGCCTTGATTGCTCTTGGCAGGCTCTGGATTCCAGGTGATTCTTTTTCCTTCTTAGCAATTCGGGCTCCTTTTCCAAGGATTGGATTTCTTCTTCCTTGCCTGTCCTTGCTGACTGCTCCTGTCCTTGGCCAGCTTTCTTTCCTCTGGCAGCCTGGTGCGGGCTGCCTATGGGCACATGGATGACCCTGACAGCTGCGGAATCCAGGCCACTTGAGTCATCTTGTCCTCCTTTCATTCAGCCCAGACCCACCTCCCCCAGAGATAGGAAGCGAGGACTTCCCGGTCCCACCACCTTCAGGAATTTCTGCTGCCCAATTCAGGCTCTGAATGCTCCCTTGTTGATTAAAAGCAACCGGTCTATTGTCACTGGAGGGAACAAAAGAAACTGAAATCATTAAAACAACTACCACCGGGGAATTGACACCAAAAAGATAAGACAAAAACAAACAAAACACAACAAAAAAACAGCTACTCAGGAATGTTCACGAGGGTGGTGCTCCATCAGTGAAGCTGAGGCACGTGTTTGTAAACAGGGGCGGTAAGAAACGGCATTTAGTCTGAACCTCTGTGAGCATTTGGGTGTGGGGTGTGCAGGTACAGCTTAGATCGGTATCGGTACCGTCTTCCACTTCGCATCCCAAGTGTCTTGCTTGCCTTGCTCCAGAACTGCCACTAACTGACAGGATGAACAGGGAACCACTGGCAGGGGAGAAAGGGGGTTTGTGCAGTCCCAGCCCCAGCAGCACAGAGCCCCGGGGGGGCTAGCGGTGAGAAGCAGTGGTATTTAACAGCCAGCACAGTCACACACACTCTGTCACTCAGTTTAAACCTCGAGACACCCCTAGAGGTAGCACAGGTACCGTCATCTCCGTTTACTCGGGTCACAGCCTTGTACAACACTTTGTGACCCCATGGACTATACAGTCCATTGAATTCTCCAGGCCAGAATACTGGAGTGGGTAGCCTTTCCTTTCTCCAGGGATCTTCCCAACTTAGGGATTGAACCCAAGTCTCCCGCATTGCAGGCGAATTCTTTACCAGCTGAGCCACAAGGGAAGCCCAAGAATACTAGAGTGGGTAACCTATCCCTTCTCCAGCAGATCTTCCCAACCCAGGAATCGAACCGGGGTCTCCTGCATTGCTGGTGGATTCTTTACCAACTGAGCTATTAGAGAAGCCCGTGGGGTCACAAAGAGTCGGACACGACTGAGTGACTTTCATTTTCACTTTCAGCCTTGCATGAGTCTCTCCAGAAGACCTGGGGCTGGCCTCTGAGTCTTGGCGCTGTCCTGACCCATTAGCTCACCCCTCGAGGCCGCAGTCCCCTCAGCCGATCCACACAGGCTGGCCGCTCTCGGTCAAGGGCAAACATGGAGGTGGTCACGCTCTCACAAGCCAGCCTGCGCTGTCAGCCTTTGTCAGCTCTGACTACATTGTTTCTCGTATCTCACAACACCAGTGTCATTTACGGAGAACTTGTGTTATTGCAGGCTATCCAAGGGCTGTCCAGAACGTTCCCTGACCTGCGTTTTCCAGAGAACAGATTCGCAGGAAGCCCTTTATCTCTGTCAGCGAGAGTTGCCTGGCTCTCTCGCTGCTGTAACTGCTTTGACCTGTGTTTCCTGCTTAATCTTGCATCCCGAAAAGGAGATGAGAGAGTACTGGTTAGAGTGACATGTCCCATGCCCAGCTTTTCCCTAGCTGGGAACGGCCGAGCCTGGACTCTGTGTCTAGTCCCCTGGTGACGATGGCTTTGCCTGCCCGGCTTTGTAGAAATAAACTGGCCTGATGGAAACTTCAGAAGAAAACCGTACAAGCTGACCTCAGACCTGTTAGGTGATTAGACATTGATTTTACACTTTGTGCCCAAACCCGATTCCAGCTTGGCCTGCCGGTTTCCAGCTCACACAATAAGGCATTTCTGAATCCTGGGGATTGGCTGGAGCAACCGTGCTGGGGAGAGAAAAACCGAGGCATTTTGTACCGAGTGTCCCAATCCGTGCCAGCATTCTTGAGCAACCGTGAGAAAGGCCAAGTTCAGAGGGCAGGCACTCCCTGTAGCGCTCAGAATTCCCCTAGAGGTTCCCATGGACACTCCCCTGGGAGAGCCCCCACCCCCAGGCCTGGAAGGAGCAGGAAGAGCTTGCGTCTGTGAGGAAGAAGGATCTGGGGTGGCCAGGCTGAAGCTGGGGCAAGTGACCCCAGCGCCTGCCACGTCGAGGGTAAGGCCTCGGCAAGAAAAGCTGCTTCTTACACTTTCTGCTGGGGGAGCATTTCTGTGGTACCCTTGCTCCAACCCCCTTGGGAAAGCCTTGGAGCTCCATAAAGGGTGAGAGGGTCCTCCTTCAGGGCCTGATGAGGTCCAACTGTTAGCAGCAGGCCTGGCAGACCAGCCACAGGTGGGGCAGGAATGAAGTCAGGGAAGGCTGCTCAGAGGGCCTCGGGGCTCTGAGAATCTAAATGTTTCGTCGAGAGGCAGGAAGGTTTTTGTCAGTCTGCTCACCCTGGGACCCTTTGTGCCTATTTGTTCATTCATTCATTTACCCAAGCAGAGCTCTTGAGACCGTGTGTCAGGTAGGGTGCTGGGCCCCTGGGGGCCACAGAGGAGAGCAGGCCAAAGTCACTGCTGAGGCAACCGTGGGGAGAAGCAGCAAATTTGAGTGATTATAGCGCAGGGGGCAAGCACTGCTGTGGGAGCCTTGTTCCCATGCTAGAGGATACACTAGAGAAGAGGGGCCCCTAATTCAGTCATGCAAGATCAGGGAAGGCTTCCTGGAAGAAGTGACAGCTAAGCTGAGACCTGGGGCCTAGTGCAAATGCAGGTCCCCACTTGGACTGTCAGGGCAGCTTGCTTGTCTTTCTGTCCAGCCTGGGTTTTCACATAGCCATTCAACCTCTTCTCTCTGAGGGTCTTGTCCTGACTTTCATCTCTGCCCGTCCCCACTAGCCCCACTCTCCCATTAAGCCCTTTTCATTTCTACATTCTATTTTTTTTTTCCTTTAGCAGCACCTCTCCACATACAGAATCTAAGTTCCCTGACCAGGGATGGAACCTGCATCCCCTGCAGTGGAAGTGTGGAGTCATAACCACTGGACTGCCAGGGAAGTCCCTGTCTCTACATTGTTACTAGTTATATACCTTGTGGTAGCCATGGAACTAGGAGCTTTACAAACATTAACCCACAGCTATCTCTAGGAGATAATGGAGTCAGTCTGCCTGCGTTTAAATTCCAGCTCAGCCACATAAGCCATAATGTCTTGGGTAAGTTGCAGATTGCTCTGTGTTTCCATTTCCATAACAGTACAATGATACCGTTGTACTAATTAGTACATCAGTGCAGCACAACTGTACATAATAATAGTACACAGTCTGGAGTGCTGGTGTCAGGACTAAATGAACTCATATACACAAAGTGCTCAGAACAACATCTGGGATATTTTAAGAGATAGATAAGTCGTTGCTAACCTTGTTGCAGCCTTTATTTTATCGAGGAAGAAATTGAGGTTCAGAGAAGTTAAGCTATTTGTCCAGAATCACACAGCTGACAACTGTCAGAGGTGGGATTTGAGGACAGGATTTCTGACTGCATGTCCAGAGTGCCCTTTCCCCTGACTCCACAGCGAGGTCTGCTCTATGGCTGCCTCTGACACCAACTCTGGTTCAGAGTTCCGCCTTCCTTGTGGCCAAGGTCACGAGCTCCTGCTGTGCTAGACTCCGCCGTACCGTGACTGACCTGCTGGAGGAGCCCAACCTGTTCCAGCCCACTGCGGCCCACACCTGGACCTCCCGGGTATAGAAGCGCTTGGGCCCCCCAAGCCCACTCTCCGCCTGAGCCCTGTCCAGCTGCACTTGTGTAGTGAGGTGAAGCGGGTTGCCTTGGAGAAGAAGGATGCTGGAGTGCTAACCCAAGAGACAACTGTAGGGAGATGTCCTAGAGGAGGGGGAGGTGGGTCAGAGGAGAGTGAGGCAGGTGAGGGAGCCTGGTAGATAAAGAGATTACAAGTAGAGGAAAAACTTTGCCTCATGGAACCTTTAAAAAATTTTTTGTATATTTTTAATTAATTGAAGATTGGTTTACAATATTGCCTTGATTTCTGTCATATATCAGAATGAACTAACCATGGGTGTACAAATGTCTCCTCCCTCTTGAGTCTCCCTCCCACTCCTCCAGGTTATTACAGAGCCCCCGTTTGAGTTCCCTGAGTCATACAGCAAATTCTCACGGAGCCTTTTTGATGTGACTGCTTCTGTGTACAACACTGACTCAGGCTCTCATTTCAAGTGGAAATTCCTACAGTGGCTCTACAAGTTCTCATAGCTAGATCTGTGTGAATTCACCCTATGTTCTTTTTGGCTATTTGGTGGGGAAAAAAGCAGCTTTACGAAGGTGCGATGGACCAACGGAGTGACAAATTGGCTGAGAAACTGGGACTCGGATCTCCAAGGTCGGTACTCTCTGTGTGACCTTGGGAGAGAGGCCTGTGTTTCCAGAGCCTGTTTCCTCATCTGGAAACTAAGGGAAATTTTGCAGTTTTCCTCTGAGGGGCATTCTGAAGAGTAGTTACAGATCATTTTCCAAGTACAAAGTGTCAGATGTACAGAGAGAGTGCTGGCCTTTCAGCAAATATGCAACTCAAAAATTTTCAAATCCACTATTATTTCCATCTAGGGACATTTTCCTAAAGAAGGGCCAGGTTCGTACCAATGGATTCAATACCGCATTCAACCACTCCTAAAAAACAAACATCAAAGTAATTTATTTATTCAAGCTTCGTTTGAGACATTTCAGCCCATTATCCTGTAGCAGGACCACTGAAATTACACTCAGAAATGAGAACCAGCTGCTTAAATAAATAGTCGCATATGGAAAAGAAGCAGGAAATGTCTTTCCAAAACTAATAATATTAACAAACTTCCAAGGGACACACAATCCATAATTAATGACAATTTTGGGGAAAAAAAGACATAAAAACTTGGAATTGAAATATGACTCTAAGAACAACCTGGTGGGTTTTTTTGTTTGTTTTGAGTTTTGTTGTTGTTTTTCTTTCCTTAGAATCTATCTATCCTTTTTTTTTTTTTTTTTTCTGGCCTCTTTCCCTTCTGACAGCCACATTTATTCAAATTCTTTCTGTGAATGTCTTTAGTCTGCAGATTTAGATCCTGGAATTCAATATTTTTTTTGCCTGAACTCCCAGAGTGGTCCATCAATAGGAACTTAAAGAAAAAAAAACCCTCATGTGACCAGATGTAACTGACACTAAGTAACTGACATTCACAAGAAGGGTGGTCTTGCTTTCAGAAACCCGTTATTTGGTAAGGCTGCCTTCTGGGGTCAAGTTCAGGGACACTGGACCACATGCAAGGGCAGACCCCAGTCTGGGAGCCTTGGTCAAGATTCAACAGCTGCAGATGCTTGCAGAATGGGGTTGGCCTCCAGGGTCCGCTGGTTGAGAGAAGCCCCCATCAAAGTCCCTGGAGCATCCCATTTCCAGCACAGCCCACACAATGTCGAAATTCTAGTGTCATTCACCAGTGTTATTCACTAAGCCATCGTATCAGTCTCCACTTTGTCAAGTGTGCCTGTGAATGGAATGGCTGGTTGATCCCTGAAGAGCCATGGTCTCCTTCTAGAGTGCAGAGTTGCCGTTAAGAAGCAGCTGACTAGCTAGGGACTACATTTCTGAGCCCCCAGTCCACCCAGGTGGTTGATTCTGGCCAGTGGCACATGAGCCCTAGGGAGGAGGCACTTTCTGATAAAGTAGCTGGTGTGTCCCCTCACTCTCTTGTCACCTCCATCACTAAGGGGCAGGGGCCTGGGTCCCCAGGTCACTGTGTGGAGGAGAAGCCTAGGAGAGCTGCCTGACTGGGCCTGTCTGATGAGAACTGGTGTGAGCAGGAAGTAAACTTCTGTGTTCAGGCCTTCTTCTCCTGGCTTGTTTGTTGCAGCCGTTGGCTGGGCTGAGATCATGCCGATGCAGCATTTCCTAAAGCAGCGTGTCTTGTGACGAGTGGGATTTCCCCCAGCTCCTATCTTTCTTCATGCCGAAAACATCAGTCCTGCCCACATGCCAGGGGCCTTGTTTGAGCCTCTTTCCATGCTCCCAAATGGAACCTTTTTTTGTCAGTAAAGCCTGAGTGGAAGTTAAAGCATGGTCTCTGAGTCATTCTACCCAGGTTCAAATCCCAACTCCACCACTTCGTAATGGTTTAACCTCTCTGAGCTTTAAGTTTTGCCCTGACAACAGAGGGCTATTACCTTGAAGAGTTGTTATGAGGAATAAATGGAACGTCTTGTATAAAGTAACTGACACACTTAGCACAGAAGAGATGAGAACTGTTGTCATTATTTACTGAGTCTGCCCCTGCATCACTGATACGCAGACTGACCTTGGCCAGTCAGCATCACCGTGACTCCCCCGTCTCCTCCTGTTTTCACACTGATAATGTCCATCGCCAGTTCATGGCAACTGTCTTTCTTAGGACTTGGTATTTCCTCTCCCTCTGTCCCACAGATGTCACCCCACCTTCTGCTCTTTACCTGAATTGCTACCACAAATCTAGAAAAAAGTATTTTGCAGAGTGAGAAGGCAGGTGGAAGTGGGCCCCTACGGGCAGGGAATGACCTTTTGTCTGTCTCGTTAGCTTTGATCCCGGTTCGAGAACTACTGCCCTACTGTATGAGTCTTGCCCTCCCTCACCGTTCCCAGGGTACTGTGTTGCCAGACAGGCTCCCAGGAGCTTCCGTAGGGCAGAAAGCAAAAGGCGTAGGGGAAAAAGAAGTGCCTAGACTAGTACTGGAGAGAGTTTTCCCCCAAGATTTCAGAGGAAGAAGAAGCTGGGTCATGTGCTGTTGGAAGAGAGAAGCACTGTGAGCAGAGTTGTCCAGACATCCACCTTCTTTATGGCAGTCAAGGAATGCAGGCACAGGACTCGAGTCAACTAGAATCGCTTCCTGGGGGCTGACAGGCTTTCATGCATCATGGTTTTATTCTAAAACTCTACCAGGCGGGCCACAGCTTACATACTGTTATTTGGCTCTGTCGGTAAAGAACCTGCCTGCCATGTGGGTAGACCCAGGGTTTGATCCCTGGGTTGGGAAGATTCCCCTGGAGAAGGAAACGGCAACCCACTCCAGTATTCTTGGTGGGAGAAATCTCACACATCGAAGAGCCTGGAGGGCTACAGTCCATGGAGTCGTAAAGAGTCGGACATGACTTAGTGGCTAACAGCATACATTTTTGCATAATGTATAATATGCTTAATAGATTGACATTAGTCTTAGACTCAGATTAAGACACTTCTTGGAAAACTCAAGTTCAAATTAAATTTGCAGCACTTGTTCAGCTGAGTCCCGGGACTGGGGAGTCTGACTGAGGCAACAGGTATAGAAATGCAGCGAGAAAGTCCGCCGGCTGGCAGGCCCATGCCTTGCTTTTAGCTCGAAATACTGAATGAGCAGAGAGCAGTGCAGAGAGCATGAAGGCAGATGGCCCCAAGCCCAAGAGTCTGAGAACGTTCCCCTCCTGTTGTGACGAATAAACTCTCGCTGTCGTCGGAACATCTGGGCTATTGGCGCCGGGGCCTTGATGGCTCCCATTCTAGGTTCTGATTAGAAGATGCGCTCACAGCCCCTGGACGTCTAAGCCCTGACTGAACCTTTCTCCTCAGAGGGGACCCCGCCTCAGTCCACCTTCTCACAGGGTTGCCAGCCCGGCCCAAACGGCTCCCCAGACCATAATGTGCAACTCCCTGATTTTAGACAGAAGGGAACTTGAAAAACCACACGGATTCTCCTCCAGCACGCGCTTTGCTCAGCTGAGAGGGTAGCAGAATCTGAACGTGGCTGCCGGGACAGAGGCCAGTGTTTTCCTGAGTGTGAGGGAGTGAGAGACGCGGGAAAGTGAAGCTCCGGAGGGACGCCCTTCCTTCTGCAGCGCCGCGCTCCTCACCGCCTGTGAGCCGAGGGCGTCAGGTGCTCACCCGGGCGCGGCCGCCGCGGGACTGCACACACCGCTCACCTTTCACTTCCGGGTGGCTTCCTGAGAAACGCTGTGCTGACGTGCAGTGATATTTAGCACGGGGGCTCAAAGGTGACTGCTGTGTCACAAGAGGAAACCCAGTCCTCTGGCTTCAGTCTCTGTCCTCTATTAAATGCAGATATCCTGGAACAAGCGGCACCATCAAAGGAGAGCAAAGAACTGGATACTAGTACCAGTTCCGGTGCCGGTGAGAAACTGTGGGGCAACCTCCTCTAACTGGGCACAGGACACCTCCCTGAGGGACCATCGGGGGCGGCTGGGACTCCACGGTAAACAGGTAAGGGTGAATAACCCTCACACTAGACTGCGGTCATTTTCCAGAGAGCCACTTAGGAGGAAATGGATGCAGAGAGAAACTGGGAGACTGTGAGCCCCAAAAGGGCACTTGACTCTGGCTCACAGCTGCCCGGCACAGAAACGTCAGCGCTCCCAGCTTGGAGTCAAAACAAGCGTGATGTTCTGGACAATTGCGTTTTGAGCCTTTAGGAGGCCTAGAGGAGAGAGGATTCTGGGATACTCCTCTCTGGCATGAGACTGTGGAATTAAGTAGCCAGAAAGGAGAGATCCCCAGTGAGTGCTTGAGAGCTCCTTAATCACACACACAAAATGCCCCTGAAGGTTTCACACTGTAAACACTGCTTGCCAGTTTTCTCCAATAAAAGAGGAGATGGCTCCTGTTACTTTTTGTTCTTTACTTTTGAGGGCCCACTACTGCTTGAGTTTGGGTTATACCCATTTCAGGCAGAGGAGCTGTTTGAGCTTCCATTTGGGCACCCTGAACTGTGCCAGGAAGAGAATTTTGTTGTAGCTGATAACTGAGCTTAACATTGGTGGGTGGCATGTATTGGCCTTGAGTTGGCAAAAGGGTCGATTGAAAGAGACGATTGCAATGTCTCCTGGCCGTCCAGCAACTTTTTAACCCACCTTGGCTCTTTTGGGAAATTCCAGCTTTATGAGTTCTACTTTCATTAGGAAGAAACCAAGAAAATCAGTTCCCAAACTCCTCTGCTATTAGGGTGCAGGCATATGAACTGAGTTCCACCAAACAGAGCACATTTGACTTGGAAGTGAGGACTTCTAAGGAAAAAGGCTCTGGGTGGAAATTGTATCACTGGGAACGGTATGGTCGAGGGCTTCTTTTTTTTTTTTTTTTCCCAAAAGGGAATATAAATGGTATCAGTTATCAGAAATGGTATCAGCTAGTGTTGGTTGCCTCTTGGTAGAGCAGCCACAAAGCAGCAGCCTCTTCATCAGGGCACTTCTGTAGTATTGATTTGGAGGCTGTTCCATGAAATTGATTCTTCAGGCTCTCGCGGATTCTGAGAGCTAGCTGATTTCCTCTTCGTAAACACCTTCTGCTTGATGACCGGAACCAGCCTCTGGGGCTTAGAGTGGAGCGCCCCGAAGGACTCGGCTGCCAACTACTGTCTCCTCCTCCTCGCAGACGCTCTGGCCCCGAGATCTTCAGCCGCAGAAGTAGCAGGAGTCTCAGCCTGGCCTGCGGGAGTCCCCTCCTTAGACCTTCCCCTCTGCAAATTTCTTTCCTGCCCATAAGATCCATGCCTCCCATACTTTCCTTTTGGACCTGTGCTCACACATTGCCAGGCAAACAGCCCCTCTTTGGGAAACGCCCTGGGGAGGAAGTGGTCTCTAAACCCCACATGGCCACGTGAGTTGTCCTCAGTCTTTTCAAAACTTAGCCTATTGATGGAGAGAGAAACTCAAGTCCTCATGTGGCTCAGCTGTAAATGAATCTGCCTGCAGGAGACACTCCAGGAGACATCTGGGTTCGATCCCTGGGTAGGGAAGATCCCCTGGAGAAGGACATGGCAACCCAGTCTGGTATTCTTGCCTGGGAAATCCCATGGGCAGACGCGCTTGGTGGGCTACAGTCCGTGGGGTCGCAAAGAGTTGGCTATGACTGAAGCGACTGAGCCCAAGTTGTTACTCCTGGAAAAAGAGGCTTGGTGCACCTCCAGCACGGCTCCCTCTAGGAAGCCACCTTGGAGTTTCCATTCCCCTTCCGGATGCCTGGACATCATTCCATTCACAGAGCGTTTGAGTTCCTCTTGCTTAGTTAATTCACCACTAGCCCAGGAAACAATTCAAAGAAATGCCCATTAACTTAGGTGATTTCTTCTTGCCTCTGATTAGAAGTATTTTCACAATGTCAACTCTACGAGGACAGGGAAGTGTTCCTTGATGGATTAATCCAGTACCTAGAATCGTTCCTGGCACACAAAGGGGGTGCTTAGCACATTGTGGCTGAATAAATGGTGAATACATGAATGAATTTACTTACACTGCACACTTTCTGCCAGACAACGGTCTCAAACATACTGTAGCGAGAATTAATAACATGACTTTGAAAATTTGTCATGTCTTGAGAGTTTCACACACAAGAAACATTTCTACCCATCTATTCTAGAAGCCTATAGTCATGTGGGGGAGACCCAATATAAGGGCCCAATATATACTGATGAAGAATGGGTCACCCCTTCATGATATTTTTGGTATCACCCCTAAGAAAAATTTGTTGACACTTAAAACATTTTGACTTTAGGCAGATCCCCCAAATCTCTACTATCTACAAAGCACCTTGTCTTTTAAAGAAAAAATGAAGGGGCAACTCCACAATTGACATCTTCGGTCTCAAGCCTG
Organism: Budorcas taxicolor; assembly: GCF_023091745.1. Lineage (NCBI taxonomy): Eukaryota > Metazoa > Chordata > Mammalia > Artiodactyla > Bovidae > Budorcas > Budorcas taxicolor. Next base: position 76,973,137 of record NC_068923.1, on the reverse strand, counting down.
CTTGATACTGGTCTTTAATGCCCTTGTGAATTAAACACGGGCCTCCCATGACATCATTCCCTTGCACATGGCCTTCAGGAGACTGTGGAGAGTCTCGTGTCAAATTCACTTTTAGTATGTGGCTGAGGCCACGCCAAAGTGTATGCATGCATCACCTCATTTATCCTTCAAGGCCCTTGATGGATATTAGTCATATAATAGCCTCCATCTGATAGATGAAGAAAATGAAACATCAAAAATTATTGGCTACTGGATGGCAGTACCCAGATTGTAACCCTGTCCAGCTGACACCAGAGGCTGCAGCCTAACCATTGAGGGCTCTGCATCTGGTAGACAACAGGTTTCTCGCCCCCTTCTAATGTCTGTGTATGAGAACAAACACTCCAAGATGATTGTCACCCCAGATATCCAGTCTCCACTCTGGGTCTCACAGCAGTTATTTGAGACCCACGGGAGGCTCCCTGAGAACACAGACAGCCCAGCAGGATTCCCTGTTTCTAGGATATGACTCTAGTATTATACCCTGGTATGCCCCATTCACACAAATGCAATCTTTAAAAACCAAGTATCTAGAAAATTCTCTCCGTGCTCATTCCACAGAAAACAAAGACTCAGTTTTCTGTCTTATCTTTTCAGTCAAATATCCTGTTTCCTAACCTCATGCCAAGCAGATTGGACCCACTCTTGCAGTTTCTCTGATGGCAAGTGCTCCAGATTGCCATGTGACTTCAGGGATAAAGATTTGACAGCAAAATTATTTGCTTTAATTTGCCAGGGGGAAAACCTTGTCACCAGTTACTGCAGCTCTTTCAGACTTACCTTCTGTTTGCCGAAGAAAGTTTGCCCGAATAGTTTACACATTGGTGGGAAGTGGAGTGATATGGAGTGAGGTGAAGTCCTCTCTCTTCCAATCCCTTCACCCTTTATCCATTGAAGGAAGAATGAAATGTATAGACTATTTTAAGGATAACAGCCTCTCAGTCATAGAGCTCTTTAATATAGTAAGCTACAAATAAATGATTTTTCAGATGCTTCAAACAAAGTGTTTGTGGAGAAACATTTTATTGTTGTTCTGAGGTCCAGATGAAGTGGGACTCTGGGGAGATTGTTAGCTGCTGGAGGCGCCTATCTGAAATCCCATGTCTATACCTCTTCTTTCTTTTTTTTTTTTTCCACAGGAAGGACACTTATGGAAATTTCCCTTCTTAGGACAGTGCACTGGGAATGAATATCCCCCAGAAGTCACGTGAATGTTGGCCTGAGCTGATTCTCTACTGGAGCTGTTGGCCCAATCTCATTGTTTTCTCTCCTGCTACCCGAAGTCAAACCTAAAAATACAAACCCAAGTCTGTAGCCAACATCAGGGTAAAAACAAACAAAAAACAACCATTAAAACCATTTCCACTTCTTTGGCAGAACAGGAAGTCATTGCCCCAATAGAGGATGTTGATGCTGAAGTTCAGTAGAAAGACCAAGAAAAAGGAACTCAGCACAGTTAAGCCAGTTTGGGGGACGGGGGAGGGGGTGGCACGCAGCATTTACTTCCCAACCTCTCGAGGAGGTTGCTAAGCAGAGTGTCTCCTTAGCTGCCTGGTGATGGGAAGGAGCCACGTGGTTCCAGGGAGGGGGCTTTGTCACTGTCCCGGGCTCACCTAGGAAACCAGATCCTAACACAGCCCCTGATTACTTTGCCATGTCCACGACTTAGTGTTTTTTTCCTGGAATAGGAAAACAGCTGAGAATGCCGGGCAAGTCCTTCTTGCTCATATGATTCCCGTCTTTTGGTTTCTTGTCCGCTTTTTTCTGAACCCTGGGACCAGTTCCAGCCCTTCCTCATAAGGGTAGGGCCTGCAATTTGGTTTCAGTTTGATTTGTCCCAGTATCTAACTCAGTCTGGAGTTCAACGAAAAATTGGATAAACACTTTCTGGTGCCAATGTCTGTGTCTCATGGCGTAGACATCTGGATGTAATGTTAAATAAACATTACCCGCCACGAAAACCAGTTGGATCTGTTTGTGGTTACTTCAGCCCCGAGAAATTCCTTCTTTCAAGATTCTGGCCTGATACCTGTGGGAAGCAGCTTTTGACCTCATCAGGCTGTGAGTTAAAGCTAACCCTGAATCATTTTCTTCCTTTTTTCTGACCTGTCACACAAGGCTGGATGGCCCAGCTCCTCCCTAGAGGGTGGCTCAGCCTTCTTCCTCTGATGCAAACCCTTGCTTGTAGCAGTTTCTGTTGAAACATTTTTCTTTGGGCCACATTCTCACCAAAAACAGTGGGGAAGTCTAGATATGATTCTTCTCATTTGCTTAGAGATCCAGACATCAGAATTCCACCCTACATGACCTGACCTCGCGTGTGCTCTTGAAGAGGTTTTCCACCCATCACACATGGTGTTTCACCATACATACCTCCATTTGCCCTGAATTTAGGATCGAGGTGCCTCAGAAGTTGATTCACCTGCATTGTCTAACCATAGTTTCTATATGAGGCTCTTATGTTACCCACAATCTTATAACTGCCAATAATAACAATAACTAATAAAGGCGATCAGTCCTTGGTGTTCTTTGGAAGGACTGATGCTGAAGTTGAAATGCCAATATGTTGGCCACCTGATGCGAAGGGCTGACTCATTTGAAGAGACCCTGATGCTCTGAAAGATTGAGGGCAGGAGGAGAAGGGGACGACAGAGGATGAGATGGTTGGATGGCACCACTGACTCAATGGACATGAGTTTGGGTGAACTCTGGGAGTTGGTGATGGACAGGGAGGCCTGGCATGCTGCAGTCCATGGGGTCGCAAAGGGTCGGACACGACTGAGCGACTGAACTGAACTGAATGTCCATTGATCACTTGCTGCATATGCAAGGAATTGCTAAGCCCTTTGCATGCACAATCTCATTCAGTTCTTATCAGGACCCTGTGAGGTAGGTATCACTTATTCCATTTTACAGATGGGGAAAATACAGAGTAGTAAGGCAAATAACAGCAGACAGCTTATAAATAGCAGAGCCACCACTAACCCAGGTATATCTTTTAACATTTTTAAACCTTATTTTTGACTGTGCTGGGTCTTCGTTGCTGCATGTGGGCTTTCTCTAGTTGCAGCAAGTGACAAGTGGGAGCTACTTTCTCGTTGCGGTGCACAGGCTTCTCGTTGCCGCGGCTTCTCTTGTACAGCACAGGGTCTAGGCATGCAGGCTTTGGTAGCTGCAGATTGTGGGCTCTAGAGTGTGGGCTCAGTAGCTGCGGCACGTGGGCTTTGTTGCCCCGAGGCATGTGGGATCATCCCAGACCAGGGACTGAACATGTTTCCCCTGCCTTGGCAGGCGAATTCTTAACCACTGAAGTCCCAACCCAGGTATCTCTGACTCCAAAATCCATGCCTTTCATGATGACCTTAAACTGCCTGTCAGTTCAGGTTAGGTGAAAGAGAAAAGAAACCCCAGTTTTATCACTGATGCTTGTTGTGTGACACGCCAGGGGCAAGTACAGAGCTCTGATTCATTCTAAGATCCCTCTCTCATGGTTGTCTTTCTCCCTTGCCTGGGATGCCAGCAAACACAGGACTTCAAATGGAGGACCTAACAGAGTGATAGAGTCATTTAAAGATGGAGCAGAGGGAAGGGGCGGAGGAAGGTTGAGGGTGGAAAGCAGCTTCTTGGAGAAAGGAGAAGAAAGAACATTCTCTGAACTGTCTAGAAAGAGTCAGCTGTGGGGTCATCCTGGAATGAGGATTTCAGGCTTCCAAGAGGACCAATGTTCTGACTGTGTGTTCCAGAATTTCCAGGCACCAGCACCCAGACACCCAAGGAGCTGAGGATGGCTTCCTGGTGGGCTCCATGGAAGTGGGTGGTCGTACACTGTTCTGACATTTGTGGTCTCCAAAAGCCGTATGCTTCTTGAGGGTTGACCAGACTCCTCGACCCTGTTTCCACCCTTAACCATCCAGAGCAGAAAGTCGCACCCACATGACCTCAACCACACAGCAGAAGAAAACACACACCAGTCAACAGCCCCAGCTTGCTGCCTGCAAGAGTAAAGTGCAGGGGACCTCCCTGGTGGTCCAGTGGCGAAGACTTTGCCTCCCAATACAGGGGGTGTGGGTTCAGTCCCTGTCAGAAGATACCGCATGCCTCCAGCAGCCGAAAAACAAAACATAAGCAACATTGTAACACATTCAATAAAGATTTAAAAAGTGGTCCAGTTTAAAAAAAAGTTAAGAGTTAAGGGCAGGATGCTTGCTGTAGCAAGGTCTTAGATTACCAAGACTTCTTTTCCTCTGCATCCCTGATCTGAAGGACATTTTTATTGGCTTATAAGTTTTGGCATAAAAAATGAAAGTTAAATTAGCCTTGACAGAAATAAACACGTGCAGTTGTGCCGTAACATAGCTTTGAGGGGTATGTGTGTTTGTGTTTGTCGCCAGTAGGTAAAGCTTGGTGATGTGTAAGTTCACATTCCAAGGGTCATGTTCCCTTGGAACATGTAACTGTTGGAGTAAATCAAAAGCATGATACCATCAGTTACCCTTCAACCAAGCAGCCACCTGGACCCAGGGCAAGCTGGCACTGCCCATGTGCCCAAGGGCAGCTGTGGGTTGTAAACCCTTGTATCCAGGTTAATGTTTACTTATGTTTATATCTTCCCTGATAGATGGATGGAATTTGCCTAATGATTATATGTCCCTGAATAGCTAATCAGTGACTAAAGGAGCCAGTCACAGACCACCACAGAGGAGCAGTGAAGTTGGCCTCCAAGCATCTGCTACCAAGGGCCCCGTTCCTGGGGTCAGAGCTGCAGGAAAGTTGCAGTGAACAGTGCGCGTGGCTTGAGGAGCCCAGGGCTGTACTGCTGGTGGACTGTCGCACCCCTGATGCAGAGCTCTCAGCTCCAAACACAAGGGAGGCACCTCCAGAGCATAATGTGGCCTGTCCAGCCAGCACGCCCCACTCTGGCCCTGCTTTCTGCAGGCCCCTTTATCACCTTGACCAGGGGACCTCTGTGCCCACTTCCATCAGGGCTGCTCATCCTCTAGCTGTCAGTCAGAGGGGCACTTTCAGTCCTACAAATGTATATCGAGCACACATTGTGAGCTAGAGCTTGGGGATGCCAACGGGAAGAAGATGGGTGAGATCCTCGCCCTCAAGCAGGAGAGACAGAATGACAAAAGGACAGTTACAACCTGGTGTGCCACACTAGGGAGCCCGAGCCCTGGGTGCATCTTAGGCACTGCGGAAGCCTCTTAGAAGAGAAAGAGGAAGTCTGAACCCAGCGGGCCAGTGAGGATTTGCCAGGTTAGGGGGTCCTCCAAGATACGTCTACATCCTAATCACCAGAACCTATGAATGCTACCTTAGATGGCAAAAGGGATTTTGCAGATGTGATGAAATTAAGGATCTTGAGAGTTATGCTGGATCATCTAGGTGGCCCTTAATGTAATCACAAGTATCCTTCAAGAGGGAGATAGAGGGGAGATTTGACTTGAGCAGAGGAGAAGGCAGGTTGACCACAGAGGCAGAGTCTGGAGTGATGTACTTTGAAGTTGGAGGAGGGGACCACAGCCATGGCCTCTAGGTGGCCCCTAGACGCTGAGTCTGTGCTTCCAGCAGCTCCTGTTGCATCTAGAATGGGTGGGCTGGTACTGGGGCCCTAGGAAGTGTGTTTCCACATCTTTGATGGTCACATTCAGATGTGAACTTACTGCTGTTGATGCTGTCTGGGCTTTGGACCCTTTACTCAGGTGCCAGTGGCTGAGCCAAAATCACAGGTGCCTTGTACTCTGCTAGTTGCTCCCAGATAGAACTTGCTACAAGGTTTCCCAGAAGGTTTCCCAGGTGGTGCAGAGGTAAAGAATCTGCTTACCAATGCAAGAGACTCAGGTTTGATCCCTGGGTTGGGAAGATTCCCCTGGAGAAGGAAATGGCAACTCACTTCACTATTCTTGCCTGAAGAACTCCATGGACAGAGGAGCCTGGCAGGCTACAGTCCATGGTGTCACACAGCTGAGTGACTGGGCATGCACAAGGGTTACACATCTAGACACTTGAAGGAGCCAGTCAAAACAAAATAGAGATTGGTGATGCATGTCCTTTCTAAAAGCATTTGAATTCAAACATTAAGAAGTACATCCCAATGCAGCCTTCAGACAACTTTATAAACTAGATGAAACTAAGCTCTTTTCAAAATCAAGCTTCTCTCACAGTTTCAGCAGGAGGCAGAAGTTTTTTTTTAAAGGAGAACCCACCACTGTGGCTTTAATAAAAGTCTATTTGTGGTATGGGGGGCGCTGGAGAGGGAAAATCTGAGAGGAGCAGCTGCCAGAAGCCTCCTAATGCAGAGGCCTGAGGAGTGGACAACACCAGCTCTCACTCCTTGCTGCCTCCAGCTGCACCAGTCAAGGCTTAGATAAAGTCTGAAGAATATTGTTAATAACGAGCTAAACCACTTAGAAGAAGTGGTTGGTTCACAATGTGAACTCAAGACTAGGGTGTGTGGTCAAGAAGAAAAGCATTTGAGAGAAAGGGTCTTTCCTCTTAGGCAGTGGGAATGTTATAGCCCTTCAGGCAGGAATAAAAGACAAAAAAGCTTCATGACGGGATGTCCTTATTTAACAAGAGGTCTGTGGTGGGGGGAAACTCCTAGGCCAGTAAATGTAAATGATAAACTCTTTTTAGGCAAGAGCTCTTTTCACTGAAGAAGTAGGGTAATGGGTGGCAAGAGGAAGATGACAGTTGAGTAAATCAGCAGAGAACAGGAGGCCTGGAGCCATAATTTCTGACTTCTGTTTACAGTCTTGGCATCTTCAGTCTTCATATCTACAAAACAGTGATAATTAACTTTGCCGCAAACCCTGTGCCTCAAGTGCTGGAAGGAAACAACAAAGACAAACTTCAACCAAGAATTCTATATTCAGAGGAAATACACTTCAAGAAATGAAGGTGAAATGGACACTTCCATATCAATGAAGATTAAAATAATTAATCATGAACAGATCTGAATTTCGAGAAATGTTAAAGAAAGTTGTCATGCTGAAGGGAGATGAGATCAGATCAAATGCAGATCATCAGTAATGAAGTAAACTAGAAATGCTAAATATGTGGGTCCATGTAAGAGTCTGTTTTTTTCTTAATATCTCTTAAAAACATGAGTGTTCAGAACAAAAGGCAGAGCATGTATCATAAAGTATACACAACATATATGGATGTAGTATATATGACAACTATAGCTCATAGATGAAGGCTATGAATGAAACCATATAATTGTAAAATTCTTACATTTTTGTGAAGGGGCACAATTATGGGAAGTTAAGAATATTTGTTAAAATTCCTAACGTGCCTACTTAAAACAAATGAATGCAAATAGGGATAGCTAAAAAGCCAGTAGATAGATTAAAATATAATTATAAAAATTTAACTCCAAAGAAAGGAGGGCAAAGGAACTGAAGCATAAAATATAGATTGAACAAACTAAAAGCAAATAACAAATAACCACATCAATACATTAATTACATTAAATATAAACCAACTAAACATCCACTCAAAAGTCAATGACTGTCAGAGTAGTGGTGATGCCATTCTTGTGATAATTAATCTAGGGTGCCCTGAGTGCATGCTCAGCTGTGTCCAACTCTTTGTGACCCCATGAACTGTAGCCCACCAGGCTCCTCTGTCCATGGGATTCTCCAGGCAAGCATATTGGAGTGGGTTGCTATTTTCTTCTCCAGGAGAATCTTCCTGACCCTGGGATTGAACCCGCATCTCCTGCATTGGTGGGTAGATTCTTTACTACTGAGCCATATCATGATGTTATTGATAAGTGATATATGAGAAACAGGACTTCTGGGTGATGCCGAAGAATCTGCAATAGATGTTGGATAAGATGGGTCTTCCCATGTCAGAGCTTGAGCCTGGAGAAGCCTGGCTTGGTAGGGAGGTTGAATTTCTCCCCCCTGCCCCCCCGACCCCCACACATGGCTAATTTTGACCTCTGGGTGGTTTCCCAGCCTGGAAAACGTCCCTACCTCTTCTCCATTTGTCCCATGCCTGCAAAGTCTTTAAGGTTCCCCTTCCGCCTAAAACTTTCCTAATTCCCACTGAGCAGAATCTTATTGCATTGGTAACCTGCACAATTTCCATCCTTCAGTTTTCCTTTTTGGAAAATGATGATGAATATTCCTTCACATTCATACTTTCTCTTCCTATATTAGATATGGAAGGTGTGGTGAGCGTTTGTCATTTTTTTGGCTGCTGAACCCCCTTCCAATGTTTGAGGAATTCTCTACCTCGTGCATGAGTATCCCCTCCCACTGAAAATCAGAACCTTCCAGCCTCCCTTGCAGCTAGGAAGTGGGCATGACTTTAAATTGGAAGCCCTGGAATAATAGTCTTGCAATGATAACAGTAGTACCCTCACCAGGCTGTTCCCATAGGCTTAAACAGAGATACTTCCCACTCCCCAGCCTCTGTGGTTTCTGCACATTTTCTCAGCCTAGTTCCCAGTTATACTTCTCTAAACTTTATTTTTCTTGAACCAGTCAAAATTTGTTTCTGTTGCTTGCAATTATGTAGCCTAAGACAAGTAACTTTGATCTATATAACCATTTAAGATATTTAAAATTCAAAGATTCAGGATTCAAGGTAAGACCCAGACTCTGTCCCTTCAAGAAATTTCCTGGTCATTTAGGCAGGCATGCTTACTTTGAGAATCTCTGTGTGGTTCTCTCTTTGCAGAGGGCTTAGCTCTCCATCCAGAGATGGTAGGGGCTGTTCTGAACACCTCTTGTATCCCAGCAGAGAGGCTAGTCTGTAATATTGCTCTGTATATACTTGCTAATAAAAGTAATTTGCTTTCCACAATCCTGAACAATCCTGGTTGTTGTTGTTGTTTAGTCGCTAAGTCATGTCCAACTCTTTTGTGACCCTGTGGACTGGAACCCGTCAGGCTCCTCTGTTCATGGGATTTCCCAGGCAGGAATACTGGAGTGGCTTGCCATTTTCTTCTCCAGAGATTTTCCAACTCAGGAATGAAACCCACATCTCCTGCCTTGCAGAGAGATTCTTATCCTGGGAAACCCTGAACAATTCTTATGAGCCAATAATTCCCACGTGTTCCCATGTGTGTCTATGTGCATTTTCTAGCTACAACAGGAATCCATTCATTTTTGGTTCTCTCTTAGTTCATGGTCTGAGGGCTCACTTAAGTTTTTTCCAACTTCTTTTTGGTCTTTAGCTTAAGGGCAAACTTATTTTACCCATAAAAGGTTAAGTTTTCTCACAGCCATGTCCATGGCTGGCAGGCTCCTTTCCTGCATATCTCAGAACTCTGTCTTCTCCATTTAAACTGATACCCACAAAGCACATGAAGGACTGTTAACATGGCCCTGATCTTGAAGACCAAAAAACAAAACTGTGCACACAAGTTCAGGTTGGCCAAGCTATTGTCAACACAGTTGAGGTCAACCTCATTCACTCACCCATGTTGGCTTTCTTAGAAAACACACCTGTGATGACATCTGCCTTTCCTGACTCATACCGAGAGTGGCTGCCCAGTTGCAAGTCTGTGGATTGTGAACATAAACAATATAGCTTCCTCTTCCTCTAGAAAGACCCTGAGGAGTGGGGAAGCCAGCGTAAACTAAGCTGCTGTCTCCTCTCCCATCTCTTTGTGCAGATGTGTCCCAGATCTGTGACCTCATCTATCAACCTACTCTCAGGTATAGAGTGAGTACTTACTACACGCTGGAAGCTGGCCCCAGAGAAATAAAGAAAACATGACCTTGCCCTCGAGAGTCCTAGGTCAGTTCAATAAATATTTATAGATTGCCCAATTAGGCAAAATGGTGTAGGATAATGTGCCAAAACCAGCGGTGAGTCTTGGCCTGGGGCTCTAAGGTGGAGCTATCAGGCCTTAGCTACTGAAGCGAGAGGCCCTAGGACCACAGGGGATGCTGCAAGGCCCTTGGGGTGGGAGGAACAAGGTTACAGCATCTTGTGCCAAATGGCTAACCACAGCCAGTCTAAGACAGTGCCTGATAAAGATGCAGATTCCTGGGCTGCACCTTCAGAGCTCCTGGTTCACTAGCTCCAAGTGAAGGAGACCAGAAATCTGTATTTTAGTTAGAGCTACTGGCATTTCCCTGCTGTAATGGGACAGGCAGGGCATAATCTTTAAAAGAATGATATAACTAAAAAAGAGTTGTCATGTATCCAGCAACCCCAATCCTGGGCATATATCCAGAAAAACTACAATTCAAAAAGATAAGTGCACCCCTATGTTCATAGCAGCACTATTTACAATAGTCAAAACATGGAAGCAACCTAAATGTTCATCAACAGATGACTGGATAAACAAAATGTGGTGTATATATATATATGTATACAGTAGAATATTGTGTGTGCATGCTAAGATATTTCAGTCGTGTCCGACTCTTTGTGACCCTATGGACCCTTGCCTCCTAGCTTCCTCTGTCCATGGGATTCTCCAGGCATTGGAGTCAGTTGCCATGCCCTCCTCCAGGGGATCTTCCTGACCCAGGGATTGAACCTGCATCTCCTGCATCTCCTGCACTGGCAGGTGGGTTCTTTACCACTAGCACCACCTGGGAAGCCCACAATAGAACATTACTCAGCCATAAAAAAGAATGAAATAATGCAGCAATATGGATCGACCTAGAAATTATCATCCTTAGCTAAGTAAGTCAGAAAGACAAAGACAAATACCGTATAATATAACTTATATGCGGAATCTAAAATAGGACTTAAGGGAAGGTACCTATGAAACAGAAACAGACTCAGACATAGAGAACAAACTTATGGTTGCCAAAGGGGAGGGAAGGATTGGGAGTTTGGGATTAGCAGATGCAAACTAGTGTATCTAGAACAGCTAAGCAGCAGGGTCCTACTGTGCAGCACAGGGAACTACATTCAGTATCCTGTGATAAAGCACAGTGGAAAGCAATATGAAAAAGAGTATATCTCTCTCTGTATGTATCTCTCTCTATATATATATCTGAACCACTTTGTTGTACAGCAGAAATAAACACAACATTGTAAATCAATTATACTTCAACAAAATTAAAAAAAAAAAAAAGGAATGACATAATTTTTGAGTAGATGACGTAGAATGGTTAAAACCAGCTAGCTCCAACATGGCAGAAGATTGGACTTCTAGTAGACCTTGAGCCTCATTGTAAATCCATGGTAATAGATTAGCATATGTTAAACAATACCAACCTAGATAGTATATTCAAAAGCAGAGACATTACTTTGCCGACTAAGGTCTGTCTAGTCAAGGCTATGGTTTTTCCTGTGGTCATGTATGGATGTGAGAGTTGGACTGTGAAGAAGGCTGAGCGCTGAAGAATTGATGCTTTTGAACTGTGGTGTTGGAGAAGACTCTTGAGAGTCCCTTGGACTGCAAGGAGATCCAACCAGTCCATTCTGAAGGAGATCAACCCTGGGATTTCTTTGGAAGGAATGATGCTAAAGCTGAAGCTCCAGTACTTTGGCCACCTCATGCGAAGAGTTGACTCATTGGAAAAGACTCTGATGCTGGGAGGGATTGGGGGCAGGAGGAGAAGGGGATGACCGAGGATGAGATGGCTGGATGGCATCACGGACTCGATGGACGTGAGTCTGAGTGAACTCCAGGAGTTGATGATGGACAGGGAGGCCTGATGTGCTGCGATTCATGGGGTCGCAAAGAGTTGGACATGACTGAGCGACTGAACTGAACTGAAACAATACCCCCAGTGGCACCATGACAGTTCTGACGCCAACCGTAAAAGGTCAAAAAGTGGGCATGGCCCAATTCTTGGAAGTGTCTGTCCCTTCCCCAAAATAGTTGGAATAATCCTCCCCCCCGTTACCCTGTGAAATTACCCATCTCATGGACACTAACCACCCCATACTTCACCACTGTGTTCACCATTTGAAATGGACTGCGTTCTGCCTATGGAATTGGAACAGAAGGGAAGCGGGCAGAGCACAACCTTTGAAAGAATGAACTAGTCCAAGGACACTACATTAACTGCTTAGAATGAAATAGGTCCAAGATGGCAGACAAGTCAACTTCCACTAGACCTTGATCCTCAGTTTACCCTCATTGTAACACATCAGGAAGCTTGGCAGGGCTTCCCTGGTGGCTCAGATGGAAAAGAATCTGCCTGCAGTGCAGGAGACTAAAGTTCCATCCCTGGGTCAGGAAAATACCCTGGAGAAGGGAATGGCAACACACTCTAGCATTCTTGCCTGGAGAATTCCATGGTCAGGGGAGCCTGGTGGGCTATAGTCCACATGGTCACAAAGAGTCAGGCATGACTGAGCAACTAACACTTTCAGCAAGCTAAGTGATATGCCCAGGGCACCATGACAGCTCCAACACTGACCATCAAAATAAAAAAGTGGACAGTGGCCTAATTCCTGGAAATCTCTGTCCTTTCTCCAAAATAGCTGGAATAATCCTCTCGCTCATTAGCCTATGAAATTACCCAGCCCATAAAAGCTGACCATACCACATTTTGAGGCCACTGCCCTCACCCTCCGTGAGGGCCCACACTCTGTCTTTGGAGGATGTTTCTCTCTAAATAAATCCAGTTTTTACCTATCAATTTGTCTGTCACTGAATTCTGCAATGAGACATCAAGAACCTGAGCTTTGCTGGGTCCTGAAACCAGGTGTGTGCTCTCAGTTGGAAGACTGTGGGTTTTGGCTGGATTCAAGTCCCAGCACGTGGGTTGAAGTCCCAGTCTGAGATGAAAGGATTCAGAATGTGTATCACTTCTTTCACGTGACTGAGGCTCACTCTTGAATTCTCTCCTACTCCAAGCCAAAGACCCTCACTTGGCATCCATCTCAGGAACTCGCCCAAGACCTGGGACATGACCATCCTCTCACATGCCATTTTCCCACAACCTCTTTAAAAGGATATGATATTAATAAATTTGCTTTTTACCTATCACTTTGCCTCTAGCTGCAATCCTTCTACACCAACATCAAGAGCCTGAGCTTCATTATGTCCTGAGACAAGTTGTGGAGCTTCAGTTGGAAGATTGTGTTTGAATCCCATCTGCAGTGCAGGTTCACTGAGGCTGCACCACAGACACAAAACAAAGGCAGGGATCATGTTTTGACCACAGTCCCAGGAGGCTCAGTGGTAAAGAATCTGCCTGCCAAGGCAGGAGACACAAGAGGTGTGGGTTCGATCTCTGGGTTGGGTTGATCCCTGGAGAAGGAAATGGCTACCCCCTCCAGTATTCTTGCTTGGAAAATTCCATGGACAGAGGACCTTGGGCTACAGGAAGTGGAGTGGCAAACAGTTGGACATGACTGAATACGCACGCACGCATACTAGAGAGTGGAGTCACCTGGTATTCCTGCACTCTCTACCAGTGCAAGGTAAGTATGCTTCCCACCCTTTGGGGCTAAATCTGTGGCTGAAATTTCTATTAACTAATGGGGAGGGGCAGTTTATTGTTTCCGACACAATTTCAATAGTTTCATCTTGCAGAAAATCTAGGGGTTTTACTCCAGCAGAGGACTCTAGGGTTTCCCTGGTGGCTCAGATGGTAAAGATTCTGCCTGGAGTGTGGGAGACCCAGGTTCGAACCCTGGGTCAGGAAGATCCCCTGGAGAATGAAATGGCAACCCACTCCAGTATTCTTGCCTGGAAAATCTCATGGATAGAGGGGCTTGGCAGGGCTACAGTCCATGGGGTTGCAAAGAGTCGGACATGACTGAGTGACTTCTCTTCACAGAGGACTCTGCCTAAGGGCCACTCACCTGGACCTGGTAATGAAACAGGAGGGAAGGGGACAGAGCACAACCTTTAAAAGAAGCTGTCGTGAATACAATATAACCTTCTTAGAATGCATTAGGCTCAAGATGGCATAAGGTTGGACTTTCAGTGGAACTTGAGCCTTATTATACACTCATTGTAATACATTAGCATGCTGAATGACACACAAACCCATGTCACAACAGAGGCCAACCATAAGAGGCCAAAAAATGGGTGGTAGTCTGATTCCTGGAAATCCTTGCCCCTTCCTTGAAATAGTTAGAATAATCTAGTTAGAATGATCCTCCCACTTATTACCCTGTAAAATTACTCAGCCCATAAAAACTAACCACCCCTTGTTTCAGGGCTGCTTTCACCTTTTGAGACAGACCGTATTCTGTCTACAGAATGTGTTATCTCTCTAAGTAAATACACTTTTAACCTATCACTTTGCCTCTCACTGAATTCCTTCTGCACTGACACATAAAGAATCTCAGCTTCTTTCAGTCCTGAGACCAGTATGCGATTTCAATTAGAGACAGTGAATTTGAGTCACAACCCATTGGATCAAGCCCCAATCTGGGTTCTGGCTGGGTCTGAGTCCCATCTGAGTTGGGCAGTTTCTGCAATAGCTACTCAAGCAGAGGTCAGTCAGTTCGGTCCGTTCAGTCTCTCAGTCGTGTACAACTCTTTGCGACCCCATGGACTGCAGAACACCAGGCCTCCCCATCCATCGCCAACTCCTGGAGCTTACTCAAACTCATGTCCGTTGAGTCGGTGATGCCATCCAACCATCTCATCCTCTGTCGTCCCCTTCTCCTCCTGCCTTCAATCATTCCCAGCATCAGGGTCTTTTCCAATGAGTCAGCTCTTCTCATTAGATGGCCAAAGTATTGGAGTTTCAGTTTCAATATCAGTCCTTCCAATGAATATTCAGGACTGATTTCCTTTAGGAAGGACTGTTTGGACCTCCTTACAGTCCAAGGATTCTCAAGAGTTCTCCAACACCACAGTTCAAAAGCATCAATTCTTCAGCGCTCAGCTTTCTTTATAGTCCAACTCTCACATCCATACATGACCACTGGAAAAACCATAGAACACCAGGCCTCCCCATCCATCGCCAACTCCTGGAGCTTACTCAAACTCATGTCCGTTGAGTCGGTGATGCCATCCAACCATCTCATCCTCTGTCGTCCCCTTCTCCTCCTGCCTTCAATCATTCCCAGCATCAGGGTCTTTTCCAATGAGTCAGCTCTTCTCATTAGATGGCCAAAGTATTGGAGTTTCAGTTTCAATATCAGTCCTTCCAATGAATATTCAGGACTGATTTCCTTTAGGAAGGACTGTTTGGACCTCCTTACAGTCCAAGGATTCTCAAGAGTTCTCCAACACCACAGTTCAAAAGCATCAATTCTTCAGCGCTCAGCTTTCTTTATAGTCCAACTCTCACATCCATACATGACCACTGGAAAAACCATAGCCTTGACTAGACGGACCTTTGCTGGCAAAGTAATGTTTCAGCTTTTTAATATGCTGTCTAGGTTGGTCATAACTTTCCTTCCAAGGAGCAAGTGTTTTTTAATTTCATGGCTGCAGTCACCATCCGCAGTGATTTTGGAGCCCTGAAAAAGAACATCTGCCACTGTTTCCCCATCTATTTGCCATGAAGTGATGGGACCAGACGCCACAATCTAGGTTTTCTGAATGTTGAGCTTTAAGCCAACTTTGTCACTCTCCTGTTTCACTTTCATCAAGAGGCTCTTTAGTTCTTATTCACTTTCTGCCATAGGATGGTATCATCTGCATATCTGAAGTTATTGATATTTCTCCCGGCAATCTTGATTCCAGCTTGTGCTTCATCCAGCCCAGCGTTTCTCATGATGCACTCTGCATACAAGTTAAACAAGCAGGGTGACGGTATACAGCCTTGATGTACTCCTTTCCCGATTTGGAACCAGTCTGTGGCACGTTCAGTTTGAGCAAAGGTAGAGCTCAAGAAAGGCTGTCTGGAGGAAGCAGGCCTTGAGAAATAATAAGATAAGCCTAACAGAGAGGGACAGGTCAGAAAACTCCAGGCTGGGAAAACAGCAGGAAGGAGGGTATGGAGGTGGGAATGACCCTTATTACCTGATTACCCATGCAGGCTCCAAGGTCAGGCAGCACACACAGGAGGGCCCTGGCTTTGGGAGCGGGAAGAGGACAGTAATGAGGGGGTGGGTGGAGTTGAGAAGAACTAACCCCTCTGCAGAATGCAGATGGAGGTGGAGAGGGTGGGGGGTGGAGTGAGCAGGGGTGGAGATGGCTCCTAGCGAGTCCAGTCCTCAGGTCTCAGCATGTGGTCCAGGCACTGGCTCCCCTGAGGGCCGGTCTGGGGGAAGGGCAGCACTGGAAGGTTCTCACAGGGAATCTGGGGCAGAGACACAGGAGGGGACTGTCAAGGTGGAGAGGGCTGAACCTGGAAATGAGGTGGGGATGGGAGTGCTATGGGGGCTGCTGGGAGGGGGATGCAGAGAATGTGTGCAACTGAAGTCATATGTCGAAGAGCACCAGCAAATTCTTGCCCCCTGAAGCAGTGAGGGTTGGGTGTCAGGACAAGCAGAGTCCCCCAGTGATTAACAGGAAACACAGGCCCTGCCTGGGATGCACTCAGAGTTTGGACAATTAGAGAAAACGTGACCAAAAAAAAAAAAAAAATTCAGTGAGTCTCCCCCAGTCACTTTGCCAACAAAGGTCCATCTAGTCAAAGCTATGCTTTTCCCAGTAGTCATATATGGATGTGAGTTGGACGGTGAAGAAAGCTGAGCGCCGAAGAATTGATGCGTTTGAACTGTGGTGTTGAAGACTCTTGAGGGTCCCTTGGGCTGCAAGGAGAGCCAACCAGTCCATCCTAAAGGAAATCAGTCTTGAATATTCATTGGAAAGACTGATGCTGAAGCTGAAGCTCCAATACTTTGGCCACCTGATGTGAAGAACTGACTCATTGGAAAAGACCCTGATGCTGGGAAAGATTGAAGGTGGGAGAAGGGGATGACAGAGGATGAGATGGTTGGATGGCATCACCAACTCGATGGACATGAGTTTGAGTAAGCTCCTGGAGTTGGTGTTCTGCAGTCCATGGGGTCGCAAGGAGTCGGACATGACTGAGCAACTGAACTGAACTGAACTGAACTGAACCCAATCTCTAGTTGGCCAAATTCCCATGGACCACTAGGGTTTCTGGACATGTCACACTGTGTTCCCCCTTCACCCCCCTCCATCTCTAAGGCAAAAACACACATTATTCCACGGGGCACCCAATAAATGTCCAGTCCTCCCCTAAATCAACTGGACCTCTCCTGTACCTTGGGAGGCGGGAGGAAGCAGCCTCAGCTGGAGTGGGGGTGGAGGCTGCAGGACCCTGTGTCAAGGGCTGTGACCCCAAGTCTGGTTTTCCATGAACAGTATCCGTAAGGCAAATGTGTCTGAATGAGATCCTGAGAATGTATCCAAGGATTAACATCCCAAAACTGATGCTGAGCTCAATGCTCTGAAACACATTTGTGCTCATGGAAGATGTTTGCTAAGGTTTGTTTTTTATTTCCACTGGAGCTGGTACACATCAGTGAGGCCTGCAGATAGTGAGTAATAGCACAAACAATAAATTTTAAAACAAACAAAATAAAAACTCCGAGAATGCTAATGCAGACCAGTGCTGGGCTATGGCATATGTGTTACTAAGACAGCAATGATTGGGGAGAAGATTCTATTACCTGCTCCTTGGAAGCAGTAGGCGGCTGACTGCAGATTGTTTTAGTTCCTAGGTTATACAATTTTCCATATGTCACGCACCTGTTGTCGTTTAGTTGCCAAGTCAAATCCCACTCTTTTGCGACCCTATGGACTGTAGCCTGCAAGGTTCCTCTGTCAATGTGATTTCCCAGGCAAGAATACCAGAATGGGTTGCCATTTCTTGCTCTAGGGGATCTTCCAGTATCAAACCCGCTTCTCTTGCATTGGCAGGCAGATTCTTTACCACTGGGCCACCAGGGAACCCCCTATGTCACATGCTAAGGATGACAAATGAGGTGAGAGCAGGAAAGTGAAGGAGGGTGGACTTAGGAGGAGGAATGGGGACTGTGGCAGGGGCTGTGGGCTTCCCTCCAAAACCCGTGTCTTTCTCCTTCTCACTGGGTGAGAGCTAGGCAGTATTTCCCAGCCCCTTCTGCAGGCGGGGGTGCCCGTAACACTGACTTCCAGTCATAGCAGCATGAGATGCCTCTGAGAGAGCAGCATGCCTTCTTTATTTTCTGTTCCTCTTTCATGGGCCCCGGGTCTTGGGGATGTTGGAGCCACAGCTGGAAGAAGCCCAGGTCACTTCTAGGTCATGTGGCTTAGAGCCCCTGTTGACCTGGAGCATCCCGCTGCATGCTATGTGATCTAGAAATACACTTCCATGGTATCTGAGACGATGCATTTAGTGGTCTAGTCATTCAGGGGTTCAGTCCCCATCGCTAAGACAGGGCCAATCAGCATGCCCACCACAGGAATTCGGTGATAAGAGGAGGGCCAAAGAAACATTACTTTTCGTGAGGGCTCTCTCCTAGGGCTTCTGGGGCAAGGGGTAGAGGACCCTGGAGCTGAGGGTCAAGACCTGGGACAGTAGAAGCTGGGCCTCGGAGTAAAGCAGGGAAGGGTGAGTGGTCCCTGTCCCAAGGGAGGAGGAGGGTCTCAGTGAGCAGGGCTCCCTTCTCGGACCACACGTGGGACAGAAGGAGGAGAGACTTTGAGCGTGACATTCACTCAAAATGCTCTTGGGAAATCAGGGCCTATTTCTCCACTGGAAGGACCCGCGAGTGGGTTAGTCCCTCAGTTGCGTCCTACTCTTTGCCATCCCATGGACTGTGGCCCGCCAGGCTCCTCTGTCCCTGGGATTCTTCAGGCAAGAATACTGGAGTGGGCTGTCATTCCCTTCTCCAGGGGAATCTTCCTGACCCAGGGATTGAAACTGGGTCTCATGGATTGCAGGCAGATTCTTTACCCAGTCCAGTTCAGTCACTCAGTTGTGTCCAACTGTTTGCAGCCCCATGGACTGCAGCACGCCAGGCTTCCCTGTCCATCACCAACTCTCGGAGCTTGCTCAAACTCCTGTGCATCGAGTTGGTGATGCCATCCAACCATCTCATCCTCTGTCGTCCCCTTCTCCTCCTGCCTTCAATCTTTCCCAGCATCAGGGTTTTTTCCAACGAGTCAGTTCTTCACATCAGGTGGCCAAAGTACTGAAGTTTCAGCTTTAACATCAGTCCTTCCAATGAATATTCAGGACTGATTTCCTTTAGGATTGGCCTGGTTGGATCTCCTTGCAGTCCAAGGGACTCTCAAGAGTCGTCTCCAACACCACAGTTCAAAAGCATCAATTCTTTGGTGCTTGGCTTTCTTTATAGTCCAACTCTCACATCCATACATGACTACTGGAAAAACCATAGCTCTGACTAGACAGACCTTTTTAGGCAAAGTAATGCCTCTGCTTTTTAATATGCTGTCTAGGTTGATCATAGCTTTTCTTTCAAAAAGCAAGCGTCTTTTAATTTCATGGCTGCAGTCACCATCTGCACTGATTTAGGAGCCAAAAAAATAAAGTCTCTCACTGTTACCTTTGTTTCCCCATCTATTTCCCATGAAGTGATGGGACCGGATGCCATGATCTTCGTTTTCTGAATATTGAGCTTTAAGCCAGCTTTTCCACTTTCCTCTTTCACTTTCATCTAGAAGCTTTTTAGTTCCTCTTTGCTTTCTGCCATAAGGGTGGTGTCATATGCATATCTGAGGTTACTGATATTTCTCCCAGCAATCTTGATTCCAGCTTGTGCTTCAATCAGCCTGGCATTTTGCATGATGCACTCTGCATACAAGTTAAATAAGCAGGGTGACAATATACGGCCTAGGCGTACTCATTTCCCAATTTGGAACCAGTCTATTTTTCCATGTCTAGTTCTAACTGTTGCTTCTTGACCTCCATACATATTTCTCAGGAGGCTGGTCAGGTGGTCTGGTATTCCCATCTCTTTAAGAATTTTCCACAGTTTATTGTGATTCACACAATCAAAGGCTTTGGTGCAGTCAATAAAGCAGAAGTAGATGGTTTTCTGGAACTCTCTTGCTTTATCGATGATCCAACGATGTTGGCAATTTGATCTCTGGTTCCTCTGCTTTTTCTAAATCCAGCTTGAACATCTGGAAGTTCATGGTTCACATACTGTTGAAGCCTGGCTTGGAGAATTTTGAGCATTACTTTGCTAGCGTGTGAGATGAGTGCAATTGTGCAGTAGTTTGAACATTATTTGGCATTGTCTTTCTTTGGGATTGGAATGAAAACTGACCTTTTCCAGTTCTGTGGCCACTGCTGAGTTTTCCAAATTTGCTGGCATATTGAGTGCAGCACTTTCACAGCATCATCTTTCAGGATTTGAAACACCTCAACTGGAATTCCATCACCTCCACTAGCTTTGTTCGTAGTGATACTTTCTAAGGCCCACTTGACTTAACCTTCCAGGATGTCTGGCTGTAGGTGAGTGATCACACCATCATGGTTATCTGAGTCATGAAGATCTTTTTTGTACAGTTCTTCTGTGTATTCTTGCCACCTCTTCTTAATAACTTCTGCTTCTGTTAGGTCCATACCATTTCTGTCCTTTATTGTGCACATATTTGCATAGAGATTCCTTTGGTATCTCTAATTTTCTTGAAGAGATCTCTAGTCTTTCCCTTTCCATTGTTTTCCTCTGTTTCTTTGCATTGATCACTGAGGAAGGCTTTCTTATCTCTTCTTACTGTTCTTTGGAAATCTGCATTCAAACGGGTATATCTTTCCTTTTCTTCTTTGCCTTTAGCTTCTCTTCTTTTCTCAGCTGTTTGTAAGGCCTCCTCAGACAACCATTTTGCCTTTTTGCACTTCTTTTTCTTTGGGATGGTCTTGATCCCTGCCTCCTGTACAATGCCACAAACCTTCATCTGTAATTCTTCAGGCAATCTGTCATCTATCAGATCTAATCCCTTGAATCTATTTGTCACTTCCACTGTATAATCATAAGGGATTTGATTTAGGTCATACCTGGATGGTCTAGTGGTTTTCCCTACTTTCTTCAATTTAAGTCTGAATTTGGTAATAAGGAATTCATGATTGGAGCCACAGTCAGCTCCTGGTATTGCTTTTGCTGGCTGTATAGAACTTCTCCATCTTTAGCTGCAATGAGTATAATCAACCTGATTTCAGTGTTGACCACCTGTGATGTCCATGTGTAGAGTCTTCTCTTGTGTTGTTGGAAGAGAGTGTGCTATGACCAGTGGATTCTCTTGGCAAAACTCTGTTAGACTTTGCCCTGCTTTATTTTGTACTCCAAGGCCAAACTTGCCTGTTACTCCAGGTATCTCTTGACTTCCTACTTTTGCATTCCAGTCCCCTATAATGAAAAGGACGTCTTTTTTGAGTGTTAGTTCTAGAAGGTCTTGTAGGTCTTCATAGAACTGTTCAACTTCAGCTTCTTCAGCATTAGTGGTTGGGGCATAGACTTGGATTACTGTGATACTGAATGATTTGCCTTGGAAATGAACAGAGATCATTCTGTCGGTTTTGAGATTGCCGCCAAGTACTGCATTTCAGACTCTTTGGTTGACTCTGAGGGCTACACCATTTCTTCTAAGGGCTTCTTGCCCACAGTAGTAGACATAATGGTCATCTGAGTTAAACTTGCCCATTTCAGTTCATTTAGTTCACTGATTCTTAAAATGTCAATGTTCCCTCTTGCCATCTCCTGTTTGACCTCTTCTAATTTACCTCGATTCACCAGCGGTTTACCTTTACTCTTACCCAGAGGTTAAACAAATCAAAACAACAGGCTTCCTTTGAGGAGTTTGGAAAGAATGAAAACCCAAGGAAGAGCTGTCAGCATGCAGGTCACTGAGGTACCAGTGCCTCATTATCCCAGAGGCTCCTCTATAAATCAGTCCCCCAAGGCATCCCTGGAAAGCGGGAACACAGAGGTCCTCAGGGGAGCCAGGAGAGGCTGGCCTCCATGGGGCCCCAAGGGACTGTGTGTAAAGGACCTGCCAGCAGCAGCAACAGGCTCATCCAGACCCTCATGAGAAAGGCCTAAGACTTGGGGGCTTGGATCCTGAGAGACAGCCCTTGAGGTTGAACTCATGCCCTTGATGATCTCTCCCTGTGACCTGGGGGGGGGGGCGGGGAAGAGCACATTTAAATACATGTTAAATCAGTATGTGAATGACATTGCAACGATGCTCATGGGTACAGATCTGTAAAGACTGACTCTTGTGGAAAGACATTTTCAAACTGGAGGGAAAAACAAGATCATTTTCTCCAAAATATTCATTCAATAAATATTTACATAGGCATTACAAAGACAAACAAGGCTTACCTCCTGCCCTGCTGAGCTAATAAAATATGAGTGTGATTTTCCGAAGTAGAAATATGTGTATCAAGAAGATGAAGGAGCAGTTCAATAAGGAAACAGCATTCAGGGAAGAGAAAGAAGTGAAATATATTAATATTGAAGAACCTAATCATATGTGTACAACTAGTTCAATTATATTTCAGAATTATTCCAAAAGTTTACTGCAAATCCTATTAACTTTCTAAACAATTTGGCTTGACGTAAATGACATCTTTGTGTACTCTGAGCAGCGACCGAATTTTAACTGCCTGTAAAAGCCAAACAGTTGGGACTTTCCTGGTGGTCCAGTGTTTATGACTCTAAGCTTCCACACAGAAGGGTGTGAGTTCAGGGAACTAAGATCCCACGTGCTGCATGGTAACAAAAAAGCCATGGAATTACTTCCCTGTCCCGGAGAAGGTATGAACCAGGTGTTGGCACTGAACCCTAGCTTGGTGGGCCTGAGGTCAGATTTTCTGTGTCCCCAGAGGGTGGAGAAGGATGGAAAGGCTAAAAGGTGAGGACAGGAAGGAGGCTGGAGAACTAGGCTTTTATACTTGAGGAGGCTCTTGCTCTTCTTGAAAGAATCGCAAATCCCCAGCACAGCTTAAGCACTTTCGTTAAAACACACAATATGCAAAGTAAAATTAAGTTTAAAATACTATTTACAAAACTAAACATGCACTTACCCAGCAACTGGTCTCCTTGAAAACTTAACTTTCATACAAAAACCTGCACACAGATATTTATAACAGCTTTATTCATAATTGCCCAAACCTGGAAGCAACCAAGATGTCCTGTGGTAGGTGAATGGATAAATTGTGTTACCTCCAGACAATAAAGTAGTATTCAAGGATAAAAGAAGTGAGCCACTAAACCATGAAAAGACATGGAGGAAACTTAAAGGTATATTACTAAGTTAAAGAAGCTGATTAAAAAAAAGCTTATTATGGGTTGTGTAATTCCAACTACTATTAATATATGTGATATTCTAGAAAAGGTGAAATTATGGACAATAAAAAGGTTAATGGTGCCAGGGGTTGGGATAGGAGGTGAGAGGTGAGGGACTGGAGGAGAGAGAGGGATAAACCTGTGAAACAGGGGACTTGGCGGGTCGGGGGGCAGTGTACCTGTTCTCTACAGAACTGTAGTGGTGGATACGTGTCATTATACATTTGTCCAAATCTTAGAGTGTACAGCATCAAGAGTGAACCCTCATGTAAACTATGGACTCTAGGATTTCCCTGGTGGTCCAGTAGCTAAGACTCCATGCTTGTAATGCAGGGGTCCGGGTTCCACCCTTGCTCAGGAAACTAGATTCCACACGTGGCAACTAAGGGTTTGAATGCTGCTGCTAAAGATCCCATGGGTGGCAATGGAGATGGTAGGTTCGTGTGCTGCAACAAAGACCCAGCACAGCCAAATAAATAAATAAAATAAAAAATAAACTATGGACTTGAGTCAACAATAATGTATCAGTATTGGTTCGTCAATGATAAGGAATGTGACTCACAAATGCAAGGTGTTAATGAGGGGAAACGGGCAGCGGGGAAGGATATGGCAGCTCTGCATTTGCTGCTGAGGTTATTCGGTCCTCATTCCTTTCATTTCAGCTCCCAAAGTGTCAAATCTAATGGTCTGAGTAGCTAAAACAGAGCTATCAGTGCAGGTGACAGAAGTTATCCTCATTATTTAATTTGAACTAAGGGAGTAAGTTCACGGGGTTCTCAAGGCGATAATACTGAAGTGGTTTGCCACTGGCTTCTCCAGAGCACTAAAGAATTGGTGCTTTTGAACTGTGGTGTTGGAGAAGACTCTTGAGAGGCCCTTGGACTGCAAGGAGATCCAACCAGTCTATCCTAAAGGAAATCAGTCCTATTCATTGGAAGGACTGGTGCTGAAGCTGAAACTCCAATACTTTGGCCATCTGATGTGAAGAACTGACTCATTGGGAAAGACCCTGATGCTGCAAAAGATTGAGGGCAGAAGGAGAAGGGGACAACAGAGGATGAGTTGGTTGGATGGCATCACCAACTCGATGGACATGAGTTTGAGTAAGTTCTGGGAGTTGGTGATGGACAGGGAAGGCTGGTGTGCTGCAGTCCATAGGGCTGCAAAGAGTTGGACACAACTAAGTGACTGAACTGAAGGGGTAAATTGACTTTCCAGGTGGCGCTAGAAGTAAAAAAATCTTCCTGCCAATTCAGGAGACATAAGAGACGTGGGTTTGATCCCTGGAAGAGGGCTTGGCAACCCACTCCAGTATTCTTGCCTGGAGAGTCCCATGGACAGGAGCCTGGCGGACAGGTCCATGCGGTAGCACTGAGTTGGACACAACTGAAGGGATTTAGTACATTACATATAGTGCACAAAGCAGTGAGTTACCACTAGTCTGCACCGACTGGCGGGGAGGTGGTGGGAAGCCAGCCCCAGAATTCTGACCTGCCAGGAGGGTTTGCATTCTGGTGCTTGGCCAATTCAGTGGCCTGCATGCTGGCTGTGGGTCCCTCAGTCTCCTAGCCCTCCCCTTCCCTGGCCGAAGATGAATGAGAAGAAGCAGGGCTGACAAGGGAGGCTGAGTGGAGCCTGAGGAAGTTCACAGGGTCTGGCAGCTGTGGATCTGGCCTGGAGTCCCAGGTCTCCCCTTACCCATCTGTGAAATGGGGCAATAATAGTACTTACATTATGGGGATCATGAAGTGAGATGTGAGTTATAAGACAATGAGCACAAAGCCTAGCATGCTGAAAAAGTTTAACATGTGTTTTATTAAAATAAAATTTGTTTTATACTCACTGATTATTACTAAATTAAATTATAATAATTATTATTGTGATTATGCTTCCTTTCTCATGGGTTTTGGCAAGAAATACCCCCAAAGGACAGAATATGTATAAATACGTGCTAGAGGTCAGAGCAGAGTCCACAGACAAGAAATTGCAGCTTTATGATTACAGTGTTATGTTATTTTGTTGACAAGGTTACTAGAAAATCCCATTGGGTTTGCATTGTATTATTTAGCTCTGATGGGCAGCCATCACCCAGGTTACAGGCATCTCGCTCTCTGGCTGCGTCCATACTCACTCCAGTGGGATGGGAGCATCTTCTATGAGGCGACAGCACAGGACTTCATAGATATGCAGCCCCGGACACAAATGGGCCACCGGGTCTAGGAAGGGAGACGACTACTTTATTCACAGGCCTCCAAGGTGACCGACTGTCCTGGGCCCTAGCAGGCGTGGCCTCTAGCAGACTCTGCCTGGGGGGCAGAGATGACCTCTAGCCTCTGGGCTGCTGGGCCCACTGTACTTGGTATTTCTGGCTCTGGATTGTTGGGGTGCAGGAAGGAGAATGGGAGTGCCTGAGGATCAACTTCTGCTGCCGTGGAGGGCTTGCCTCCATGCTCTGCACGCCCAGGACCCTTTTCAAAGACCTGGTCCAAGGAGTGATATCAGGAGAGAAGGCGACTGGCCTCAGACACAGAAGATGTCCAGCGGCACATGCACAATCAAATCGCTGGATCTTTCCATCCAGGCATGCAGGCACGAGGGCCCACTCTGATGTGTCAGCCTCTCACTGGCTTGGCAGGTACTGCGAACAGACTCCGTGACTCGGTCACCAGGTGTCTGGCTCTTCTGTGACTGTGAGGAAGATCTGCAAAGAACGTTCACGGGGAAACCAGCTCCCAGCCATGGGGAACAGGGACAGACTATGATTTGGACTGGGCAGAGAAGACCAAGGTCCTTTCACATCCCCAGCACTTCTGTGACTCTCTGGTGAGCAAAGAGAGGCAAGGGGGTCTTAGTCAAAATGGGAGAAAACAAAGGCCAGGTCTTTCCAGGGGCATCGCTTCTCTGAGTGTTCTGCCCCTGGGGACTGCTCTGGGGACTGCTCTGGGAACTGTGTGACATGGGCTAAACAAAAACCATAGCTAATGTTTAGGGTATTTCCACGGTGCCAGGAGCCGTAGCAGCCTCTGCGGTAGAAATCAGCAGAGTTAACTTTTAGCAGTTGTGCCTGTATTTACTGGCATTCGTGTAATAGCTTAGCGCCAAAGCTGGTTATTAAGCGTTTTCAAATCAGCCCTGGGTACTAGCATTGGTATCACAAATGCTGATATAGTCAAAAAACGACAAAGGTCTGTCTAGCTAAAGCTAAGGGCTTCATCTTCGGATGTGAAAATTGAACCATAAAGAAGGGCTGAGTGCCAAAGAATTGATTCTTTCAAACTGTGGTGCTAGAGAAGACTCTTGAGAATCCCTTGGGCTGCAAGGAGATCAAACCAGTCAATCCTAAAGGAAATCAACCCTGAATATTCATTAGAAGGACTGATGCTGAAGCTGTAGCTCCAATACTTTGGCCACTTGATGCAAAGAGCTGACTCATTGGAAAAAGACCCTGATGCTGGGAAAGATTGAAGAAAGGAGGAGAAGGGGACGACAGAGGATGAGATGGTTGGATGACATAATTGACTCAATGGACATGAGTTTGAACAAACTCCAGGAGATAGTGAAGGATAGGGAAGCCTGGCGTGCTGCAGTCCATGAGGTCACAAAGAGTTGGACATGACTGAGCGACTGAACAACAACTAGCATTGGTGTCTACTTTGCAGATTAGGAAATTGAGGTTGAGAAAGGGTACCAGACTTGCCTGAGATCAGACAGCTTGTCTGTGCAGAGCCTGGATGCAAAGCCGTGCTGAGTACAGATCTTGGCGCTTCACTTGTATGTCCACTGTGTCCAAGCCCCAGAGTAAATACACCTGGGCGGGTGTGTTGTGTTCCTTACAGAGACAAGCCTCCCACATCCCTGTACCCCCCACACCCCTGTGCACGCAGCACAGAAAGGTGGGGTCAGGAGGGCATGGTTTGCTGTCTGTGCGGCAATCCCACAGTGATGGGGGGAGCTGGGCTTCAGAAGTGCCAACTCTTCAATAAGAAAAGACCACTCAGCCTAAGAAGGAAGAGGGACATTGTTGGGAAAGGGAGAACCAAGAGAAACGAGGCAGGAGGGATGCCAGGCCTAAGACTTGTCCTCTTGGGAAAAAAAGTCAAGTCTTGGAATCATCTTCTTGAAGGGTCATTAAGCTGGGATTTCTTGGACACATTCCTCCACATGCTAGTTATGTGCAGAGTGCTGTGTTAAGTATTTTGCCTGCATTTAACCCTAAAACAACCCAGTAATTCACAGTAGTGGGTGAGTTAGTACTACTGTACCCATTTTACAGATCAGGAAAGAGAGGCTGAGAGAAGTTAAAGGACACAGCAGATCTGACTGCTGTGTAAGCCCATGATGCTTATAATCTTTATTCTATACCGGCCCTCTTTTAGGGATTTCAACAACAGAGAGAGCATGGTTTTTGTACTGATTTGTCTTATACAGCTGTATTTCCTCAGCACCTGCTAGGAACCAAGAACTTCCACTCATTTATGCAACTGATTTTTTAAACCTTACTATGTGCCCAGCCAGGTGCTGGGTGCTCACTGGGGAAGCTCAGCAGTGGTCCCTACCTCACAGGTCTTATTGCGTTGGGTGAGGCCGGAGGAAGGAAGAAGGGGAGAAGGCAGTAGGAAAGTTGGTTCACAGAGTAGAGAGTTTCCTGTGAGCTAGACACTGTTCTGGGTGCCAAGTAATATGCCATTTCACCCTCTCAACAGGCTGTCAGGTGGATCACTTTTTTACTGAAATATAGTTGATTTATAGGATTATATTAGTTTTAGGTGTACAGCAGTGATTCAGTATTTTTTCAGATTATACTCCCTTATAAGTTATTACAAGATAATGGCTATAGTTCCTTGTGCTATACAGTGTATATTCATTTCTGATCTATTTTATACATAGTAGTTCTATCTGTGAATTCCATACCCCGAAGTTGTCCCTCTCCCCTTCCCTTTCCTCTTTGGTAACCAGAAGTTTGTTTTCTAAGCCTCTGAGTGTATTTCTGATTTTCATATATATTCATTTGTATATATTTTTAGATTCCACCTGTAAGTGATATTATAGAGTACTTGTTTTCTCTCACTTCTTTCACCGAGCATAGTAATCTCTAGCTTATCACATTGCTGCAAATGGCAACATTTCTTTTTTCTTTTCAGCTAAGTATTATTCCATTGTGTGTGTGTACACATATGTATATACATGTATATACAATGTGTGTGTGTGTGTGTACATAACACACACACACTTCTTAATCCAATCATTTGCTGATGCATGCTTGTGTTGCTGTTTCCATGTCCTGGCTATTATAAACAGTGCTGTTGTGAACATTGGGTGGTGTTTTCATTTTTACATATTCAGGACTGCGACTGCTGGATCATATGGTAGTTTGGTTCTTAGTTTTTAAGGCATCTCCATGCCGTTCTCCACAGTGGCTGCACTAACTTACATTCCCACCAACAGTGTGGGAGAGTTCCCTTGACGACTCTTATTATCTGCATTTCACAGATGAGCAAATAGACTCGGAAAAGTTTGGTAATTGGCCCCAAGTTTCACATCCAGAACACAATGGAACTGGGTTTTGAATTCAGATGTCTGATTCCAAAGCCTGTGCTTTTAACTGACACTTGCTATTCCCTGCTTTTCGTATGTAATGCATCACAGCTCCAAACCCGCAGAAGGCCGTTATTAGCCCCACAAGACCAATAGGGAAACTCGGGCTCAGAGTTCAAAGCAGGTGGCTCAAGGCCTTTCTGGTTAGCCCGAGGGTCTGAACCCAGGGACTGTGGTGCACGTCCTGGGTGTGCTTCTTACCCCGCATCACCTTTCTGGAACACGAACCTGGGCCCCGGGGAACCAGGAGCTAAGGGGCCCCCAACTCCCCAGCCCGGCCTCCTCCAAGCACTGGTGGAATGAATGCCGTGTGGCTGGACACTGGCTGATGTGTTTGGGGCCGGTGTCCAAGCATCTGGAGGGCTATTGGAAGCTGGGTGGGTGGAGAGCAGGGGCCTGAGGAGTGCCAGCAGGGGTGGGCATCCAGGGAAGCCCCCCACCAAAGAAGGGGACTGGGAACCGTTGCGCTTTCTCCTGTACTGCGCATTCCCTAGCCATCCCCTGTGACTTCCACCATTTCAGTATGAGAAGACAGAGGCTGCTGATTCACAGTGAAAGGAAATGGCCCAGGTCTGAAACTTCCTGTTTATCTAGTATCTGCCACCATATCTGTGTTATGCAAATATCCTCACTCCTGAAAAATGCAGGCATGTACAAATACACACACACAGATGCATGCACGCACACACATTCACACACAACACACACACACACATACACACACTTGGCCCTGTGCGAGTACCTATTAAGTTGGAAAATGATTCCATTAACATGACAGCCAGGGTACTGGGGGAAACTGCTGTAGGAATTTATGATCATTAAAATAGCAGGGTTTTCATTTGGTTCAAAGAGCTTAGCAGATGTTCCTACCAGGTAAGCCCTTGCTCTGGCTCCTGGCCCAGCGCTGGTCTGGTTTCTACCTGGCAGGGTCCCTTACGAGGGAGCTAGGGATGCCTTATGAGGGAAGCAGGTGTGGGACAGAGTCTCGTCCAAACTTCAGGCTCCTCTCCAGCCTGGGGAACTCCATTTCCTCCCAGCCTGGCTTTTGCCCGTAGGCTCCCGGGAGCTGCTGCAGTGAGCCCAAACCCACGGTGAGTTGAGATGAACACAGACCTTGATGATTTTCTGTTGGTTCACCGTGACCTTTTTCAGGTCTTTCTTCCAAAACAAGTTCAGGTCTGAGCCTAAGACGGCGACTTGATGGGACGGTCTGTGCTTCCAGGGAGGCCTGAGACCCAGTCTCTGCTGCTGGCTGCCTCTCCACGACACCCTCCCCGCCCCCACCCCCCGCCCCCGGGAAGCTTTTTTACAAAGGTGAATGTGAGCTTCAGTTTCATAGGTGAAAGTGAAAATGGCATGTGACTTACAGAAAATTCTCAGAGATTCAAAAGAACTGCTCTTTGTCATGAGTTAAATAGTACTCTTCAAACGGCTGAATGCTTTTCTCATATTCCCAGCTGCCTGAATGAGGGGAAATAGATATAAATTGCTGCCAGAGAAAATCTGGTTAGCTGTCAATTAAAAAGAAATTTATTTTCACTCTTTGCTCTCTTCCTGTCCCCACCCCAAACCCTCGCCTAGGCAGTGGGAGGGTAGCCTTTCCTCTCCCCGTGTAGAAAGCGATGCAGCTGAGGTTCCAAGGAGAGCATCCATCACTGGCTCAGAGCTGGCTTCTCAGATTCCAGGCCAGTGCTCATCCCATTACCAAGGGGAGTGGCCCTGTGGCAGGAGTATGGGCTGGGACAGGTCAAGCAGAGTGGACATCTTGGTTCTGCTACTTACCAGCTGTGTGAGCTTGCCGAATCTCAGTTTCCTCACCTGTAGGATGGGGTTGTCGTGGGTATGACAGAGAATATGGGTATAAAATACACCTGGGGCTGGTCGGGGACCTGTGGATCAGGGAGGCATCATGATGACCACACACTCTGGAGATGCTCACTGATTTTTATTAGGTCCTCAATCACAGCAAAAAGGTCAGATAGGACAAGAAAGATCTCCAAAGAGTGTCTCTAAAATCTATCTTTCAGACATAAGTTTGCCTCAAAACCTGCTCCTGCTTTAGGGATGCTTTTAGGGAGGAAAAGAGTAGAATGAACGGTGAAAATTTTTGTGAGAAAGATTCTCTCCACCCCTTGAGAAGGGTCAATGTCCATTTCTACACTTATCCATGAACTTGACCTGACATGTCTTTGTCGGCTCAATCTCTGAAGAAATGAGACATCAGCCTGTAGCTCTTCAAACCCGCAGACAGGAGACAAGTCCAGAGAGAAATGGGAACAAGTGCTCTAGTGCCTAACCCACGTGAGCCAACCTCAGATCCAGATTCAGCCCACCTGGCCACCGAGCGCTTCCTGTGCCCCTGCCGGATGCCTGGCATGCTGTCGCGTATGGGGAGGGGGGAGACTTGTCACATGGGAATAAAGGCCGTGTCTCTGCTGCACATCAGATACTGGCCTGGGTTCTTTGCAAATGGAGTTTCATTTAATGTTCCCGGGAGCCTCTCGGGTAGGCATGAGTATCCTCACTCATCAGTGAGGCACAGAGACGTTAAGCTGCTAGCCGGGGTCACACAGTAGCAGGCTGGTCTTGAATGTGTGTCCTGTCAGCTGCCGTCTGCATCTGCCACCCCTCTCTGTAGGAATGTCACACACACCCTTGGGCCTGGAGGAATTAAAAAGCAGGAGGTGAAAACAAGCTCCGGGAGTTGGGGATGGACAGGGAAGCCTGGCGCACTGCAGTCCACGGGGTCGCAAAGAGTCGAACACGACTGAGCGACTGGACTGGACTGAAACACACAGCCCCAAACCCTTAGATAAGGATATAGGGGCCCAAGAGCCCCAAGGAGAACACGATCAAAGGAGCAGAAGGAGGCAGGGCTGACTTCATGGAGGAGGCGGGGTGGGGAGGAGATGGGGACGCATCTGGGGGACGGAAGGTGGGGCTAGGGAGGGAAGCGAGAACAGCAGGGGAACCTGCAGACCCCGAGACTGGACTCCGTTGGCCTGGGGGCTCGTCAGAGGCCTCTTTCAATTCCCCTGGAGCTAGGGACAGAGCCCTGGGAGGAGGCTGGGCCCTTGGAGAGTATGTCACCTGTGGGTCCCAGGCTCCGGCGAGTTCTCCCCGCCCCTCTGACTCCAGTGCCAGCTTGGGTGTTGGGTATGGGCAGCTCTTGAGCAGATGGGCCGGGCATCTGCTCTGCTGGCTGGGAGCCTGCCTCGCTGCTGGCTGAGGTCGGCGTCTCCCCTCGGGTCATTGGCACGGTAAAGCAGGTCTTGCGAGTCAGTGGAGGTGGGCAGGTGGGGTTGGAGCGGGCACCCCCAAGAAAAGAGGGATTGGAGTGAGGCCCTGGGACCTTAGAGGGGTGAGGACCTGAGAGGTGGGGGGCAGGCATAGCCCCCTTCTGCATGGAACCGATTATGGTTGCCTCAGTAGGTGCCAAGGCCACAACCTAAAACTTGGGTGTTAGGTTTTGTTTGGCAGACACACTGAGGACTTAAGTCCAGAAGACAGCCTCTTGGACAGAGAACTCCCAGGGGGTAAGGGAGGAGCCAGGATATAGGAATTATATATATTAAAAAAAAAATCAGGTAGTCAGAACATCAAAAGATGACTGTTAATTAAAGAAAACCAGACATTTCAAGTAAATGAACTTAGCGCTTTTCCAGGTATGGGAAGATACAAGAGTCTGGGCTCACTGAAATCATTGCTTTGCTTGGCACCTTGGCTGTCTGGAGCCTGGAGCCTTACTATTCATCCTGATCCCCTCTGAGTGCACACTCAGGGGTGGCTGCTGGTTTGATGGGCTCCAGGCAGCATTCTTTGTTTAGTGACAGGGAAAGGCAACCCTTTTCCTGCACACTTGCACGGCCGTAGCCCTCCCAGATGGGCACGGTCTTAGCGGCTATGCTGAGACTCTGGCCATGCTCCTTCGGAGGCTGCAGATGTTGACAGCTGGGGCAGAGCAGGAGAGGGAAAACACACTCCAAAGGAGACTCGTGACTGGTCCCCACCTGTTCCTCCTCCCTTCTGCCCGTCTTGAGGAGTCGAGGCCAGAATTCTAGGGGCCAGGTTCCACTCCTCTCCCATTCAGCACGATCCAGTATCTGGTCCTCTCCACCTCTAACCTGTCCCTCGACCTGCCCAGTTTGGTCCCCCACATCCCACCATCTTATCCAAGCACGATTTTCTCTGGCTCGGCCACTGCCATGGCCGTCCACCTTGGACCCCATCCCCATTTCCACCTTGGCCTTTTCCAAGTGTGAGCGATAAAACACAAATCAAATCTCCTTCACCCTTGCTTCATCTGCTTCCCGAGGGGGAAAAGACAACTCGCCATCGTGGTCCCAGGGGTCCTCCCTGATGGCCCCTTCCTGTGCTTATCACTCACTCACTCATTCGTTCATCCAACACGCATTCACTGAAGCACTATCACATACTCTTTTTAGACCCTGGGGGCAGTGACAAAACAGGGGAAAAACCCTGATCTCTGGGAAGGAAGTTTTTGGTGGAGGGAGGGGAGACCATCAGTAAACCAATATACAAGATGGTAGATGGTAAAACCAGGGAGAATACAGAACGAGGACAGGAGCTAGGGAGTTGGGGGCTGAGGGGGGGCCACAGGGGAAGGCGGCCTCGAGAAGGTGACCTTGAAGGAAGGCCTGAAGGAAGTGAGAAGCGGGTCACGAGAATGTGCAGGGGGAAACTCCTTTCTGCTGAGAAAACAGCAGCTGTGTCCTGACGTGGGAACACACAGGATGCTTGGCATATTTTTAAGGAACACCCTGTCTACTGTTGGTCACTATCAGATAATTTTTATCACAATGCTTCCACAATTTATGATTGTATATATTTTTGTAGACGATACTCAAGATGTCGGAGAAGGCAATGGCACCCCACTCCAGTACTCTTGCCTGGGAAATCCCATGGACAGAGGAGCCTGCAGTCCATGGGGTCGCTGAGGGTCGGACACGACTGAGCAACTTCACTTTCACTTTTCACTCTCATGCATTGGAGAAGGAAATGGCAACCCTCTCCAGTGTTCTCGCCTGGAGAATCCCAGGGACGGAGGAGCCTGGTGGGCTGCCGTCTATGGGGTCACACAGAGTTGGACACGACTGAAGTGACTTAGCAGCAGCAGCAGCAGCAACAAGATGTCTTAGAGTCTTCCCTCAATTAGCTGTCAGCTGTCTACAATCAGGGATGCATCTCTCTGACACCTGAATCATTCATATGACATTATTAGCACAGGGCTTGGTGTCTCGAAGGTATTCAGTAAACTTGTGTTAAATGAGGCAATCAACCTGGCAGCTGGCACTGTGAAGCGGATATGTGAGGAGTCCCTTTGGGGGTTTCCAGAAAATGCCTGGGACACTCTGAAGGGAGTGGTTCTGTGTGTGGTGGGGATGGGGCGCATCACTGTGAGGTGGGCGTTACCATGACACCACTGTTGGCCGGCTTTTTTTCCTTTTCTTTTAATTGGAGGATAATTGCTTTACATTGTTGCATTGGTTCTGCCACACCAGACTGCTCTTCTCTGAGCTGTCCTTTCTTGTTTCAGTGGCTCTCCCACCAGTGGCAGGGGACAGTTCAACTCATTTAGACCCCTCACTCTTCCAGCCACTGGTATGGAAAACTTGAGAAGCAGATTCTACTTTACGAGAATTTCTTGCAGACCCTGGAGACAGGCTTATTCTTTTTTGTGAAGGTCCCACCCAACTAGCAGTAGGAATGTTAAATATTGACAAGCAGGAGAAGATAAAAATCACCTTCCAAGGCCTGGAGTTTCCCCATTCCTGAGCCCCAGCCTCCCTGTCTGAGAGATAGACTGCCAGTGCCAACTCTATACCCAATCTCCCCTACTGCCTTGCTGAACTGTCGTGTTGGAGAAGACTTGAGAGTTCTTGGGGTACAAGATCAAAGCAGTCAATCCTAAAGGAAATCAACTCTGGATATTCATTGGAAGGACTGATGCTCAAGTTGAAGCTCTAATACTTTGGCCACCTGATGCAAAGAGCCAACTCATTGGAAAAGATCCTGATGCTGGGAAAGATTGAGGGAAGGAGGAGAAGAGGGTTACAGAGGATAAGATGGTTGGATCGCATCATCAACTCAATGGACATGAGTTTGAGCAAACCCGGGAGATAGTGAAGGACAGGGAAGCCTGGCGTGCTACAGTACATGGGCTCGCAAATAGCCAGAGATGACTTAGTAACTGAACAACAACAATCTTAGCCAGGCCTTAGTCTAAACAATCTCATATAAGACCAACATCAGGCAAGGCCATTCTGTGCCTGTGAGGCCATAAAGTGAGTCAAATGGACCACTTCACAAGTTTACCTAAATGCAGACAAAACCAAGCACAAAATGCTGAACATCTCCCTTCCCTGGCTAATATGAATGACAGCTGCTTTTTTATCAGTTGTGACTTTAGCTTTGATCTAGTCTACCCTCCTTACAGATAAGACTTCCAAGGTACCCGACCATAAAGTCGTCCCATTTCCTGACAGAAGTCAGTCCAGAGCAAAGCCCTGCTTTCTTGGGCCCTCCCTAAATTCCCCTAACCAAAGTCCAAGTCCTTGGGGTGAGCCATCTCCTTTGCAGTAAGTGATTAGGGCAACTTGTTCAACTACAGGCATTCAAGTAAATCACGTGGGGGTTAGTTACAAGACAGACTGGGATTCTGAGTGATAGAACACTTGCTCTAACTCATCCCCAGCAGTGGAGCATCAGGCCACGCGTTGAGTAGCAAGGCAGTCAAGAATAGTTGGTTCCAATGCTAGAAGCACTTGAGTTTGATCACTGGGCCCCTCTATGAACCCTGGACTGCTTTCTAGAGAAAACATACCTGTAGTTCAGTAAGTCACTGCTGTTACCAGCAGTTAATACAGTACACTGTCCTTAGACAGACTTGTGGTCCCAGCTGACAGGGCCTTGTGGTAACCCAGTGTGTGCAGGCCTAAAGTGAGCTCGGGGAATGGTTGATCAAAATATGTTGTCTTGGAGGCAACATTTTGAGCAATCAGAGAAACCACGTCATTCCACTTAGCTGACTGGTTGAAAATCCTCCAGCAGTCTCCAGCTGCTCTTGGGCTCAAGGACCCGAAACACGGGAGGTTCCAAGCCAGCCAGGCTGAGGCAGTCTGGGCCTCGCCCCTCCTCGCCCTCCCTGTCTCACCACCCTCACCTAAGAGCACCTCGGTGCCCTTTCCCCTCCCTCCCCTCATCTTCCTCAGCTCAGGGTCCTGACCCTCTGAGGCTGCCTGGGGTCTTGTGCTCCCAGGGAACCCGGCCTCCCTCGACCCTCGCTCTTTCTCAGGATACCCAACATTTCTTTACTTTGTGTTCCTCTCTCTTTCCATTGGTGGTCAACGCCTACAGGGCAGGAACCACGTTCTGTTCATCGTCACCTCCCCGGAATAGTCTGCAACACTCAGTAAATACGAAACTGAACTGAAGGCTCCAGCCCCCACGGTTGGCCCCTTAACCTCTAACCAACTGGACGAAGGTTAGAAAAGAATAGTGAAAGAAACCTTCTTCACTTCACAATGTTTCTCCTTTTCAGCCTATGTGAAATCGGGGGACCCCACGGGGTTTAGATGTGAAGCTCTAGGTCATACTTCCCCTGGAAACTTGGCCCCCAAGAAAAACGTGGGCTTCTGAAAAACCACAGGTGTACGAATTAGTGTTTAGTAAATGACTCTTAAACTGAAAGTTGGGATTCGTCTATATCTGGGCTTCTCATGCTTGAATATGTTTACATATCAGCTGAATAGCAAATGCGTCTTAGCCCCAGGGTGAGTTCCACAAGCTGAGACCTGAGCACTGGCATCACCTGGCAGCTGCTTGGAAACATGAATTCTTGGAACCCACCCCCGCCATGGATCCTATCGAATCAGAATCTCTAGGGGTACGATCCAAGCATCTGTATAAGTCTCTAGGTGATCAAACTCAGCTCCCAGATACAACAAAAAAACAGTTAGCTATAGTAATAGCGCCCACCTAAGCAAGCGGGCTTACACTATACATTCCTTAGTTTCCAATCTTACAACAGCTGAAGGGAAGCTGTTGAAAATAGACTTTTAAAAACCACAGAAAGAGAAATGCTAATGACAATACCTGTATAGTGATGGTGACGATGACAACAGTGGTATACATTCTGTGCACTGGGGTCTGTAACGATGTGACTGTGTCGGGAAAGCTTTGTAAGGAAATAAGCTAAAATGCTCACAGTAGCTGGTTTAGGAGTAATTCTCCCCCTCTTCTCTAAGTTAAAAAAGTTAATTTTTGTATTATTTATATAATAGAAAGATGCAAGCAAGTGTGCTAAGTGGCCTCAGTCCTGCCTGACTCTTTGCAACCACATGGACTGTAGCCTGCCAATCCTCTGTTCATGGGATTCTCCAGACAAGAATACTGGAGCGGGTTGCTGTGCCCTCCTCCAGGGGATCTTCTCGACCCAGGGAGCGAATCCGGGTCTCCTGCATTGCAGGTGGATTCTTTACCGTATGAGCCACCAGGGAAGCCAATAACAGAACGATATGTTTATTCAACTGAAAATTCTGTTCTTATTTCACACTATCAGGGACAGAAGGGGCTGGAGGTTGGGATGGTTTGGTAGCCTCCACAGCACCACAGCATCAGCCTTTCTCAGGGTCGAAGGCAGGAGGAGGGGGATGGGCAGGCACATGAAGTGGAAATGCCATCAGGGTATTTTGGGGGAACAATTTTAGTACAAGAGATGAAAACCAAACTCAAACTGGACTGTGCTGAAATAAGTAAGAGAGAGAGAGAGAGAGAGAAGAATCAGGAGGAGGAGGAATGCTGGAAGGGAGGGAGGAAGGAAAGAGAAAGACAGAAGGAGGGAAGGAAAGAAGGAGAGAGAGGGAAAGATGGAGAGGAATTTGCCTGACTCTGCAAATTAAAATACCAACCGGAGCCAGGATGCTCTCAGGATTCTGTTCACCTCTTAGCCCCCCTTTCCTTAGCATCAGCTCCACTCCCAAACTAGCAGAGTCTGCTGAAGTTGTCTCTGATTGGCCCAGCCTGGGTTCTTTTTTTAAAATTTAGTTATTTATTTATTTTTGGCTGCAATGGGTCTTCAGAGCTGTGCTCGGACTTTTCTCTAGTTGCAGTGAGCAGGGGCTATTCTTCCTTGTGGTTCAAGGGCTTCTCATCATGGTGGCTTCTCTTGTTGAAGAGCACGGATTCTAGAGTGTGGGGCTTCAGTAGTGATGACGCAGAGGCTCAGTTGCCCCCAGGAATGTGGGATCTTCCCAGAGCAGGGATCAAACCCATGTCCTCTGCATTGGCAGGCGAATGCTTGACCACTGGACCACCAGTGAAGTCTCCAGCCTGGGTTCTGTGTCCAGTCCTAGGGCCTGGACCAGGTTCCCCTACAGAAGCACATCAACAGAGAGGGTCGAAGAGTGCTCCCCTAAGGAAAGCCGAAAGGCTGCTGTCAGAAGGACGAGATGCAGGGCAGGAAAAATCTTATATAACTGCTTCAGTCCATCAATATTGGTGCTCGGAGACTGCCTCCTAGGTTGGTCCTGGGCAATTTTCAGACTTGGGCTGAGAGTTTGGATAAGACCTGGGGTGGCTGCAGTCATCCAGAGAGCAAAGCTGTCCTCAGAGGCATGGGGGTGATGGGGTGGGTTCTTACTCACCGAGGTTAACCCTGCGTGCACTGTTCTCCAGAGGAAGTGGGAATTTCCACATGGTAAGTTCCCTTCCCTGTACAATGAATTGGTATCTTGGTGAGAAACCCGTGGGCCGCTGGTTGAGAAGAGAGGTCTTCTCTGAACAAGAGGGAATTTACCACCTTCCTCTCGACGGTGACAGGGCTGGGTGTGGATTGATTCATCTGCAGATGTATACATCTCTGTAGACACCATACTGCTGGCCTCTGCAAAATACATGCCTGGAGATCATTTCTGCCAGCCAGGATATGTCTCCTTTGTCATAACCACTCTCTCCCCCCACCCCTGCACCCTGTGGGCCTGGAGTTCCCCAGCTGGAACCAGATGAGAGATCTCTGAGCCCAGGGATTGCAGAGGTGGGGCTGGGGGAGGGAGAGGGTGATAAGTTGTCTGGCAGCGGCCAAGAGCCTGGCCCGGGCCTCTCTCTCGGGGCTGTCTCTTCCATCATTGAGTTTCTAACCCGAGCCTTCAAGGTCATGCCTATCTCATCTCGTGCCCCGGGGTGCTCAGATTCCTCGTTCCCCTGAGCCCCCAGCCAGAGCTTAGAGCCCTGGTCGTTGTTCCCGGAGCCCTGTCCTCCCCAGGGGATGGGTGGAAGCCACACAGGTGCCACTGTTCTGGATTCTGAGTGGGATTCATGGGGCTTCGTGTGTTGCTTCCTTCTCCGAGATTTCTCCCCCACAGTTATCAGGCCCCACAGTTGCCCCCAGAAGGCTTCAGCTGCTACAGCTCCCCATGACAGATGTTCGGCTCTTTTCTGCTCAAACATGGGCTCTTCCCCAGCCCCAGAATTGTGCATCCACACTGAGCGCCTGTGTGCTGAGCAGCTGAGCAGGAGGGAGAAAGGCCAACCCCCCCCCGCCGCCCCCCACCAGCACCAGGGGGTTCTGCAGGTTGACCAGACCTGACACTTGCTTCCATGGAGTTCTTAGCCAGCATGGGGTCACCAGGGAAAACTGCCCTGATCTTGTCAACAGGTCGTTTGACCTCCACCAGAGCCTAAGGACGTTAAATTATGGGTAAGTGAAATTTTTACGGGACAAGGTGGAGACTCTGAGAGTGAAAAAGATTTTCAACACTTACAGAAGAAGCCAAAGACATTCTCCCTATATTTCACTCTCTATAGGCTCATTTCTATCAACATACAGATAGACTGTTCTTCTCTTCATCTTTTATAGAGAAAGCTTTCTCTATAAAAGCTATAAATTTATAGCTGTAACTTTATAAAAGAGTAACTTTTTAGGAAAGAAACCTGTTGGACACCATTTTCACCAAGTGATGACGGTCACATCACATGATAAGCCAACATGATAAGTCACATTGCTATCATTCACACATATGATCTAATCAAAAGGGCACTTCACCCCTGGAATGTTCTTCCTTAAAACCCATAACCCCAGTTGAATCATAAGGAAACCTTGCTGTGCTGTGCTTAGCCTCTCAGTCATGTCTAACTCCTTGCGATCCCATGGACTGTAACCCGCCAGGCTCTTCTGTCCATGGGATTCTCCAGGCAAGAATACAGGAGTGGGTTTCCATTTCCTCCTCCAGGGAATCTTCCTGTTCCAAGGATCGAACTCGTGTCCTGTGTCTCCTGCACTGGCAGGCAGATTCTTTATCACTGAACCACCTGGGAAACCCTGTTGATGCCATACCAAAGTGAATTTCTTAGTTTTGACAAGTATACCATGGCTTTGTAAGATGATAACATTAGCGAAAGCTGGGCCAACGGTATACCAGAGCACTCTGTAAACAAACAAACAAGCCTTCCTGGCAGTAGCAAGTGTTTGGTAACTGTGTGGAGCAACTGGAACTTACACATCGCTGATTAGAATGTAAAATTAAATAGTCATTTTGGAAAACATTTTGGTAATTTTTTAATAAAATTAAACATACATTATGATATGACCCAGCAATTCTATTCCTAGATTTCTATCCAATAAAAATAAAATTCATGTCCAAACCAAGACTTACATGCAAATATTCATCGTATCTTTAATCACAATAGCCAAAAACTGGAAACAACACAAATGTCCAACAGCAAGTGCGTGGAAAGTCAAGTGTGATCTGTGCATACAATGGAATGCCACTTAACGCTACAAAAGATGTTATGTCTCAAAAACATGCTGAACAAAAGAAGCCAGACTCAAGAGTACACCCTGGATGATTTAACTTTTATGAAATTCTAGAAAGGGCAAAACTAATCTCAGTAACAAGAAGCAGATCAGTGGCGGCTTCCCTGGAGTCTCAGGGCTAAAGATCCGCCTGCCGGTGCAGGAGACATGGGTTCGATTTCTGATCCGGGAAGATGTCACATGCCGTGGAACAACTAAGCCCGTCCACCACAACTACTGAGCCTGTGCACACGGCAGCTCCTGAAGCCTGTGTGCCCTGGAGCCTGGGCTCTGCAATGAGAGAAGCCACCACGACGAGAAGCCTGCACCACAACTAGAGAGTAACCCCCGCTTGTCGAACTAGGGGAAAGTCCACACAGCAAGAAGGACCCAGCACAGCCCCAAATAAGCAAACAAAGTTAGTAAAAAGAGAACGGAGGCAGATCAGTGGTGCTGGGGATTGGGGTATTGATGGTGAGAGGGATTATAAAGGGGCACGAGGGAATTTTGAGGGGGTGATGGAAGTGTTAGACATCTTTGTTGCAGTCATCACATGGATACATATATCTGTCAAAACTCATTGAACCGCATACTTCAAATGTAAATACTTAAGTGTAAATTATGCCTCAATGAACTTTTTTTTTTTTTTTTTGGCTGCGCCACACATCTTACAGGATCTTAGTTCCCTGACTAGGGACTGAACCCTGCCCCTGGTATTGAAGGCCCTAAGTCCTAACCACTGGACCATCAGCGAGTTCCCTAAAGTTGATTTTTAAAAGAAGCTTTCCCTTGACTGCATTTACCCTTCCAGCTGCCCTTCTGCAAGACTTCCGAAGGAGGTGTTTGTACTCAGTGTCTCCAATTCTGTCCCACGTAGTCTCTCTTAAGTCTACACCAGTCATGCTTTTGCTCCCTGGAAACTGCTCTCATTATAAATGCAGAGGCCTCCATGTTGCTAAATCCAATGGCCAAATCTCATTTCTCAGTCACATCTTACTTGACTGTCAGGAGCATTCTGCACACTTCCTGCCTTTCTCCCTCTGGATTCCAGGTCATGCCAGTCTCTTAGTTTTCCTCCTATCTCACTCCTCCTCAGTCTCCTTTGCTGATTCTCCTATCTTCTCAACCTTTTAACGTTGAGGTGTCTTGGGATACTCATCTCTGTACTCACTCTTCAGATGGTCTCCTTGAGTCTCAAGGCTTTA
Organism: Budorcas taxicolor; assembly: GCF_023091745.1. NCBI lineage: Eukaryota > Metazoa > Chordata > Mammalia > Artiodactyla > Bovidae > Budorcas > Budorcas taxicolor. The sequence continues at coordinate 76,931,371 of NC_068923.1, read as the reverse complement.
AACTCCACCCATATGCTGAGAAATCCAGATCTGTCTTGGCAGTCCTGATCTTTCTCCAAATTCTAGACTCATCATTCTAACTGCCTACTTGATATTTCTATTTGGATGTTGAAAAGACATGTCAAAGTCAACATCTTCAAAACTAAACTCCGGGTCTTCTCACATAAAACTGCCCATGTACAGCCTTTCCTGCCTCTGTGGATGGCCTTGACAGCTAATCTTTTGCTTGAATAAAAACCCAGGAATCACCCTTGACTCTTTCTTCTCCCATGGCCTCTATGTTGAAAACATAATCTGTCTATTCATCATCTTTGTTGCTACTACCCTGGTCCAAGCACCATCACCTTTCATCTGGACTGCTGAAGTAGACTCCTAACCCTCCTGCCTCCACTCTTGGCTTCCTCTACTCTCTTCTCAGTACAGCAACCAGAGGGACCCTGTTGAAATTTAAATCAGAGCAATGTTATTCAAGGCTTCCCTGACAGCTCAGTTGGTAAAGAATCTGCCTGTAATGCAGGAGACCCTGGTTTGATTCCTGGGTTGGGAAGATCCCCTGGAGAAGGGAAAGGCTACCCATTCCAGTATTCTTGGGCTTCCCTCATGGCTCAGCTGGTAAAGAATCCACCTGCAATGCAGGAAACCTGGGTTCAGTCCCTGGGTTGGGAAGATCCCCTGGAGAAGCGAAAGGCTACCCACTCCAGTATTCTGGCCTGGAGAATTCCATGGACTGTATAGTCCCTGGGGTCGCAAAGAGTTGGACATGACCGAGCGACTTTCACTTAACTTAATGTTATTCAAAATTCTATCATGATTGTCTCAGAATAAAAGCCAGTGTCCTTGGAAATGACCTGCAAGGCCTTGCCTGATCTGCCCCCACCAGCTTATCCTGTGGTTTCATCTCCTAACACGCTCCCTCTTGCCCATTCCTCTCCAGGCACGTTGTTTGTGTGTTTTGCTATTTCTTGAACACGCCCTGCCCACCTGAGGGTCTTTGCTCTAGCTGTGTTGTCTGGATGCTCTAGTGGCCAACGTCCTTGTCTCAAACCTTTGCATACGGATTTGCTCAAACCTCACCTTCTCAAGGAGACCTGCTCTGACCATGACATTTAATACTGCAACCCGCCCCATCCCCAGCACTTATTTCCTTACCTTGCTCTATTTTTTCCTTTGTTTCCACAGCACTTACGACTTTCTAATACACTCTTCGATCCGTTTACCTATTTTGTTTCCTTCTTATTGCCTGTCTACTCAAGGGCAGGGATCTGTTTTGTTCACTGCTGTATCCCAAAGTCCTGGAACAGGACTGCCACATAGAAGCCGCCCTATAAGTGCTTGTTAGGTAAATTAATGACGTTTCTCCAGAGGAAGCAAACCTCCTACCCCAGACTTATCCACCCAGATCTGACCAGGCTAAAACAAGAGACTGCAAGGAAAAGATGGGTCTGGGGGATCCCAGGCCATGTTAGGACTGAGAAAATTGAGGGAGGCTCCGGACTCCTCCTGTTTTTGGCATCACTGACTCGATAGACATGAGTTTGAGCACACTCTGGGAGTTGGTGATGGACAGGGAAGCTGGGCGTGCTGCAGTCTGTGGGGTCGCAAAGAGTTGGCCACGACTGAGCGACTGAACTGAACTGAACAGTCCGGCACTGTAGCCCAGTGCGGATACTGAGTACTTGAAATGTGGCCGGTCCAGACTGACGGGTGTTGAAAGGGTAAAATTTCAAAGACTTAGGGCAAAACAGAATGTGACATGGCTCACTGATATTTTTTAATATTGATTCCATCTTACTTTTTGAGATTAAATTTGAGATTAAATAAAATATACTATAAAAATTAAGTTCATCTGTTTCTTATTACTTATCAAAAGTATGGTTACTAGAAGATTTAAAATTCCTTCAGTGTCTTGCACTGGGTTTTTATGGGAGAGCCTGATCTGTGAGGAAAAACTACTGATGTCTAGAAGTCAAATCCCACGAACTTGAAAATCCACATTTCCTAAATGCAAGCTGATGGTCCCTTTATTTCAAGTCATCAAGAGATACAGCAGGATTCCATTAACACAAAGGCCCCTTCAGGATTTGACTACTTGGGTTAATGGGGACTTTTGAAGAAGCTTGGCTTTGTTTTCATTCATCTATTATCTGGCAATGCTTTGCCTGAGGGGCCGAAAGCCCTCCCAGAGACACACTTGGCCTCCCCCTTGGTTGCTCAGGTGGTTATTGAATTCCCACACATCCAGGAACCAGGCAGAATGGGAGGGCATTGGGAGATAGAGGGCGGGCTCCCTGTCCTGTCCCAGAGCCCCTGCCCTGACCAGGTGGCTGGGCGGGAAACTGCTGTGCCCGGGGCAGCGTCGAGGCCAAGGTGGCCCCACTCAGACCTCCAGGATGGCGGCAGTGGGCACTGGGGGCTGAGCTGCTTGGGCACCCAGGCCAGCAGGTACTTGAGGCCCAGGTCTTAGGTCAAGGGAAAGGGCTCTGTGTAATCAGCATGAATACAAGGGGCCTGGTGCTGCTGGGAACTGAGTCTGAGATGGAAATATGAGGCTGTGAGCGAGGGTCAGGAAAGACCAGCTCCCACAGCCTGGGAACATTGTGGAGGCCAGGCCCCAGTAAGGGGTGCCCCAAAATGGGATCGGGGACAAGGAAGACAGAATGAGGGGCTCAGTGTCCTGGGGACCTGGTGCCAGGTGGATGCAAGGATGGAAGGAGGGGCTGGGTTAGGGAGACTTTCTCGTGTCTTTCAAAAATCTGTGAAAGTGAAAGAAAGTTAAGTTGCTCTGTCCTGTCCGACTCTTTGCGACCCCATGGACTGGAGCCTACTAGGCTCCTCTGTCTGTGGAATTTTCCAGGCAAGAATACTGGAGTGGGTTGCCATTTTCTTCTCCAGGGGATCTTCCCGACCCAGGGATTGAACCCGGGTCTCCTTCATTGCAGGCAGACACTTTACCACCTGAGCCACCTGGGAAGTTCCACGCCCGCGCCCCCCAGCCGTAATTTTGCTGTATTATTTTTATATAATTGGAGAGAGAGAGGAGAGAGGAAAGATGGTCAAGGAAAGGCAACATTTCTTGAACACTTGCCCTTGGATATAAGCAATCTGCCCCAAGCCTTTCCTGGCTGTGATCATTCCCCTCTGACCCAGGGCTGGGGATCTGAACTGGGAATTATCCTCTTCAGTTTCTCATGAAAAGCAAAATAGGATTTCATCCTTTATTTATTCCCTCTTTCTCACTGTGCCAACGGTAGGGGAAAAAAGAGAAAAGGACATGAAGAACAGAAAAGGATTCACGAGAGATTGTAAGGCTGGAAAGTGTGTAAGAAAGGAAAACAAGATAATGAGATGTTATTTATAATTTGCTTTAACAGCAACTCAGAAATGCAGGCCAACCACTTATGAGAGGGAAGTGGGCTGCTTTGTGTGAGATACTCCAGGGATGGACTGGCGGGAGGCGATTTAGGGTGGGATCAGGGCAACCACATCCCCAGCCAATCTCCCACTGGGTTACAGGGTCTCCTCAGCGGAGAGGGGTCTTGCCCAAAGCCCAGAGGAGCAGGGGCTGCCGGTGGCTATGGCCGGGATGAAGGGCCCCCCTCTTGGAGCTCTTCTTCCATCCCCAAATCATTGTCCACCCGTGAATGCACTTTCATCAACTGCAAACTGTATTTATGGCTTCTTGGAATTTTCCAAATGAAGTAACTATTTTCTCCAGACCATTTTCTTCTCAGCTGAAATCGGATCCCCACTGTCCATGGAGACAAACAAAACAGCATGACGTCATCCACCAGGGAGTTGTCACTTCAGACGCAGTAGCAGCTTTTTATTCAACATCAGATGGATGTGACTTGCCTTGGGGAGGTCTTCGCATCCTGCCCTGGCAGAGGAAGAAATGGTCCCCTGAGCTTGCCTTGAGGAGCTGGGAGGAAGGAGGGAGGCAGGTGCACCAGGCAGGCTGCCGGGCAGGCCTGGACAGGCAGGGCCTGGCGGAGAGATGGCCCTGCTTCCCCTCTAACTGCAGAGACGCTGCTCCGGAAGTCATCACGGGATTCGCCCCACCTGCCAGGGACACCAGCTCGTGTCCCTCCTTTTTCAGAGTCTGATGCTCAGGGGATGGCAGCTGGGTGCAGAGAACACTGACCTCTATTCAGCTTCCGCCCCCTCTGAAAAGGTGGGGAGGGTAAAAAAAAAATCCCTGTTCTGCTCCCCTACAGAGATGCTCTTGGACCAAATGAGAGAGGACGAATCTGGAAAGCACAAGGCATATTGCCCTGTTCTTGCCCTCAGATCTCTCAGGGTGGCGAGCTGTAGCTCCTCGGCTACAAAACCCTTGGCTTCCTCCTAAGAGGTTCTGGGGGGATTGGCAGGGGCAGGGATCCATGTCCTCTTGAGCTGATAATGAAGGTATTATTTAATGAAAGCTCAAAGAAGAGGGGGAAGCCGACTGGTCACTTGGGCACCCGGTCACTCATCGCCTGAGGGCCTGACCAGTCACCGAGAACAGAGGCAGTGCTGTCTCTCGGCCAGCACAAGCTTTTTAAAGTGTAGCTCGGGGCTGCCACAGTTCTAGGTAGCAGTGGGCCTAACGGGGAAGCAATCTCATAATTATGCTAACGACTGAAGAGTTATTGCCCACCAGGCCCTGGGCTGAGCTGCTCACAGGCACCGTCTCCTTCAGCCTCCGGTTAGGGTTACTATTCTCAGCTAACAGATGAATGGGGCAGGGGGAGGGGGAAGGTAAGCTGCCCGAGGCCACTCCAAGCTAATTGTGGGCTTAGGATCCAAACCAGGGCTGTCTGACTTCAAGGCCCAGGTGTTTAACCACCACACCATTCTGTCTCCTGGTCACACACAGAAGCTGTCTGTGAAAAGGGGTGCTTTATTTTGTTTTCATGTGAAGCTGGGAAATGGTCAGGCAGGGAGACCAAGTTGGGTGTGTGTGTTACCCTTGGGTGCTCAGGGTGGGGGCACCTCCCTCCTCCTTTCATATCCATCATTGCCACTCAGAAGCACCATGTTGACCTTCTATAACAACTTAATTTATCCAGAAATCAGGAAATGTCTGTACATACTCTAAAAGGCTGACATTAAAAATAAGTTGACAGTCCATATTTATCCCACAGCTGAGAATGTGTGAGCAGTTGGAAGCCAGTCAATCCTAAAGGAAATCAACCCGAATATTCATTGGAAGGACGGATGCTGAAGCTCCAATACTTTGACCACCTGATATGAAGAGCCAACTCATTGAAAAAACCCTGATGCTGGGAAAGATTGAAGGCAGGAGGAGAAGAGGGTGACAGGATGAGACGGTTAGATGGCCTCACTGACTACAGACATGAGTTTGAGCTCCCCTGTCCCTCACTGTCAGGGAGACAGTGAGGGACAGGGGAGCCTGGTGTACTGCAGGTCATGGGTCTCAAAGAACTGAACATGACTTAGCGACTGAACAGCAACAAAGCCAGTGAACCAGAGTCAGGCCACTGTCTGGGTCATTAGGACTCCATTAAACACAATAAAGAATTCCAATTAGCAGGAGAAAAAGGGTTCAGCCACATAATTTTAGAACTGGAATGGTTTCTTTCTAAAAAGAATAATCCTCTTGATTTAACAGAAGTTGTATTCCCTGTAGTCAACAGAAGTTGACCTCCCTGGCAGTCCAGTGGTTAAGTCTCCACCTTCCGATGGAAGGGACATGGGCTTGATCCCTGGTCAGGGAACTAAGATACTGTGTGCCATGTGTCACAGCTGGAGAAAAAAAAAAAAAAGCTGTGTTTTGAGCAGGCTCAGATGTTTAGCTTGCAGCAAGAGAATCGTGATTTTGGAGTGGGAGGTCCCTTCTACTCATAGCTTTCTTTGAGTGAGGGCCAGAGAAAAAGATCATCACTTGCCTTCTGAGTCTCAATCTCTCTTCCAACTACAGCTCAAGATGTGGGCAGGGCTGCTGCTGCTGCTAAGTCACTTCAGTCGTGTTCAACTCTGTGCGACCCCATGGACAGCAGCCCATCAGGCTTCCCCATCCCTGGGATTCTCCAGGCAAGAACACTGGAGTGGGTTGCCATTTCCTTCTCCAATGCATGAGTGAAAAGTGAAAGTGATGTCACTCAGTTGTGTCTGACTCTTAGTGACCCCATGGACTGCAGCCCACCAGGCTCCTCCATCCATGGGATTTTCCAGGCAAGAGTACTGGAGTGGGGTGCCATTGCCTTCTCCAATGGGCAGGGAAGTCCTTAGCAAAGGTTTGTCAGAAGGGAAATAAAAGAGCATTGCTTCCTTGCATTGGATGCTGGGGCTGCCACTTTCTCGAATGGGAATTTCAGAATGGCTGAAGGTTTGTTGATGAAGTATCTAATGTGTTCCCATTTCAGACTAACACATGTATTTTGAAGATCCTAAGAAGTATAGGAAGCATAATATATAAGTATAGAGTTTCTAGGCTCAGCCATTAAAACATTTTTGTAATTAGGCAAGATGATGTCTTGATAGTGCCAATGCCATCACAGATACAAAAACCAGGAGAGAAAAGTTTTCTGCTTCCTAAACAGAAACCAAGCTCAATTAGAATGAAAACATAAGCTTCCACAATTCTCATTTCCAAGTTATAATCAAGAGTACTTCTAACAGAGGAATCCCTTTTAAAAGAATTTAGCAAATGTGGTCACCAACATCTGGATCTTTTCTCACAGAACTCAGTGGAAATCACCCTCTTGAGTCTTACAGGGTGTGCATTTGGAATTTTAAAATGTCACAGTTGGTTATAAAGGTACTTCCTTTCTCAGTGTATACTTGAGATGGGACAGTTCAGAAGTTATGAGCTGACATATTTCCCTTCTCCCTCTCAGTGGAGAGGTCTCTGGATTCAACCGACAGCTGAAAGGCTCTTTCACCAAGGAGGAGCTACCAGAGCAATGAGATGATGCATGGAAGGTTCTATAAGGCCATTGATAATGAAAAATAATGGATGGGGATTGCAATTAATAAAGCAGTTGTTAAAGCTGCCTCACCAAGTCATACTGTGGTCATGTATGGATGTGAGAGTTGGACTGTGAAGAAGGCTGAGTGCTGAAGAATTGATGCTTTTGAACTGTGGTACTGGAGAAGACTCTTGAGAGTCCCTTGGACCACAAGGAGATCCAACCAGTCCATTCTAAAGGAGATCAGCCCTGGGATTTCTTTGGAAGAAATGATGCTGAAGCTGAAACTCCAGTACTTTGGCCACCTCATGCGAAGAGTTGACTCATTGGAAAAGACTCTGATGCTGGGAGGGATTGGGGGCAGGAGGAGAAGGGGACGACAGAGGATGCGATGGCTGAATGGCATCACCAACTCGATGGACGTTGAGTCTGAGTGAATTCCAGGAGTTAGTGATGGACAGGGAGGCCTTGTGTGCTGCAATTCATGGGGTCGCAAAGAGTAGGACATGACTGAGTGACTGAACTGAACTTAACTGAATTGTATAGATCATTTCCTCATAAAAAGTCAGTTAATAAATCAAATAATTTATTCTGCTGAGAGAAAAGAAGAAGTAACTTGTATTGAGTCCCTATAAAGTACTAGGTACTTTCAGATGTGGTAACTCAATAGGAGAAGGAAAATGTTCTAATGGCTACACGCAAAATCACTGGAATTAGATTCTTGCTTTGGTTTACTCTATGACCTTAGGAGACATACTTCACTTTTTATTAAGCCTTGTTTTCTTTATGGGGATAACAACAGTATCAACACTTGTAGGGTCTAGTATACATGCAAACACACAGTACTCAAATAAGACAGTTTTATTATTCCTTTAATTATAAGTATCTTGGGGAGGGTATTATTTCTGTCTTACAGATAAAGACAGAGATGCAGAAAACCTAAATTATTTGAGCAAGGTCAGTCCATATTACGCAGTTTTGTCCAAGAAATTCTCCAGGCAAGAACACTGGAGAGGGGTTGCCATTCCCTTCCCCAGGGGATCTTCCCCACCCAGGGATCAACCCTGGGTTCTCCGGCACTGCAGGTGGATTCTTTACTGTCTGAGCCACCAAGAGAACCCTAGGCAGAGCTGGGATCTTGTCACTCAAGTCTACATGTTTCCAATATAACCATAGCCTGCACCATCCGATGCAAACTGGAACTTAGACTAAACTAACAAATGAAGTTAGGCGAAATGCAGAAATGGTAATCTGATTAAATGTCTCCCCTCCCCAAATCAGGGGCTCTACCAAAGCAAGGGAGAATCATCCAGGCCTAAACTTACAGAGTAAGAATTTAGGGATCCTTATATTTTATTTTCTTCTAAATTTGAGTCAGAGTCTAAAAGAACAGCATGTGCTGATGGAATTGTACTAACTAGGACTATTTACAGAAAGTTACAGCCTTTGGACAGCTTTCTGTGCCAGTGACCTAGAAACTATTTCAAAACCTAGTTTTGTTTCTTAGGGGCTGAAATTTCAGTACAACAGTCCAGCCAACTGTGACCCAGAGTCTTCAAATTTAGAAGTTAATCTCCAAAGAAAGGGAATATTAATTTTTATTGTGACAAAGAATAACCTTCTGATAGCCCAATTATAAGAAGAAACAACTAACTCTGCAATGCCACACTTTTAAATACTTGCAATTTATAGCATGAAGATGCAAGAGAATTAGGCTAGCAATTATCCTTGAACCTCCAAAAAGGAATTTGGCTTATGGACACACATACAGAGTGAGCATTCTGCAACACTAATATTGCAGACCGTATCATTTTAAAAGGGATACAACTTAAAAAAGAGAAAACGAAAACAGGTGAAATTTGCTGAAATATATTTACTCATAAAAGAAGTATATGTATACATTAATTTGTAATGATTCTGGCAAATAAAAATTTTACTCACGTTTTTTAAACCTCAGGAGCAGAAACTTACTATTGCACATTTCAAGCTGAAATTATCCTTGGTCAGCGCTTACTATTAAATCGATCCTTAGACTAACTGGACATGAAAAAATGACTCAGAATTAAAACAAAACAAAGGGCTTCCCTAGTGACTTAGATAGTAAAGAATCTGCCTGCAGTGCAGGAGACCCAGGTTCGATCCCCGGGTTGGGAAGATCTCCTGGAGAAGGAAATGGCAACCCACTCCAGTATTCTTGCCTGGAGAATCCCATGGACTGAAGAGCCTGGTGGGCTACAGTCCATGAGGTCACAAAGAGTTGACATGACTGTGTGACTAACACTTTCAGAAAACCAAACCAAACCTTTAGGGAAAAGGGGAGAAGAATCTAGGCAATATCCCTAAAAAGAGTGATTCCTAAGCAGATACAGTGACAGCATAATCCTGGTGTGAGTTATTCTTCTATCTTCACACATCTTTCACTTTAGAAATGCTTCCAAAGATGGGGGAAAGGACACAAAGGAACACCCGTTGAAGAGCTCAATTAACACCTGCAAGACATCTCTGATACACCAGGGAACCAGGTATTGAAGAGCCTTGTCGAACACCATCAAGCAGGGCATTTTATAACTCCAGGGCTTGAGTTTACAAATGGTCCTGCAACCATTGATCTCCTAACTTCAATGAAAAGCATGCACCAGACAGCAGTATTGAAGACATCGTTGTTCCAATAAGAAACAGTGGACTTACCAGTGATAAAGTGGTACTTTGGAAACTTCTGTTTACCTTTCTCACAGCATCTCCACAGTGTAAAACATTTCATAGGCTTCCCAGGCGGTGCAAGGGGTAAAGAACCCGCCTGCCAATGCAGGATACGTAAGAGATGTGGGTTTGAACCCTCCAGGTTTGACCCCTGAAGGAGGGCGCAGCAACCCACCCCAGTATTCTTGCCTAGAGGATCCCATGGGCAGAGGAGCCTGGCAGGCTACAGTCCATAGGGTCGCAAAGAGTCAGACACGACTGAAGTGACTTGACACACACACAAGACACTTTATAGATAAAGTCCATCATTTGATGTGGCTCTTTTTTTGGTTTGTTTGTTTTTAGAAGTAAAAAGATTTCTCACTTAAAATGTTTGTCAGGGGAAGATGATAGTTGGACTTCCTTGGTGGTCCGTCCAGTGGTTAAGAATCCACAAAGCAAGTAGCCTCCAATTTAAAAAAAAAAAGAGAATCTGCCTGCCAGTGCAGAGGATGCGGGTTTGATCCCTGGTCTGGGAAGGTTTCACGTTCTATAGGGCAGCTAAGCCCGTGTGCCACCAATACTGAGCCTGCACTCCAGAGCCCATGCTCTACCACAGGAGAAGCCACTGCAACAAGAAGTCTGCACTGCAACTACAGAGTAGCCCCCCACCACTTGCTGCAGCTCGAGAAAGCCCATGGGCAGCCAAAAATAAAAAGGACACCCTGGGCTTATGACAGTATCAGCCTACAGAAGCACGTCAATATTTTGGTTATTAATGTTTTGGTTAATTATTAAAATACACAGAACACAATGTAAAGCTTACCTTTATGCATCTAGCATCAAACACTCTTTTTGAAAATCAACTTTTATTGAAGTATAGTTGATTTATGATGTGTTCGTTTCTGCTGTATGGCAAAGTGAATCAGTTATACGTATATCCGTCCACTCTGTTTTAGATTCTAAATAGAATGGAATTTAGGTCCTAGGTCATTACAGAGTACTGAGTAGAGTCCCCTGTGCTGTACAGTCGGTTCCTGTTGGCTCTCTGTGTTATCAATGTGCACAGTGGGGTGTATATGTCAATCACAGTCTCCCAGTTTATCCCTCCCTTCACCCTCCCCCTTGGTAACCGTAAGTTTGCTTCTACATCTGTGGCTCGATTTCTGTTTTATAGATAGCTTCATTCATACCATTTTTAGGATTCCACATATAACCGATACCATACATGTCTTTCTCTGTCCGACTTATTTTACTCAGAGTGACAATCTCTGGGTCCATCCACATGTTGTTGCAAATGGCATTCTTTCGTTCTTTTTATGGCTGAGTACTATTCCAATGTGTGTATGCATGTATTCAGTTCAGTTCAGTTCAGTCACTCAGTCATGTCCGACTCTTTGCGACCCCGTGAATTGCAGCACGCCAGGCCTCCCTGTCCATCACCAACTCCCGGAGTTCACTCAGACTCACGTCCATCGAGTCAGTGATGCCATCCAGCCATCTCATCCTCTGTCGTCCCCTTCTCCTCCTGCCCCCAATCCCTCCCAGCATCAGGGTCTTCTCCAATGAGTCAAATCTTCGCATGAGGTGGCCAAAGTACTGGAGTTTCAGCTTTAGCATCATTCCTTCCAAAGAAATCCCAGGGCTGATCTCCTTCAGATGGACTGGTTGGATCTCCTTGCAGTCCAAGGGATTCTCAAGAGTCTTCTCCAACACCACAGTTCAAAAGCATCAATTCTTCAGCACTCAGCCTTCTTCACCGTCCAACTCTCACATCCATACATGACCACAGGAAAAACCATAGCCTTGACTAGACGGACCTTAGTCGGCAAAGTAATGTCTCTGCTTTGGAATATACTGTCTAGGTTGCTCATAACCTTTCTTCCAAGGAGTAAGTGTCTTTTAATTTCATGGCTGCAATCACCATCTGCAGTGATTTTGGAGCCCAAGAAAATAAAATCTGACACTGTTTCCACTGTTTCCCCATCTATTTTCCATGAAGTGATGGGACCAGATGCCATGATCTTCATTTTCTGAATGTTGAGCTTTAAGCCAACTTTTTCGCTCTCCTCTTTCACTTTCATCAAGAGGCTTTTTAGTTCCTCTTCACTTTCTGCCATCAGGGTGGTGTCATCTGCATACCTGAGGTTATTGATATTTCTCCCAGCAATCTTGATTCCAGCTTGTGTTTCTTCCAGTATAGCATTTCTCATGATGTACTCTTCATAGAAGTTAAATAAGCAGGGTGACAATATATAGCCTTGACGTACTCCTTTTCCTATTTGGAACCAGTCTGTTGGTCCATGTCCAGTTCTAACTGTTGCTTCCTGGCCTGCATACAGATTTCTCAAGAGGCAGGTCAGGTGGTCTGGTATTCCCATCTCTCTCAGAATTTTCCACAGTTTATTGTGATCCACACAGTCAAAGGCTTTGGCATAGTCAATAAAGCAGAAATAGATGTTTTTCTGGAACTCTCTTGCTTTTTCAGTGATCCAGCGGATGTTGGCAATTTGATCTCTGGTTCCTCTGCCTTTTCTAAAACCAGCTTGAACATCAGGAAGTTCACGGTTCACATATTGCTGAAGCCTGGCTTGGAGAATTTTAAGCATTACTTTACTAGCGTGTGAGATGAGTGCAATTGTGCGGTAGTTTGAGGATTCTTTGGCATTGCCTTTCTTTGGGATTGGAATGAAAACTGACCTTTTCCAGTCCTGTGGCCACTGCTGAGTTTTCCAAATTTATTGGCATATTGAGTGCAGCACTTTCACAGCATCATCTTTCAGGATTTGAAATAGCTCTACTGAAATTCCATCACCTCCACTAGCTTTGTTCATAGTGATGCTTTCTAAGGCCCACTTGACTTCAGATTCCAGGATGTCTGGCTCTAGATGAGTGATCACACCATCATGATTATCTGGGTTGTGAAGCTCTTTTTTGTACAGTTCTTCTGTGTATTCTTGCCATCTCTTCTTAATATCTTTGGCTTCTGTTAGGTCCAGACCATTTCTGTCCTTTATCGAGCCCATCTTTGCATGAAATGTTCCCTTGGTATCTCTAATTTTCTTAAAGAGATCTCTAGTCTTTCCCATTCTGTTCTTTTCCTCTATTTCTTTGCATTGATCGCTGAAGAAGGCTTTCTTATCTCTTCTTGCTATTCTTTGGAACTCTGCATTCAGATGCTTGTATCTTTCCTTTTCTTCTTGGCTTTTCGCTTCTCTTCCTTTCACAGCTATTTGTAAGGCTTCCCCAGGCAGCCATTTTGCTTTTTTGCATTTCTTTTCCATGGGGATGGTCTTGATCCCTGTCTCCTGTACAATGTCACGAACCTCATTCCATAGTTCATCAGGCACTCTATCTATCAGATCTAGGCCCTTAAATCTATTTCTCACTTCCACTGTATAATCATAAGGAATTTGATTTAGGTCATACCTGAATGGTCTAGCAGTTTTCCCTGCTTTCTTCAATTTCAGTCTGAATTTGGTAATAAGGAGTTCATATTTGAGCCACAGTCAGCTCCTGGTCTTGTTTTTGTTGACTGTATAGAGTTTCTCCATCTTTTGCTGCAGAGAATATAATCAATCTGATTTCAGTGTTGACCATCTGCTGATGTCCATGATGTATGTGTATATATATATGGTTGGCACAGTGGTAAAGAATCCGTTTTCCAATGTAGGAGACACAGGAGACACGGGTTCAATCCCTGGGTCCGGAAGACTCCCTGGAGAAGGAAATGGTAACCCACTTCAGTGTTCTTGCTTAGAGAATTCCATGGACAGAGGGGCTTGGCAGGCTGCAGTCCATAGGGTCACAAAGAGTTGGCCCTGACTGAGCATGCACACACACGCACGTACACGCATGCATGCACACACACACATATACACTTTTTCTTTTTTATCCACTCCTCTGTCCATGGACACTTAGGTTGCTTCCACATCCTGGCTATTGTAAATAGTACTGCAATGAACATTGAAGTACACGTGTCTTATCGAATTATGGTTTTCTCAGGATGTATATTCAGGAGTGAGATTGCTGGATCACATGATAGGTCTGTTTCTAGTTCTTTAAAGAACCTCCATACTGTTCTCAATAGTGGCTGTACCAATTTCCATCCCCACCAACAGTGTAGGAGGGTTCCCTTTCCCCCATACTCTCTCCAGCATTTATTGTTTGTAGATTTTTTGATGATGGCCAGTCTGACCAATGTGAGGTGATACCTCATTGTAATTTTTATTTGCATTTATTTGATAATTACAGATGTTGAACATCTTTTCATATGCCTCTTGGCCATTTGTATGTCTTCTTTGGAGAAATGTCTGTTTAGATCTTCTGCTCATTTTTTGATTGGGTTGTTTGTTTAGTAGTGAGATGTATGAGCTGTTGTTATATTTTGGAGATTAATCCCTTGTCAATCACTTCATTTGCAAGTACTTTCTCCCACTCAGTGGGTTGTCTTTCCATTTTATTTATGATTTCCTTCACTGTGCAAAGTTTAAGTTTAATTAGGTTCCTTTTGTTTATTTTTGTTTTTATTTTCATTACTCTAGGCTGCTGCTGTTGCTAAGTCGCTTCAGTTGTGTCCAACTCTGTGTGACCCCAGAGATGGCAGCCCACCAGGCTCCCCCGTCCCTGGGATTCTCCAGGCAAGAACACTGGAGTGGGTTGCCATTTCCTTCCCCAATGCATGAAAGTGAAAAGTAAAAGTGAAGTCGCTCAGTCGTGTCCGACTCTTCGCGACCCCATGGACTACAGCCCACCAGGCTCCTCCGTCCATGGGATTTTCCAGGCATGAGTACTGGAGTGGGGTGCCATTGCCTTCTCCGATTACTCTAGGAGGTGGATCAAAAAAGATCTTGCTGTGATTTATTTCAGAGCATTCTGCCTCTCTTTTCCTTTAAGAGTTCTACAGTGTCGGGTCTTACATTTAGGTCTTTAATTCATTTTGAGGTTATTTTCGTGTGTGGTGACAGAGAATGCTCTAAGTTGTATTTTTAAATAACATTAGAATGGTCTGTGGGGGTTGTGGGGATGGAGACCGCAAGAGTAAGCGATGGTGTACCTGAGCTAAGAGTGGTAAAGTGGATTTGCACAACAGTTCTGTCCTTCACACCTGAGGGACCACAGTCATTGAGCCCTTCCTAGTCTTTCACCCTCCCTAGATGACTTCTAATGGCGCACTATCTCTAAAATTCTTAGTATTTATTAAAGTTTATTTTTCAGGCTTCATTCAAGTGATTCATGAAAATGCTAGAACAGAACTAGGACACTGGCCTTCCAGGGTTTAGACTACTACCTGCTTATTCAGTGGAACTCAAATACTTTTTCAACAGAGACATGCAAAGAAGGTAAGCACAATTGCAGCAATGCCAAAAACCAAAACTGCATCCTGAATAGGAGGCAACAAACTATTTTTCCAATTGCAAAAGGTCAATACATTTTATGTCATTAGTTTCTGGAAAATGACAGGTAGTTTTGTGGTAGTTCTATCAATCCAAACTAATAACTGCCTAATTAACAACCCATCCCCTATTATGCTCCAAAAGTGACAGAGGCCTTCAATAATACAGAACAGCATAATTTCAAAGTGAACATTTAGAATAGGAAATAAAACTAAAGATGAGGATATAAAATGAATCAGGAATGTGGTCCTAATAAATCACCATAATGACTAATATTACAGTCATTTCTCATGGAACTCTCATCTGGCATTAAAGTTGACAGCATCCAATGTGGAAGAGGAATTCTACTTGATCAACTACATAATTCACAGAGAACATAAGATGGAAGCAAAGTTCAGCAGAAACGCAGTTTTTTGTGGTTGTAAAAAACACTCACAGATCTTCATACAGAAGAACTGTGCCAACAGCATCCTCAATAACTTTCTTTAGAATAGATGCAGTGGTTAATACAGTGCTAATCCTAGAGACAATTCAAACTCCAAGATGATGGCACCATGATTGAGGAGAGGGCGGCATCACGGCGCAATGGTTAGAAGAGACCCCAGTCTTATACTGTCTGACTTCAAACCCCAGCTCTGCCAGTTAATAGCTGTGGGACCTGGGACATTATTCCAACCTGCCTCAGGTGACTCAGTTGCCCTAACTGTGAGGTGGGGCTACAACAGCAATCTGCTGAGAATTAAGAAGCACTGCATTGTGTTACTATTTGTTAACAAAGAGCTCAGTAAAAGCAGTTGTGGTGGAAACTGCCTTCATTACATTCCATAGCTAGTTCTATCCAACCCGACGAGCCCAAGGGAGATTTGAGAATATTGCTGTCCAAGAGAAGTTTCTGCAAAAACTGCTATCCAAGGACTTCCCTGTGGCTAGTGATTTTCCAAGGTCCAGTGGCTAGGACTCTACATTCATAGAGCAGGCTGCCCAGGTCAAGCCCTGGTCAGGGAACTAGAGCCCACAGGCGAAACTAAAGACCTCATGTGCCACAGCTGAGACCTGGCACAGCAGAAAAAAAGTGCTGTCCATAAAACAGCCTCTTGTGGCTAATGAGCACTAGAAATGTGGCTAGTTTTGTTTTTAAACGTACAGCGCATTTGAGTTTCAGGCTCGGATAACTGTGCTAATGAAGGATTGAATTTCTAATTTAATTTAAATGAATTTGAGCAGCCACAATGATGAGTGGCTATGACATTAGATATATACACAGAAAATCTCCACTGTTGCAGAAAGTCTGGACAGTGCCAATCTAAAACAGCTTCCAAGCAACACTGTGAACATGGTTATCAGCTAAGTTTTCTGATGACTGTTAGACAACAAGGAACTCCAGACTGTATTCCCTGACATCTAACTAGAGCATGTCCAAACCTCTGTTGCCCAGTGAGTGGAGACCCCTGATGCCTGATGTGGAGCTGTCTGTTCATGATGTAAAGTGAAGAGAACAAACGCATGAAGGACTGGGCAGAATGCCAGCCTACCAGCACTTTGAGGGATGCTAAAGGGGGTATCCACAGCAAGGCTGAGATCCTCCCTAGAAAACTGTTTTGAATCAACTTCAGAGCCCAGAGGAGTGGGCTTGATCCCAAAGTTCTACTTCATTTAGCACAGCTGGGATTGTCACAGTTTGAACAGTTTTAAAGGGTGCTTTAGCCAGTGTTGGCCTCTTTCCTTCTCCCCAGTGTTCCATTAACTTTGAGAAATGCTACTTCCTGGTATATCCTCCAAAATAAACTACTAGGAAAAGGTAAACTGAGATGATAAAAGAAGCTGTAGTAGGCATCCCAGATAAAAGTGAGTAACAATTGCTGAAATTAATAGAATGACTTAGTATAAATCATGTAATATAAAGGAAAAATAAAGGGAAAGTAATTGATAACAAAGTGTGTATCTTGATACGTGAGTGCCCACGCACAGCCACACTAGAAGAAACAATGAAGTCATCAGTGCCCACTCACAGGGTTATGTGGGGGACTCAATTATCATCACTAGCACTGCTGTGAAGAAAAAGATTTTTAGGAAGAGGTAAAGTTCCTGGTCAAGTTTTGAACAAAATAAATAAAGAGTGCTGTGCTTAGTCGCTCAGTCATATCTGACTCTTTTTGACCCCATGGACTGCAGCCCACCAGGCTCTTTGGCCCATGGGGATTCTCCAGGCAAGAACACTGGAGTGGGTTGCCATGCCCTCCTCTGGAGGATCTTCCCAACCCAGGGATCGAACCCAGGTGTCCCTCACTGCAGGCAGATTCTTTACCATCTGAACACCTAAGGAAAGACGGTTTCTTTTCTTATTCTCTACACACTTACAAATGTGAGGCCTGATAATTCTGGACTCATCTCAGAACCACCTGGAAAATGAAACCAACAGATAGGAGGACAAAGTGAAAAGTGCGGAGGAACCGAGCTAAATTTGGATTCTGTCACCCTTGGGGTCAACTCTACCTCTGGGCTTCTGGTTACATAAATCAATTAACTTCTTACGGTTTAAGCTGCTTTGAATTTGCATTTGACTTCTTGAAGCTGAAAGCACTTTGATACATTCATAAACAACTTCACAAGTCAAAGACTGAGGCCTGGTTAAGACAACAACAACAATGAAAGGAGAACATTGTTGTGTATTTCTATACCAAGTGGTAAAAAAGGAAGCAACTATGCTTTTTTTGGTTTAAACCCATGGTATACGTGAGGCAGGCTGTGCTGGTGCAAAGCCTGCATGCTCTTATGTCAAGGAGCCTGCAGTATAAGACTCTAGTCCTTCCATCCAGCGGCAGACATATGGCGAAGGAAAGGTCAGCACGTTCACACACATGCAGCCTGTTGGAGGAAACGTGTGGAAAGCACATGCTTAATCTGCAAAGAAAAAATACACTTATGATTAAAAAAAAAAGTCTTTGCGTTCAGAGTTCTACAGGGTGCACTGTGAACAAATAGGAGAGAAAAAAATAGTCTAAGTCCCTGTTTTCATGAAAACTATCATCAAAAAGACCCCCCTCAAAAAAATTCAGTTGACCCTTGAACAAGGGTTGAACTGCATGGGTCCACTTATACGTGGTTTTTTGTTTTTTTTTCATTAAATATGTAGTTCTACAAGACCATCAACTCTTGGCTGAATCTGCAGGTGCGGAACCATGGATACCAAGGGCTCACTATAAAGTTACTCCCTGATTTTCAACTATGCATTGGTCAACGCCCTGAGTCCCTAACCCTCATACTGTTCAAGAGCCAATATACATGTTTACTAAGTGTGGTAAGTTAACTGTGTTAGGTTTTCTGAACGTGCCAGGATCTGAGCTTCAAAATTATGGGTTAGAAACCCTGGGAGGTTACAGAAACATGGGCCATATAGGAGGAGGAAAAGGTGTGTTTAGAAACAGGACTGAACATTTTAATACCATGTGCTGCTGAAATGGCAGTAGGTATGATTCTAGATGGTTCCACAGCCAGACTCAGGTCAGACAGCAGGGTAAAAGCAAAGAACAAACATATAATTGGGGAGAGAGCCTGAATGTGGAATCGCTATTCCAACTATAGCCTGTCTGACCTTAAGTAACTGACCAATTACCTAACCCTCATAGTGTCAGTGTCCTCATCTTACAGGGAACATAAGGATGATCATAAGGATTAAAAGAGAGTGAAGTCGCTCAGTGGGGTCCGACTCTTTGTGACCCTGTGGACTGTGTCCATGGGATTCTCCAGGCAAGAATACTGGAGTGGGTTGCCATTTCCTTCTCCAGGCGATCTTCCCAACTCAGGGATCAAACACAGGTCTCCAGCATTGTAGGCAGACGCTTTAATCTGAGCCACCAGGGAAGTCTCAGGATTAAATGAGATGAGGCTTTAAAGAGATCTGTACAATTGGGAGGTGCTTAATCATGGTAGTTATTATCACTCTTGGGCTTCCCAGGTGGCGCTAGTGGTAAAGAACCCACCTGTCAATGCAGGAGACATAAGAGATGTGGGTTCGCTCCCTGGGTCAGGAAGATCCCCTGGAGAAGGGCGTAGCAACCCACTCCAGTACTCTTGCCTGGAGAATCCCACTGACAGAGGAGCCTGGTGGGCCACAGTCCATGGGGTCGCAGAGTTGAACATGACTGAAGTGACTTAGCAACAGCAGCATTATCACTCTTAAATCCCTAAGTAATTCGCCCAAATTAGTGTCAGAATATTTACAAGGCAAACACAAATGAAACTTGATACACATATTACATGGGGTTTCAAAAAAAAGCTCTTTGGTTTTTTGAACAGCCAACTGGAACCTATTTTTTTAAAAATCCTAAATTAAAAGAAAAACAATGATAAATACAAAAATAGATTGTGATTAAGAGATTATAAATATATTTATTGGTAATATTATTGAATACAGAATGCAGAGAACAGAATACAAAGAAATCATCACTTAAAAGGAAACATTAATCTTTAAAAATGCAATATTTACATATATGTTAACCAATTTTGCACATCTGTTTAGAGTTACAAACAAATACAAAGCTAATTCCAAAGCTTTTAATCTGAAGTGTTCTCCATTCTAACGTCCACTGCTTTTTGCTGTATTTACACCAAGTATGATTAATTTTGTTTGCAGCTAATCTAAAAGGAAGATGCTATGAGCTGACCCTGAGGCAGTCAGGTAAATCAGGAATTTCAGAACAGCTCTTTAAGACAGGATAAAGTCACATGAAAGAAAATGCCTCAATCCTAGATATATAAATGCAGAAGAGAAAATATTAAGAAGCAAAAAGAATCACAGAAATACCAATTCTAGTCTAAATTATAATTTCTAATTCTAGCAACAATTCAATTACCAGTAGCTTAGATGACTATGTTCTAAAAAATAAAACCATTAGTTTTTTTCACCACAATTTTCTGACTACACCTAATGAATCATGTCTTCATATCTTTTTTTTTAAATAACCCAATAATATGATATAAACATAGCAGAATCATTAACAAGAGGCCTTCAAACACACTGCAGAAAGCTGCAATATCGTTTGGGGGCCAGATTTCAATTTACATAATATTGCCATTCATAAACACACCTGGTACAATACTGTTCAGCACTGTTAACTCAGAAATGCTCCATCCATTCTTTCCATCAGAGAATAACTGACATGGATGGGATTGTTATGACAATTCTAATAGGGCCTCTAAAGAGGATTGCACATAATATGAAAAAATTATGAACTATGACATAATCATGACAACACAGCTAGCTTATAGAACTGACTTTTTCACCATAATCAGTGACATTAAACATCAGAAATATTTATTCCTGCTAACTACTGAGTAGAAAAAGTCTTCCAACTGTATTTTTGATGAATAGCATATCTTTGAAATAAACACTAGGGGGAAATTAAAAGTTTCTCGATTGAAAATTCTCAAGTTCATTTCTCACAGATATTAACAACAAGCAAAGCAGCTCACACAAAAAAATCAAACTTATCTTAAAAACAAATAAGTATAAGATCAAATCAATCATTTTTGAGGAAAATATAGCTCCTTTTCAAAAGTTCTGTTTGGTTTGTGACTAGACTTGAAAATATTAAAATAAACCAAACAGATCCCAACAATACTGATTTGCGCTACAAGATCTGAAAAAAGCACTTCAAGTTTTAAGCTGAAGGTTTCATTTCCCCCCTACCCTACTATTCCCCAGAGAAAGTAAATAGCGAAAAGAAGCTCTTGCAAAAATAAACAAAAACAAAACAAAACTACCAACCACAACTGATCATATAAGACAGGCTTTAAACATTTCACTCTAGTTGGTCTTATGTTAGGGTAAGGTTTCTGTAGCAAGGATTTCCTAGTCTCATCCTCTCTCTCTCATTTGTTAGTCAATGCCACATTTTTATCAAATAAAGCTATGCAGAGCCTTTCCTAAGAAGTCAGGCTGAGCTGGAGGTAACTTTAGGACAGCATCCTTGACTACAGTATGTAGTTAGTTCAAACAGACAGGTTATTCTTCTAAAAGGATTACAATGTGTAAAAATGCAAAAAGAAACAACAGTACAGCCCTTGCTGCTTTGCACTAAGAGATTTCGAGAAACAGAACAAACACTGGAATCCAGGACACTGGCATCTGTCTCCTCTCCCGTGAGCTTCTTTAATGCACCAGTTCAGGCTGGTTTTCCACGAAAGGCAGCACCCCACTCACATAGTAGGCGATGCCAAGAGACAGCAGAGCGATGACAAAGATCAAGAGGAGCACCCTCCAGAAGCCCAGATCCTCTACAAACTCCTGCCACGTGGTACGGAAGCTGGACAGGACCCCCTCACCCTGCTGCAGGTTGGGATTGAGGAGCGAATGGCTTTCCATGGCGCTGTGAGAGAAGCAAAGGAAAGAAAGGGCATGAAACAACACATCGCCCATTTCAAAAACAAAAAACCACAGAAACTGCATTGTTTAAGAAGACCAACCTTAAAATATACATTGACGAGAAGAAAACTGACATATATATTCTAACCCATTTATGTACTGACTTAAATACCCATTTATGTACCGATTTAAATATCTGCAAGTATTTGGAGAATTTACCTTCAACCATAAATTGCTAAACAATAATGATTATGTTCCTTGGTTAAGTATATAGAAGAGTCAAAGTTAGAAGCTCCAATACTTAGGCTATCTGATACGAGCCAATTCATTGGGAAAGACCTTTATGCTAGTAAGATTGAGGGCAGGAGGAAAAGGGGGCAACAGAGGATGAGATGGTTAGATGGCATCATCAACTTAATGGACATGAGTCTGAGCAAACTCCAGGAAATGGCGAAGAACAGGGAAGCTGGCATGCTACAGTCCATGGGGTTGCAAAGAGTTGGACACAACTGAACAACAACAAAAACGTCCCAACCGTGAAGCAGAAGTCTTGAAAGTGAAAGTGAAGTCGTTCAGTTGTGTCCAACTCTTTGCGACCCCGTGGACTGTAGCCTGCCAGGCTCATCCCTCCATGGGATTCTCAAGGCAAGAATACTGGAGTGGGTTGCCATTTCCTTCTCCAGGGGATCTTCCCAACCCAGGGATCAAACCCAGGTCTCCTGCATTGCAGGCAGACGCTTTAACCTCTGAGCCACCAGGGAAGAAGTCTTGAACAGTGTGTGAATCTTAAAGGCAGATTTTTATCAATTTAGTTCAAAAATCTGACCAATGAAGGAATTCCTTCTTTAAACTGAAATACTCTGATAATGGATGCTTACTATGTTGTACACTTGGACAGGGCTAGCCATTAGTGATTCCTCGTAATAGCTTCTTCCCACTGGTTTTAGCGCTATCTTCTACAATAACACAAGGGAAGTTTACTTCTCTTCTGTATAAAGGCTGAGTCTAGCTGAAAGTAACAGTGCAAGTGCCATAAAAACTACCTAAGTGAGGACATGGCTGCCCCAAATGGAGCCTGCCTGACACTGGCACTCCAGAGTCTGCACGGTGATGAGCTCGAAGCTCCAGGAGACTAGTGCCCACAACTATGTCACAGCACGCAGGACCAGTAGCAGGGAGTCATTTAGATAAAGCCACAATGACCATGATCATAGGTATCGACTAGTGATTGCTGCTATTCTTCTTTCTAAACTCCTTTTCATATTCTTCTGACCATCTTGGGACAGAACAATGGAAACAGCACAAAACAAGGTCTTAGAGCCTGGTTCACCATGCACAGTTGACAGGTTTTTTTGGTAAGTTACAATTTTACTTTATTCACCGACACTCTTAACCACAGACCTCTCAGCCTTTCCTGGCATTAGTGTCTTTTACAATCCTAGGAAAATGACTTTGTAAAGGGCCAGTCTGTTTGCCAGCCAAACTTTTTTTATATGTTAAAAAAATGTTTATCTTCTGAATAGGAGAAGACGTTTTTAATGGGAATTTATAACAATACAAAAATTTAAAAAAAACTCTAGCAAGTTCAAAGATAAGATTAGAACTCTGTGAAGTTCAGTAGAGGTTAATTTTTTTGGGGGGGGGGGGCTCACTTCTCTATTTATTAGAATAACCACATGTGGAGAGGCATAAAGCACTTAAGTTTTATATGACTACAAAGTTATCACAAATCCCAAACTTCTTAGCCACAGATATTTCACTTACTCTGTTTAAAAAAAAGGCTTTTAAAACATCTGAGTTAGCTTGATACACAGAGACCCTGAACTACATATTTTTAAACGGTTGTACTTCCTGCTCGAATAATGTCTTCATTTTGACTTACATGAAATTCATTGACTACATCTAATTCAAAATGCTCTCATACTTAAAGGTGTTAGATATACAGGTATCCCCCACTTTTTGAAAGTTCACTTTATGCCACCTCACTTTTAAGAAACATCTACTATACTACCTCGATTTGCTAATTAAAAGAAATCCCAAGAGAATTTTTGCTTTTATAGGAAGAAAGGCATAAAGCAAAACAGTGTTCAGCGTTTGTCTTGCAGCAAGACTGGCACCACCAAGCTCAGGAACCTCACAGCATCTCAGTGTCCAGCCGCCCCAGCCTGAACGGTGTTTGAGCACCTGTGTTTTATCTCAGTTTGTTTTGTGCATCTGTTAGTAAGATGAGTCCTAAGGTTCTTCACTTTATGCCATCTCAACTTAAGGAAAAGTTTCCTAGAAACATTCTACTTTTGGACAGTGGGGGTGGGATGGTGACCTATAAAATGAGACTTCACTCGCGCCTTCTCTAAGAGCTCATGAAGTTCTGACACTCAGAACTGTCTATGGTGACTTGATCCAATGAAATATTTTCTACTGTCTAGGAAATATGTGATTCTAGTGTGATGGTCTGTGTGCACAATGTGTAATTTTTTTTGTACACCGTGTCATCTACACTGTCCCTGTTAGCCCATACCTAAAATAAAAAGGAACTAAATTAAACTTAGGTTAAATGGTGTAGGGAAATATTTTTCATCAACTTGATTTATAGGCCCTTAAGAAGTTATGCTATGTTTCAGGGAATTATAAGGCAACAGGAAAATACTAAATACATTCAAAATCTTGCTTTATCCCCTGTTCTAGAAAAGGCTAATCATCACATAGCTATGCCACAAAGCCATGTCTAGCCAACACCTTTAAGCTTCCCCCTCACTTTTTTTAAGTTGATATAATTCATGTACCATAAAATTCATCTTTCTAAAGTACAAGATTTAGTGTTATTTAGAGAATTCACAAAGCTGCAGAGCCACCTCCACTATCTAATTCTGTCTTACCGCCATACTGAACCCTGTGCCCTTCAGCAGCCACTGCCCCTGTCCCTGCCCCTGCCCCTGGCACCCACTGCTGCCCTTTGTGCCTGGCTTCTCTCACACAGCATGTTCTCAAAGCTCATCGGTGTTGTGGCACATGTCAGTATTTCATTACTTTCTATAGTGGGATAACATTTCACTGAATGGATAGATGACATTTTGCTTATCCATTCACCAACGATGGACTTTTGGGTGGTTTCTACCTTTTGGCTATTATAAATAAAGCTTCTATGAAATCTGCATACAAGTGTTTGTGTAAACATGTGTTTTCAATTTTCTTGGACATATACCTAAAAGTGGAATTGTTGGGTCATATGGTGACTCTGTGTAACTTTTTGAGGAGGTGCCAGACTGTCTTCCACAGCAGCTATTTTACATTCCCACCAGCAATGTACGGTGGTTCAAATTTTCCTACATCATTGCCAGTACTTGTCATTGTCCATCTTTTTGACTGCAGCCGTTCTGTTGGGTATGAAGTAGTATTTCACTCTGGTTTCAATTTGCATTTTCCCTAATGACCAATGATGCTGCTTTTAAGCTTTCTAATTTAAGCTTCAACCACACCTTCCTATCATGACACTGAAGGGCAGGAGTAAGACTCGGCGACTAGGTAGTACAAGTATTAATAATTCAGTTTTTAAAGAACGAGCTTTACCTAATGCTGTAAATAATATGAATCCTCATATTGAAGTGCAATGGCAAGTATGTGAAAGAAGCAGGAATAAATATTTCACACTGCACTGCTCAAATGA
Source organism: Budorcas taxicolor (assembly GCF_023091745.1). Taxonomy (NCBI): domain Eukaryota; kingdom Metazoa; phylum Chordata; class Mammalia; order Artiodactyla; family Bovidae; genus Budorcas; species Budorcas taxicolor. The sequence goes on along the minus strand of NC_068923.1, from coordinate 76,906,357 downwards.
CTAATCACTTCTGAGTTAATAAGGAATCACAACTGAGGCAAAATAAAACATATTTCTAATACAGAGATGCCAAGAAACTGGCTAGTAACAAAATATACCAAGCAAGGTCCTGAAAATACACCAGGAAGAGCACATCTAGAACATTTTTCATGGTAAAGAAGCCCAAAGTCATGATGAAAATAAATTTCAAGTTATTTTAGAAGCATATGACCTTTAACAAAATCAGATAACTCAATGTCACTAAATTTCTTAGAGCAATCTGACTGCCAATCCAGAGCACGCAGGTGAGAGAAGGGCTTGCCAGTGCACTGCTGACTTCTTATTTTATGTACTTGCCAGCCTTCAGTGATAGGCCATGAGGAGCATGCACCGTTTTAGAAGTAAAACACTTTAATTTCTTTGGACAATAATAAGTGTTTGCCACAAACAAAATAATCCTAAACTTGAGAGTGGAATTAGTGGTCCCGAAGAAGTACTAATGAAGAGGGAGGAAAGGGGTCATGCGCACAGAGGAATCAAATTAAGGATGAAGTATGACAGCCAGAGAGGATTTCATCTGGAACTCACAGAAACAATGATCCCAACAGTCTAAGTGGACCATATGCTCCTAATTGTAAGTCCTGGTCAATCTGCTACTGAGTCAGTAGCTAATGAGGGCCCCAGTCCCCTGAAAAATCTGGGAGGAGATCATGCAAGTTCATTATACTTCTTACCTTGCAATGTCTGGAAGGCTGAAATTACATGGTGGTCAACCAAACTACACGCTGGTACAACTAAATCTGGCCTAGAGACTACCTGTTGAGCCTGTGATGCCAAGAGAAAAGATGACTGATTACCTTGTCAGAGCTTCCTGAACTATGTTCTAAACTGCTTTTAGATGAGGAATGATGAGATATTTGAGACCCTGTCAGTCACTCCATCTTAGCTTCAGTTACATACAGGAGCCCAAACTTCATTTGTTCCAACTCATGTTAAAGTCACTTCCACATCACTGAGCTGTGTATGTGTTAAATCTTATCTTACTCTCCTCCTGTTTTACTCTTCCGTTAGTACTTTAATTCCCTATCTCTGAAACTACCTTTCCTAATATTGTCCAAGGTCTTCTATCTTTCTCTGCCTTTTTTGAAATCCCATTCTTTTTGTGACCTGTACCTAAATTCTCAAACTCCTGTTTCCTTCCCTCCTATTCAGCTCTTCTCCCTTGTATTGCCAATACAGCAGGCTGCCTTGCATAGTGGCTAACAGAACATTCTGTGCATGTGGGCACACGGTGCTTCCTGTTAATGGCTTTTCAATCGTAATCTGGAGCCATAAGGACCAAGAGAGAGTTCAAAGAAAGTATCAGCACTTTACTTGAAAGCAAATAAATATAAAGCCAACAAAAAGTTGTCATAAAAGATTCACTCAATGTAAGACCAGAAACTATAAAACTCTTAGAGGAAAACATAGGCAGAACACTCTTTGGCATAGATCACAGCAAGATCCTCTATGACCACCTTCTAGGGTAATGGAAATAAAAACAAAAATAAACAAGTGGGACCTGATTAAACTCAAAAGCTTTTGCACAGCAAAGGAAAATATTAATATTAACAAGGTGAAAAGACAACTCTCAGAAAGGGAGAAAATAATAGCAAATGAGACAACTGACAAAGGATTAATCTTCAAAATATACAAGCAGCTCATGGAGCTCAATGTCAGAAAAACAACACCCCAATCAAAAGTGGGCAGAAGACCTAAACTGGTATTTCTCTAAAGACATACAGATGGTTAATAAACACATGAAAAGATGTTCAACGTCCCTCAAAATTGGAGAAATGCAAATCAAAACTACAGTGAGGTTTCACCTCACACTGGTCAGAATGGCCATCATCAAAAAACCCACAAACAATGAATGTTGGAGAGGGTGTGGAGAGGAGGAACCTTCCTGCACTGCTGGTGGGAATGTAAATTGATGCAGCCACTATGGAGAACAGTATGCAGATTCCTTAAAAATAAAAAAAAAAACTAGAAATAAAACTACCATATGACCCAACAATCCCACTAATGGACATGTGCTCTCAGAAAACCATAATTTAAAAAGACATATGCACCCCAATGTTCATTGCAGCACTATTTACAATAGCTAGGACATGGAAAAATCTAGATGTCCATAGACAGATGAATGGATAAAGAAGCTATAGAAGATATACAAGATGGAATATTACTCAGCTACAAAAAGGAATGCATTTGAGTCAATTCTAATGAGGCAGATGAACCTAGAGCCTATTAAACAGAGTGAAGTAAGTCAGAAAGTGAAAAATACTGTGTATGTTAACACATGTAAATAGACTCTACAAAGGCGGTACTGACGATCCTATTCGCAGGGGAGCAATGGAGATGCAGACACAGAGAACAGGCTTGTGGCCACAAAGGGGGAAGGAGGGGCGGGACGGACTGAGAGAGGAGCACGGAAATGTATGTGTCATCACACAGAAAGCAGAGGGCCGGCGGGGACTTGAGACCTGCCGCAGGAAGCTCACACCAGTGCTCTGTGACACCCTGGGGGGTGGGATGGCGGGGCGGTGGTGCGGGGGAGGCTCAAGAGGGAGGGGACATGTGGATGCCTATGGCTGATCCATGTGGATGTATGGCAGAAACCAGCACAATACTGTAAAGCAATTATCCTCCAATTAAAAACAAATACATTAAAAAAGACAAAAGAAACAAACCACAAAAAAAGATTCACTTGAAGTGACTTGCCTCTTAAAAAAATGAAATCTTAAGTACCTTTCACTCTCAGCTGTCTGCATGGTCTCTAGTTTTGAGTGAGTTCCTCTGTTAAATCCTTTTACCTCCTGTTCTTCCAACGATTCCAGCAGTCGGATGACATCTTTATTCACTCCTCTGCGCTTTGCCAGAACTAGGGGTGTAGCACCTTGATGGTTGCTAAAAAGTTCATAAAAATAAAAATAGCTGTTACACTACACTGTTAGTAGCCATTTGTGGACATCTCAGTGAGGAAGGCATGGGCCCCATTAACTCAAAATTTAAAACCAGAGCAGAACCAGTGGTTGAGATGGAGCCTGAATTTTGAGTTAACCGTTTTTTTTCTTTTAGGAAAAAGGAAAAATATATACATAGTTAAGAGTAGATAAATGAGAATAAAGAAGAAAGGGCATCTTCCTAGAAACTAATTGGAAAAGTCTAGATTCTAGATTCATTCTTATCTGACATTTATATATTTCATGAGAAGAGTGTCTATTTTTTAAAATGTCTAAGAACTAAAAGAAAAAAGAAACCCAAGCTCAAAAGCAATCAAATAATCTGGTTTGGTTCACCTAACCATTTAACAACAGGAGAAAGCCCAACTAACACTGAATCCTATAGTTAATTCATACCACATTTTGTCCTATAGTAGCAGTATCATTTACTGTCTTATTCGGATTTAGGGACATTATAGCACCAATAAATTAGGTATAAAAAATGTAGCTTAAAGGTCAAGGTTTCTTTTTAAAGTGACCTGATTTTATTCCTACTCAAGAGACAAGGTATCACAAAAACAAAACAAAAAACACTACTTCTTCAAATTATTCAGTATAAGAAGGACTCTGAGTCCAGAGAGATAATGAAGTTAGCATGGTACATTACATGATAGAAGGCAAACAAGCTTTGGAACCAGGTGGAATTAGTTTTAAATTCCAACTGTGTTAAGTCATTTAACCCAGAATTCTTGTCTCAACTATTTCATCTATAAAACGAATACTTAAGAGCTATTCATTCTGAAGGTTAAATGAGCTAACACAGTAAATGCAGTGCCCAGGTCATAATAGATTTTCAACAAATGTTAGTTCTTCTTTTTCCCTTGTCTTATAATACATAATTAATTAGTAGCAGAACTTAGCCACTATTTTCATAGAAAACTTTACATTGCTTCAGCACAAATCTAGAAGTCAGGCTCTTGCTCCCTCACTCACTGTCCTCAATACCTTTCTGAGCTTGTCACTACACTTGATCAATGAGGAAACAAAATCGATAGATTTCAAGATTAGACCACTGGTTGAGAGGCTAATGGGAGGAAGTGACGAGACTTCAAAAACCACAGAACTTACCAAATATCAATTTTGAGTCCATTGGAAACCAAGAATTGAATAGTATCCACATGGCCACAGAGATGAAGAGCCGTGTTTCCCTGATAATCAGTGGCCAGGAGATCAGCACCAAATTTATGTAACAACTGGCAGATGTCTACATTCCCTCGGGCTGCTGCGAGGTGAAGGCCTGTTCTGCCCCTGCTGTCACGAATATTTGGGTCAAAGCCACTTTCCAGAAGCCTCTTGGAGTAGTTAAAGTCACCATCAATACAGGCCTGTAGCAAGGGTACATTAGTCTGAGAAGAATCATTTACAAAAACGTAGGACATTGTTCGGATGTGGTGGATGGAATGTGCCTGTAAAGAAACATGAGGTGAGTTGAGATTCAGAGAAGCCAAACTAAATCAAGAGAGTGAAGTCATTTAGAAAAGTACTGTTTCTTATTCTTCTTGGTCTCCTGCCTCTAATAAATGACTTCACCAAAGAGAAACATCAGAGTTATCAATTATATCTCATTTTCCATTAAAATGTCTAAGTTTTCCCATGTCTGCTGGGTCAAAATTGCAATTAAATTATCATAAAGCCCGATTTCAGTTTTCATCATATAAAAAGACTGAGATATTTTTAAAGTAAAACAAGACATAAGTGCTTAGGTTTAGCTTTATTACATTGTCAGAAGACACAGACAGTTAAGTTCCTTACACGCACACTCACATGCACACACAGCAGTTCTCTTTCATATATTTGCTTCTTACTGTACTTGAGATATTCTATACGGTAAAACAGAATCATGTGCTCAAAAGTTAACTAAATCAGCATGAAAAAAGACAGTTAACTTAATTCACACTCCGTAAGGACCTGCTCGATGCTGTTTGGGGCTTCCCTGATGGCTCAGTGGGTAAAAAGTCTGCCCGCCACTGCAGGAGATGCAGATGTGGGTTCGATCCCTGGGTCGGGAAGGTCCCCTGGTGGAAAGCAGGGCTCCCCACTCCAGTATCTTGCCTGGGAAGTCCCAAGGACAGAGGAGCCTGGCGGGCTACAGTCCAGGGGGTTGCAAAGAGTTGGACACGACGGAGCGACTGTCAGTTTCACTTTCAAATGCTGTTTAGAGCACAGAGGTCAAACTTTAATAGAAAGAGAAAAGCTAAGGAAAGCAGCAAACTAAATTTAAAAACGAGACCTATCATGAAATTAAGAATGTCCATCTTTTTTACAGTACTGATCCTATTCTGCTTTGGTTATTCTATGGTTATCTAGCTACCTGATTTTGCCAAACGCCCACTGTCTGAAGATGGAAAGATGAGGTCTCCATGGGAATAGCTGTGTCCATGCTAATATTGCATCCATCCGAGTAGACTCACTTCACCAACGGGTTTGTCCACACCTCCTTCACTGACACTCCCTGCCCCCAGCAATCTCTCGGGTCTCTCAGTGTACATGCATGTGTGTGCATCTCTACCCCACCTGCAACCATCTCTTCCTTGATTCATTTAAGAAAAAGTTAGAGCCTGACAAAAGAAACTTTACTAAGGAGTTAAAGAGAAAACAAACCAAAAGAAGAAAACAAAGGCAGAGATTGACGTGTTTGTAAAGATGGCTCCTAAGGTTTCAAAAGCTTAGTCACAGATGAGCTGGCTTGTAATTTACCAGGCAAAGTCTTTCTGGAACACAGATGGAATTGGATGCTATTGTGCCTAACCTCACAGGGATTCAGGAAAGCCTGGCTCTGGAGTCTGGTGAGATTCTTGGCCAGTACTCCTTTTAGCCTGGTTTCCCACAGAGCCACTGCCCCTCTGGTCCTGGGCCATGCTAAGCTCTGCTGCTGCCATGGGGGCAAAGGGGAAATGGTAACATAGACTGAGGGCCTGTTCTGAGCCAGGCACTGCATTAAGGGCTTTTAATGAATTTTATTTAATCTTCCTAATAAGTCCATGGTAAGATTTACTATACTTGATTTTAATAGGAGTCATTGAAGCATTCTAAGTCAAGGAAATGGCATAGTCTTAGTATATCATTCTTTCAAAAAGATGATTTTGTTGGCAATATAAACAGGTTGGATTGGAGGGGCTCAAGTCTGGAGACAGGGAGATCAATCAATAAGTCACTGTAGAAATCCAGGCAAGAAATGAGGATAACCTGATCTAATACAGTGGCAGAGAGAAGGGGGCATACTGGAGGGATATCCTAGATAGAATTAACACAGATATGTAGGGTGAGAAGGAACTGTTAAGGGTAATTCTAAATAAGGGGGAAATCTGCTTATGATTAAGAATTACAGAAATCAAGATAAGATAAACTTCAGATTATGATACTATATAATACTTTTAAAAGAAACTAACCTATTGGGAAGATGTTACTCAAAAAACAGTAAAAAATTCTCTTTCAAGGGTAGTCTCTCTGTTTTCCCCTATAGTGCTCATTAACTGGATCATACAAAAAGAGAGAGGCATCACAAAAGTCTTAAAAGTTAAAACGCCATGTATCAAGGATTTTTCAAGAGGTACTGTGCTTTGGTTACATTCTCTAAGACTAGATAATGAAAAACAATCTACTTGGTGTTTTTGAACCAAAACACAGCAAGAATTCTTGTGGTTTTCAGACTGGGATTCTTTTGAATATTGGCTCAGTAAAAACGGCAAGACTTTCTTGTCTATTTTTTGAGTGAGAATAAGCATGGTATATTTTGTGAGTTTCTCTGTGTCCTTAAGAAACTACTAACCTCCAAACTGAATAAGCCTGAAGTCTAACGATTGGAAAAGGCAATGGCACCCCACTCCAGTACTCTTTTGCCTGGAGAATCCCATGGATGGAGGAGCCTGGTGGGCTGCAGTCCATGGGGTCGCTAAGAGTCAGACATGACTGAGCGACTTCCCTTTCACTTTTCACTTTCATGCATTGGAGAAGGAAATGGCAACCCACTCCAGTGTTCTTGCCTGGAGAATCCCAGGGACGGGGGAGCCTGGTGGGCTGCTGTCTACGAGGATGCACAGAGTTGGACATGACGGAAGCGACGTAGCAGCAGCAGCGGCAAAGTCTAACAACAGGTCACATTTTTCATCTTGATCACAGAACTGAATATGCCCAAATTCAAGGTTTCGCATATTGTGAAGAAGTCCACAGTAGAAAATACTCATGTAAGCCTTAAGATTGGATCTTTCTTTGTCACGTGACAGTTTCTCTGAATTCTTAACAAGGTTCACCAGAATATTCAGAAATGTGCCAGCAAGGATCTATACAGTAAAGAGAATATTCAGTTATAACAAAGGACCTGCTGTCCTACTAAACCTAGACAATGTAGGGGACCTGTAAATACTTCCTAGACAATCTATGGGTAAAGCATCAACTTATGAAGTTGGTAAAGCCACTGAGGGGTAATAAAGTGGCAAAAGGAGCCCACAAACACACTCAGAAAGACTAAAGAGTCAGATAATGTGCCACCAGCAGTGAAGAAAATTCACTGGACTGTGAAAATTCGCTCTAACTTACTAGAATTTGAAATGCATATTTTTCACATTAGAAATGGTGGCTGCATCTCAGGTTAGCCCACCAAAGCAATTTCAGAAATAAAATGCTATTTGCAGTGGGGGGCGGGGGGGGAAGTAAAAACAATCCAATATTTATGTTAAACCAAACAGGTATGGCTGCGCAGGCGAAGGAGGGCCGAGAGGAGCTACTCCACGTTCAAGGTCAGGAGGGGCAGCTGTGAGGAGGTACCCCTCGTCCAAGGTAAGGAGCAGCGGCTGCACTTTGCTGGAGCAGCCGTGAAGACATACCCCATGTCCAAGGTAAGAGAAACCCAAGTAAGATGGTAGGTGTTGTGAGAGGGCATCAGAAGGCAGACACACTGAAACCATAATCACTAGCCAATCTGATCACACCGACCACAGCCTTGTCTAACTTGATGAAACTAAGCCATGTCGTGTGGGGCCACCCAGGCCGGACGACGGATCATGGTGGAGAGGTCTGACAGAATGTGGTCCATTGAAGAAGGGAATGGCAAACCACGTTAGTGGTTCTTGCCTTGAGAACCCCATGAACAGTATGAAAAGGGAAAAAGATAGGACACTGAAAGATGAACTCCCCAGGTTGGTAGGTGCCCAATATGCTACTGGAGATCAGTGGAGAAGTAACTCCAGAAAGAATGAAGGGACAGAGCCAAAGCAAAAACAATACCCAGTTGTGGATGTGACTGGTGATAAGAGCAAGGTCCGATGCTGTAAAGAGCAATGTTGCATAGGAACCTGGAATGTTAGGTCCATGAATCAAGGCAAATTGGAAGTGGTCTAACAGGAGATGGCAAGAGTGAACGTTGACATTCTAGGAATCAGCGAACTAAGATGGACTGCAATGGGTGAATTTAACTCAGATGACCATTATATCTACTACTGTGGGCAGGAATCCCTTAGAAGAAATGGAGTAGCCATCATGGTCAACAAGAATCCGAAATGCAGTACTTCGATGCAATCTCAAAAACGACAGATTGATCTCTGTTCGTTTCCAAGGAAAACCATTCAATATCACGGTAATTCAAGCCTATGCCTCAACCAGTAACACAGAAGAAGCTGAAATTGAACGGTCCTATGAAGACCTATAAGACCTTTTAGAACTAACACCCCAAAAAGATGTCTTTTTCATTATAGGGTACTGGAATGCGAAAGTAGGTAGTCAGGAAACACCTGGAGTAACAGGCAGATTTGGCCTTGGAATGCAGAATTAAGCAGGGCAAAGGCTAACAGAATTCTGCCAAGAGAATGCACTGGTCATAGCAAACACCCTCTTCCAACAACACAAGACTCTACACACGGACATCACCAGATGCTCAACACTGAAATCAGATTGATTATATTGTTTGCAGCCAAAGATGGAGAAGCTCTATACAGTCAGCAAAAACAAGACCAGGAGCTGACTGTGGCTCAGATCATGAACTCCTTATTGCCAAATTCAGACTTAAATTGAAGAAAGTAGGGAAAACCACTAGACCATTCAGGTATGACCTAAATCAAATCCCGTATGATTATACAGTGGAAGTGAGAAATAGATTTAAGGGACTAGATCTGATAGACAGAGTGCCTGATGAACTATGGACGGAAGTTTGCGACACTGTACAGGAGACAGGGATTAAGACCATCCCCATGGAAAAGAAATGCAAAAAAGCAAAATGGCTGTCTGAGGAGGCCTTATAAATAGCTGTGAAAAGAAGAGAAGTGAAAAGCAAAGGAGAAAACGAAAGATATAAGCATCTGAATGCAGAGTTCCAAAGAATAGCAAGGAGAGATTTTAAAAAAGCCTTTCTGAGCAATCAGTGCAAAGAAATAAGAGCAAAACAACAGAATGGGAAAACTTAGAGATCTCTTCAAGAAAATTAGAGATACCAAGGGAACATTTCATGCAAAGATGGGCTCGATAAAGGACAGAAATAGTATGGACCTAACAGAAGCCAAAGATATTAAGAAGAGATGGCAAGAATACACAGAAGAACTGTACAAAAGAGATCTTCATGACCCAGATAATCATGATGGTGTGTTCACTCATCTACAGCCAGACATCCTGGAATGTGAAGTCAAGTGTGCCTTAGAAAGCATCACTATGAACAAAGCTAGTGGAGGTGACGGAATTCCAGTGGAGCTATTTCAAATCCTGAAAGATGATGCTGTGAAAGTGCTGCACTCAATAAGCCAGCAAGTTTGGAAAACTCAGCAGTGGCCACAGGACTGGAAAAGGTCAGTTTTCATTCCAATCCCAAAGAAAGGCAATGCCAAAGAATGCTCCAACTACCACACAATTGCACTCATCTCACACGCTAGTAAAGTAATGCTCAAAATTCTCCAAGCCAGGCTTCAGCAATATGTGAACCACGAACTTCCAGATGTTCAAGCTGGTTTTAGAAAAGGCAGAGGAACCAGAGATCAAATTGCCAACATCCGCTGGATCACTGAAAAAGCAAGAGAGTTCCAGAAAAACATCTATTTCTGCTTTATTGACTATGCCAAAGCCTTTGACTGTGTGGATCACAATAAACTGTGGAAAATTCTGAAAGAGATGGGAATACCAGACCATCTGACCTGCCCCTTGAGAAACCTATAAGCAGGTCAGGAAGCAACAGTTAGAACTGGACATGGAACAACAGACTGGTTCCAAATAGGAAAAGGAGTACGTCAAGGCTGTATATTGTCACCCTGCTTATTTAATTTATATGCAGAGTACATCATGAGAAACACTGGGCTGGAGGAAACACAAGCTGGAATCAAGATTGCCGGGAGAAATATCAATAACCTCAGATATGCAGATGACACCACCCTGATGGCAGAAAGTGAAAAGGAACTAAAAAGTCTCTTGATGAAAGTGAAAGAGGAGAGTGAAAAGGTTGGCTTAAAGCTCAACATTCAGAAAACGAAGATCATGGCATCTGGTCCCATCACTTCATGGGAAATAGATGGGGAAACAGTGGATACATTGTCAGACTTAATTTGGGGGGGCTCCAAAATCACTGCAGATAGTGATTGCAGCCATGAAATTAAAAGACGCTTGCTCCTTGGAAGGAAAGTTAAGACCAACCTAAACAGCATATTAAAAAGCAGAGACATTACTTTGCCAACAAAGGTCCATCTAGTGAAGGCTACGGTTTTGCCAGTGGTCATGTATGGATGTGAGAGTTGGACGGTGAAGAAAGCTGAGCACCGTAGAATTGATGCTCTTGAGAGTCCCTTGAACTGCAAGGAGATCCAACCAGTCCATCCTAAAGGAGATCAGTCCTGGGTGTTCATTGGAAGGACTGATGTTGAAGCTGAAACTCCAATACTTTGGCCACTTCATGCGAAGAGTTGACTCATTGGAAAAGACCCTAATGCTAGGAAGGATTGGGGGCAGAAGGAGAAGGGGACGACAGAGGATGAGATGGCTGGATGGCATCACCGACTTGATGGACATGGGTTTGGGTAGACTCTGGGAGTTGGTGATGGACAGGAGAGCCTGGCATGCTGTGATTCATGGCGTCACAAAGAGTCAGACACGACTGAGCGACTGAACTGAACTGAACTGAACTAGGTACATTTAAGAAAAAAAAACTTCTAATTTGAATGCTGGTATACTTAAATTTCTGAGATTGTTCCCCCATCTTTTCTCTTCAGTGTGAAAGAAAACTGGCTCAGACCTAACTGCAGTGTTTTCCACCTACCTGACCTCACCCCTCTTGCACCTTGGTGGTGCCCCATCTCTGCGCTTTCACTGGGAGCCCCTCATGTTTCCCCTCAGGGCACTGAGAGACATTTCCAGAGACTTCTTTTTGACCACTCTCTCCTCTTGAAGGAACATGGAAGGGAGGGAGGTCATGGACAGGAAGTATGGACCACAAAAAATCCTTAGTAATTTGCTAGGTAAACATTATTGTGTGCAAAAAATGTTCTAGAAACCATGCAAAGTGGTAACGTTGGAAAGTAAAGTCTAAATTCCAAATTTATAGCTCCAGCTGAAATTCATGACTTTTACTAGTCATTCATGCTGTTACCAAGTCCCCTTAAGTAAACTTATATAGGAAAGTAATTAGTGACATTTTATGAAGCTCCATTTACCAATGTAAGTTAGGTTGTATCATAAAGGCTATCAGTGCGAGGCTGGAAGTGAAGACAAGGGCTGACAAACTGCATGAGAGGACCAGTCCCGTAACAGTTCAGCAAATACCATGACGACACAGTAATACTCAAAACTCCACCCTTCTCGACTGTTCCCTAGTTTTCTGTCAGTCTGTAATAGCAGTTTAGACAAACTTCATTTATCACCGATTTATCAAATCACTCAACTGATTTCCTTGAACAAATAATCTGTGTTTACCCAAAGGTTACTATTTTCCTCTCTTGTCCTGCCCACTGGAGCTGAGTGTTCATGACTAAAGCCTCTAATATATTAATATAAAATCTGCCCTTTTCAATATTAAAATGGTACAGGGGTTATTTTGAAGTTTGTAACATTTATATTGGGTTAGCCAAACAGTTCACTCAGGTTTTTCCGTACAGTCTTAACGAGAAAACCTGAATGAACTGTTTGGTCAACCCAATATTATGAAAAGGACAATTGCTGCTTTGTGATTGGCGACAGAATTACAGATTATATAGTTATGCACCCTCAAAGTAATCCAAATGTTTCCTTAAATTCACAAGACTATTTTCTGCCAGTTTCTTTTGATATGACAAGGCCCCATAAGAAAATAAATGATCAAATTACAAATTTACAATTGCAAACTATTTTATAAATGCATCAGACTTACTAGAAACCTGCCAAGAAAATGTCAAAGACCCTAAATAAATCACTAGAAAGCTATTAATAGCTTCCACCCAAAATAATAGAAATGAATAAAAATCAGGATATATATTAACTGTTGTCTGAAGGGTGAAGAGGACTAAAGATTTTTTTCAGTTAAATTTTTTGAGATAATTGTACATTTGGCTTCAGCTGTAAGAAATAATACAGAGAGATCCTGTGTGGCATCCAGTCAGTTTCCCTCATGATAACAGAGAGTAAAATTGTAGCACGTCAGTCAGGATATTAACTGATACTGATAAAGTCAGGACACGGGCACAGAACCTCTCCATCCCCACCAGGGTCTTTGCCCACTTACAGCCACACCTATTCCCCTCCTGCCCCCACCTTCCCTTAAATTCTGTCATTTTAAGAATGTTACATAAATGGAGCCATACAGTATGCAACTTTGAGGATTGGTTTTTTTCCACTCAACATAATTCTCTGGAGATTTACCTGGGTTGTTGTCTGTATCAAAGTTTCTTTCTTCCTTTCTTTTTTTTTTTAACTGCTGAGTAGTATTCCATGGTATGGATGTACCACAGTTTAACTGTCTACTTACTGAAGGACATCTGATTATCTCTAGTTTGGGGTGTTATGCTAAAGCTTCTAAAACATTCAGGTACATGTTTTTTATGGGAATATACATCTTCATTTTTCTGGGATAAATGGCTAGGAGTGCAATTTCTGAGTCATATGGAAGCCTAAAGATTTTGATGAAAATATTGTTGAGTCTGAAGGTATTCATTTTCCCCATGTAAGGGGGAAAAAAAAAAAGGAAGAAAGAAAGGTCTTCTTTGAGGTCATTTCTCTGGGTGCTAGAAGAGTAAGAGGTTATTTATGGGAGAGTTTGTAGAACTCACCATGTGGAAGGGCTCAGGTGGAAGCCCTGGTATTTACCAAGGGAATGTGTCATAAGAACCATTTCACAAGCGAAGTTAAAGGCATTAATGTGTGATATCTTTCGAGACTCACAGAAGGCTGAGTCTGTCACCTTGTGAAAGGATGTGGGCATACTGGAGGCGGCCTCAGAGGTGGGGAATGCAGGAGGGAGAGGGACGCGATGCAGTCAGACTCTCCTGCCAGGGGCTGCTTTCAGGAGAGTACAGGACTCTAGAGGCAGTTTCTCTACAGTCAGATGCTCAGAGGGCTTGGCTCCTCCACCCAGAATGCATCTGGAACTGGGACACCTAGGTTTGAGCCCCACTTCAGCTACGTAATAGCTATATGACTCAAGTACCCAAAATGTAAGTTACCACCCTCCCGAGGCTGTGCACAGCTCTGAGACCAGTCCTCAACTGTACTCTAGCTTGCACAGAGCACTGATCCCCTGTTAACACAGCAGTTTCTAACAACTGGGTGACCTCTAGTGGGGAATAAAGACCTCGAAGAAAGAAAAAGAGAACTGGTTCCTCCTCGCAGAGGAAAAACCACAAAAACAGCCAATACTGGGAACAGTCAAGCCCCAGAAAGTCCTCAGGTTGTTCACCATGGCCTAGTTTTGATTCCTAAGGTTGTTCAATGACTGGTTCAGAGGCCAACTCCCTGGGATTGTTAGAAGCAGGACTTTGGGGGTCAGGTCTTAGAGGGCTGGTATAGCTTAGCTTTAAAACTTCCAACTCCACGCTCTGTTATACTGCACAGGAAACTTCATGAGGATGGAGTCACTCATTCTCTGGGACAGGGCAGTCACCCAGATCTCAGTAACAAGAGCTCCTAAAGCCAAACAATGCTTGTATAAACCCACATAACAAACAGTAAGGAGGTTTCGGTGAAAACTTGTGAGTTGCCAACTTGATAATAAAGTTCTAGTTAACACTCTTTTTCTTTTATTTTATAGTTTTATTTTACATTCATTTTAGGTCAATCTCAACAGCTTTAAGTATTCTTGACGGTTAAGAAACAGTGAAGAAAACATGTTCTATTTTAACATATACTTACTATACCATAACTTTAAATTGGTCTTCTATATCCAACATCACTAACCATACAGAATGTATTGATTTATTTTTCATTTTGAAAAATCACTGGGAAAGGCAAGACCAAATGCTACATTCTTGGTTCAAATGGACTGACAGCCTTATGCCTACACAAGCAAGTTTGATCAGAGATCAAAGTACCAAACACTCAACAAGATTCAAGGAAACATGGCATACCTGAAGAGATATGCTATCAGATCTTATTGCCTGCATTTTCTAATGTCAAGGGAAAGTACTAAAACTGAGAATGACATTCAGTAAATGGAAACCCCAAATCTGGATTCACTATGCCTCACCTGGTTATTCTTACCCTATTAGAAGGAGACAGTTGTTTTTAAAACATAAAATGATCTCAAAGAACCATAAAACAAGAATGTCCAATGAATTTATTAAATCCTAACTGCTTGCACTTTAAAATTACCTTTCTTAAAACCTAAGCATTGCACAGATCCACAGATATTAGACAAGGGGATAAAAAGCCCTATGTAAAAGAAATTTAGCTGTGAGCAAGTAAAAATTTTAACAGTCTTTAAACCCTTTCCCAAAACACAGATAATATATTTATCCATCTGTTTATCTTTAGGAGCTATATTTCTCTAATGTTGTTGTTGCTAAGTCATGTCCAACTCTTTTGCAACCCAATGAACTATAGCCCAGCAGGCTCCTCTGTCTGTGGGATTTCCCAGGCAAGAATATTGGAGTGGGTTGCCATTTCCTTCTCCAGGGGCTCTTCCTGACTCAGGGATTAAACCTGCATCTCCTGCATTGCACGGGGATCCTTTACCACTGAGACCTCCCTGGAAGCTCCGTATTTCTCTAATAGAGTGGTCTTGATAGTTTCCAAGACTTAGAAAATTTAATGTGTCTAAGTTTATTATTAGAGTGGATTTCAAATTTAGTCTATAAGATTTCCAAAATGCCATGCTGCTTCTATATCTATCAAGATAATCAGGAGAAAATGGTTTATACAAAGCTTTGTTGCTTGTTTACAACTGTTTTTAAAATTCCTGACAGACCATGCCTCTAAGAAGACAAAAAATGGGTCTGACCTGTCTGTGTATCCTGGCAGATTACACAGTGCCTGGCACATTGTTTCTTAAAACCTAGACATGGGGGGATCCAATAATTCTTTGCTGAATGTACACTCAGTTAAGTTCACTATAACAGGATTTTGAAGTAACATTTTTCTTATGACTAGTTCTATAGTTCATTGTAAAATTCTTAAGAAAATAAACATGAACAAAGAGAAGAAAGTAAGTTATCATAATCCTAACAACTAGAAGTAATTACCATTAATATTTTGACGTTACAGTCTCACAGCTTTTTTCTCTATATGAATGAATGTTTAATTCATACTATACATACTAATGTTAAACTTTTTAATTTATTATATTATGAACATGCTTCCATGTTACCAGTCTTCTAAATTATTTTTAATGGTTATATTCTATTGTTTGCATGTACCGTAATTTTATTATTGAATTTCCTAGCATATTAAAAAAGAATCCACCCTATAGTCTTCCAATTATTACCCAGGTTCAAACTCACTGACACTGTAAATCAGTCAAGATGAAGATAGTCTAAGAGGCTTTTTAAATAACATTTCTGGACAAACTTTGACTGTCACAGTAAGTTTTCAGGTGATGTATTTAAACATGTGACACAGATGACCCTGACTGTAATGAAAGGCTGTGGAACCAGCTCCATTTCTTCCTGGCGAATGGTGTTACTGTGATAGCAATCTTAATGCAATGCTTGCTTTGCTCACTATAAAACTTCGAAGATTCTTATTTACAGTTCATCTTAAAGTAAGTCAGGTTTAGGATCCTTTTGCTGTTGTTGTTCAGTCGCTAAGTCGGGTACGATTCTTTGGGCTATAGCCTGCCAGGCCCCGCTGACCTTTACTCTCTCTCGGAGTCTGCTCAAATTCATGTCCATTGAGTCAGTGATGCTACCTAACCATCTCATCCTATGCTGCCCCCTTCTCCTGCCCTCAGTCTTTCCTAGCATCAGGGTCTTTTCCAATGAGTTGGCTCTTCCCGTCAGATGGCCACAGTATTGGAGCTTCAGGCTCACTATCAGTCCTTCCAATGAATATTCAAGGTTGATTTCCTTTAGAATTGACTGGTTTAATCTTCTTGCAGTCCAAGAGACTCTCAAGAGTCTTCTCCAGCACCACAAATCGAAAGCATCAATTCTTCAGTGCGTGGCCTTCTTTATGGTCCAACTCTCACATCTGTACATGACTACTGGAAAAACCATAGCTTTGACTATGCAGACCTTTGTTGGCAAAGTGATGTCTCTGCTTTTCAGTCTGCCTGCAATGCAGGAGACTCGGGTTTGATCACTTCCCTGGGTTGGGAAGATCCCCTGGAGGAGGGCATGGCAACCAATTCCAGTCTTATTTGTGGAGCATACACATTTTATGGTATTCCCGAGTCGAATTTAACTGTCTAAAATTTTCTAATTTTGTGATTTCTTCAACACCAAATTATCAATTACTTCATTATTAAAGATATTTTATTGCAGTAAAGGGGAGGTTAATTTCAACTGTGTGAATTAGAGAATGCCACTTTAAGAAAGGCCAGTACATTGTGCTTAAGCTCATATACTGATATTAATTAAAAGTGGGCTAATTGGGTATTACTTAGGTGATATTCTTAGGGAACAAAGAATTTATGTTTATAAATATTTATTATGTTAGAAACCAGAATTGAAAGAGACACATGTACCCCAATGTTCATCGCAGAACTGAATAGCCAGGACATGGAAGCAACCTAGATGTCCATCAGCAGATGAATGGATAAGAAAGCTGTGGTACACATATACACAATGGAGTATTACTCAGCCATTAAAAAGAATACATCTGAATCAGTTCTAATGAGGTGGATGAAACTGGAGCCTATTATACAGAGTGAAGTAAGCCAGAAAGAAAAACACCAGTACAGTATACTAACGCATATATATGGAATTTAGAAAGATGGTAACGATAACCCTGTATGTGAGACAGCAAAAGAGACACAGACGTATAGAACAGTCTTTTGGACTCTGTGGGAGAGGGAGAGGGTGGGATGACTTGGGGGAAGGGCACTGAAACATGTATAATATCATATAAGAAATGAATCGCCAGTCCAGGTTCGATACAGGATGCTTGGGGCTGGTGCACTGGGATGACCCGGAGGGATGGTACGGGGGGGGGGGGGGGTTCAGGATGGGGAACACGTGTACACCCGTGGTGGATTCATGTTGATGTGTGGCAGAACCAATACAATATTGTAAAGTAATTAGCCAACAATTAAAATAAATAAATTTAAATTTTAAAAATTTTATTATGTTATGATTATTATTTATAATGGAAAGGGCAAAATGATTTGTATGTTTGCTATTACTCTGCAAACAACTGCTTAGCAACATGTATAACATTTATTTATTTATTATACGCCAGGCACTGTTTAAGTATTTTTCTAGTAATAACTGAGTCCTCATGAAAAAGACCTATACGGTGAGTACTACTGATATCATTATTCTCATTTTTATAGGTGAAAAAACTACGTCCCTAAGTTTGTTTTCATATGATTCTTTTTAATATAATGAATTAGTTTTTAGCAAATCTTTTCACTGAAGGTTGTATAAAGGGAAACATTAGTCTAGTCTACACACTTTGAATTAACTCTTCGAAACATTTCACTAAAAGTAAACTTTTTAAACTGTGGCAAAACAATAAACATCCGGAAATGTTTCTTACTCTACAAGAAGTGTCAATCTAGCACATATCATTCTGATAAACTCTTTGCGATCATCTCACACAAATTAGACTTTTTTTAAGAGTAAGAAAAATAAAAATAAAATATTTGGAAGTGTTTTCCACTTACAGGAAGTGACTATGTTCCTGGACTCAATATTCTCAAGCATTTCTTACTTGTTGGGATAGTGAGAAAATACTTGCCTAAAATTTTATTTCTCCATCAGGAAATCACAACAAACCAAACAAGAATTTCTAAAATACATATCCTGAAATATTTATATTACTTAAACATTATTTTTAAATTATTAAAATTTAGTGGGACTTCCCTAGCAGTTCAGCGGTTAAGATTCTATGCTTCCAATGCAGGGGCAATGGGTTTAATCCCTGGTTCCAGAACTGAGAGCTTACATGATGCCTGGTGCAGCCAAAAAAACACTTTTTTAGTTACAATTCAAATTTCAGAAAAATATTGGCTTAAGATAGATAAAAACTAATTTTTCACAAAGAGAATATCATCTTAGATATTTTATTCTGATGCCTTTTAGTATTTTCTAAAAATTTTTACTGTGTTCACCATGTTAAAAAATTCTTAGCAAGGGACTTCTTCTCACTGAAATTTCCAATTTTTAATCTGTAATAATAAATAAAGACATCAAATTAGTACCGGGAGGTCAATGTGAAGTATATTATATTACTTTTGCAATAAAGTTATTTGATTTTTTAAAAAACCGTTTTTTCCTAGCTACCTCAGTATTTTATTACATGACCTGATGGTGCCACCTTGTGGCCCACCTGGACTTCGAAAACAATGTGAGCATCTAGTATTGGTATAAAGCCAGAACGAGGGCCTCTGAAGTTTTCCTTTGTCTCATTTCAGTAACTTATTGTCATTCTTACTAATTTTGAAATTGTTCAGAATTGGTCCGAACTTCAATTTTCCTTAGAAAAGAAAAGCTTACCTAATATAATGTGTGTCAATTATACCTCAAAGAAGAAAGAAAAGAAAGGGAAGGAAGGAAAAGGAAGGAAAGGGAGGAGGGAGGAAGGAAGGGGAACTCCGTGGCGGTCCAGTGGTTCACTCTTGGCATTTTCACTGCCAAGGGCCTGGGTTCAGCCCCTGGTCTGGTGCAGGAACTAAAATCCCATAAGCCAGGCAAAGCAGCCAGGGTAGGAGAGGGGAGAAGAGCTTACTAGGCAAATACAGCATAAATATGATTCCAGGCCTTTTAAAAAATCTAAACCTCATTAAGCCCACCTTTGATATCAGACTTCATATACACAGAATTGTTAAAGTGTTACAAAAATGACCTTCTTACTTATTAATTTTTCAGTGTTATTTAAAATATAGGAATTACAGCTTTTTGTAAATTATTCCTTATTTTCTAAATAGGACAAAATTTAACCAGACTTCACCTCAAATCACCTGAAAGCAAAAGACTGTTCTTAGGAGTATTTCTATGAAAATTTTACAGCTGAAGGGTGATCTAGGATCACCTAACAGATTATCTAACCCAAGCTCCCAGGTTTATAGACGATACTGAGAACCAGAGAGCCTGTAACTTTTCATGTCAACCCTCACCTCTAGGGGTCTAGCCTTATTCATGATCTATGGTAGAAATACACGGTACATCATCTTCAACGTAACAAGTTTTCACAATTCTAGAACCTGCAGCCATTCATGCTCTGAATTACGTGCTAGATGGAAGCTAGTGTGTCTGGCATCCTTAATATAAAACACCCATTCTAGTGACAAAGGGTGGAACAGGACACTCCCTGGTCTACACAACCCCAGAGAGGACTGGTCAGCACCACAGCTCACAAGTAACTAACTGTCAATGAGGGACCATTAGGGAAGCAATTCAGCCAAGGGTCACTGGTGTGGTGGTCGTCAGGTGGAGAGTGAGTAGGAGGCAGATTCAGGCCTTCTCCTGGAGACCCTCCAGCTCACCCAGCCTTGGGCCAGCAGGTGAGCTGGGGGGCTCTGGGAACAGACTGGGAAGCACATCCTGAGGGCTCCAGAGCCCTCACCAAGGCCCCCACTAGCCACGGCGCAGGCCTCGAGGAGCAGTGAACCTCTCCCCGCTCCCTCTCTCTGTGACCTAATAGCAGTGGCCGTCTGCCTGACCTGTGAGACCTGGTCTCGCCCTTTGGGCCACCTGAGGAGACTGAGGACCAGTTGGGTTGGATGCCTGGCTCCCTCAGGGATGACAGCTGGGAAGGGTGTGGGAACCTGGCCCTGAAGGAGCTGCCAACTGAGATCCGCCTCCTCTCAGCCAGGACTGGGACCTTGGAGGCTGAGAGCTGTGCTTTGGGATCTTGCCCTTTCTGGTCAGGACAGAGAACACCATTCATCTGGTAGAGATTTACAGGGTCATCATTACCTGTTACCAGACCTTAAGAACGAAGGAGCTGACACCGAGAAGTGTGCAACAACTCACCACACCCATCCGTCACCTTTTGCTTTTAAAGGGGCTTGCTGAAAGCTTTCAGTAACTCTGGGGTTCTTAGGGCACGCGCCACCCATCTCCTTGTATGAGCCTGTAACAGACCTTTCTCTGTTCTAAACTCTTGCTTTAGTACTGACTGGCCTCACTGTGTGTTGGGCACACAGACTTGCGCTTCGGTTAACAGTGAGGCCACGTGAACCACTCCAGTCTAAATCACATTTAGAGCTCCAGAATGTTTACACTTGTGGCCCAGGTAGACCCTTAAAATTCAGGAACTCCTCACATATCATTATTAGACCTACATCCTACCCAACCTGTTCCAACCTTTGGGGACTCTGGTAAATAATACGCCATGAAGAAAATAACTGACAACAGGCTGAAGGGGCTAACTTAGCCAAATCTTTAAAAATGGCATGTTTGGACTTCCTTGGGAGTCTAGTGGTTAAGATTCTACACTTGGAATGAAAGGGCCGTGGGTGTGATCCCTGGTGGGGGAACTAAGATCCTACATGCTGCAGAGTACGACCAATAAATCGATAAATGTTAAAAAAATAAAAGTGGCATGCTTATATAGAAACTATATATATAGAAACCACACGGGGTAACAGGTATTTCTTCCCACTGGAAACAGTTAAGGGTGACATCTTTGGTAGGAAGAAAGTGCAGAGTTTTAGTAAGAGAGTTGAGTGTCAAAGGCTTTAAAGGGAGCCTTTGGTTCTTTTCCTGCTGTCTCTCCTTTGGACTGTGGGTAACCTATTTTGGGGAAGCATCTTTGATACCCCAAGAAAGTAGTGAATTACATGCTTAGAAATGGCTCTAGGTTCAGGAAAGAGAAATACGGATTTTTTTTTTTTCCCACTAGTTTTTTTTTTTTTTTTAACCCAGCTTAGGAGGATAAAAATAAGTGTAGGATTTCAAGCAGAAGTTTTATTTTTCAGCTGGAGCTTTCCTTGTGCTGCCACTTAGGAACCTAAGATGTGGGGCAAGAAGTAGGAAATGCTAGTACTAATAAAGCAGGATGGAGTCAGCAGTCCTGGTAGCTTCTTTAGTGGAACAGTAATTCCGAATGGACAATGAATCATAGCAATCCCCTTTCTGCCTGAGACCTGGCCCCCATGCAGCCTCTCCTAGTAAAACAGCAGATCTGTGAGTTGGCTCAACATCTGTGTACTCAAGAGTCTATGGTATCTTTCAGAAACAGGAACAGAGGCTGGCAAAACTCTGTATCACTTTCCCGTGGAACTATTTTTATAGACTGCCCAAAGACCTACCAGGCCATTGTGACCAACATGGCAAAGAGTGGTCAGTGACTAAGGTCTCAAGACCATTCCATTTCATGATTGTTGTCTATATTTATCTTTAAAATTTTTTTTAAAAGAATGGTTAACTAAATTATCAACATTTTATCAATCAGACCACTCTTTTTAAAAAAAGTTCCATGCCTCACTCTGCTGGTTGAAGTTCACCCTTCAATTCTTTCAGGGAGGATCTGTAAGCAGTCCAGTCTTTCAGTCTTCTGACAGTGGCTTTATTTTTACTTTATTCTTGAATAACAGTCCATGTGATTACAAGGCTGTAGCTGCCAGTTACTTTTCCTCAGCATTCTGAGGCTATCATTCCACTGCTTCTTGGCTCTATTATTGCTAGAAGACATCTGCTTTAGTCTAATTGTTGCATAAGTCTTTTTTTTCTTTGGTTTAAAATTTTTCACTTTAACCTTAATGTTAACAGTTTTGCTGGGATCTATTTAGGAGGATTTATATATCCTGGTTGGAATTCTGAATTTTTATAACTTATAATCTAAGGACCATGGCCTCTTGAATTCTGGGGAATTCTCACTCACCTCTTCCAACGACTGCTTTTCAATCATGTCTTCCTATTAGATATGTGTTGGAAACTCAACTTATGCTTTTCTTAAAAAAAACCCAAAACTTTTCTATGCTATAGCTTCTACGTACAGTTCTCAGCACTATCTTCTAATTGATTTATTAACTCTGGCTGGATTGAGTCTAAGTTTATCACACATCAAAAAAAACAAACCCCTCGACTACTGTACTTTTTCACTTCTAAGAGTTCTAATTTTGTCTTCATCTCCATCTGCTCTTGTCCCTTTCTGTTTCATAATTTACCATTTTGAATAAATGCAAGTGCTTTCTCTACTTGAGCATAAGGACACTTGAAAGTCTTTGTTGGAGCAACAAGTATACACTGTACACTATAGGCATTATCTTGTAATAACCTATAATGGAATATAATTTGCAAAATACTGAATTGCTATGCTGTACCCCTTAAATCAAAACATTTAAAGCAACCACACTTCAATAAAAAAAGGAAAAAAAACACTTTGTTGGCTAGTTTCCTACAATCACTTACACTAGGACTGAGCTTGTGTTCCAATGCCACACTGCTGGCTGGGTTTTTCTTGACCCTGGATCTCTGTCATTCATTTTGGAATTTTTGCTGTAAGCTTATTTCGGGAGAAGGGTTTGTTTTTGTTCTCCATTCCTCCTGCCACATGCTTACTCCTCCACATGGTTGCCTCCGACTTGCCACCTGGCAATGAGTTCAGAACCAGGTCTTTTCAAGGCTGAAGATCTTATATACTGGCCAAAACTAACTGTGCTTTTCACTCCCTTGGAGGCCCAGTGCCACTGTAGTGGACACAACTGGCTGCCTACCCTTCATGCCTTTTTCTGTCCCGCAGTACCCAACACTATCACTCCTGGCTGTCCCTAAGTATGTTTTGAGGAAATAAGCTCTGACTCCAAGTCATGTAACATGTAACATAGTACATTCTTCTAGCTGCAGTGGTTTACTGTTTTCTACTTAATTTTTTACTGAAGGGCAGTTGATTTATTAACACAATGTCATCTTGGTTTCTGCTGTACAGCAAAGTGAATCAGTTATACATATATCCACTCTTTTTTAGACTCTTTTCCCATATAGGTCATTACAGGGTATTAAGTAGAGTTCCCTGTCCTCTACAGTAGGCTCTTCTGCAGTGGTTTTATTTAGAAGTAGACGTATTTCAGTCCAATAAGACCCTTTACTTACTGTAATATATATTCAGTTCAGTTCAGTCGCTCAGTTGTGTCTGACTCTTTGTGACCCCATGGACGCCAGGCCTCCCTGTCCATCACCAACTCCCGGAGTTCACCCAAACTCATGTACTTCGAGTCGGTGATGCCATCCAGCCATCTGACGTCCCCTTCTCCTCCTGCCCCCAATCCCTCCCCGCATCAGGATCTTTTCCAATGAGTCAACCCTTTGCATGAGGTGGCCAAAGTATTGGAGTTTCAGCTTTAGCATCAGTCCTTCCAATGAACACCCAGGACTGATCTCCTTTAGAATGGACTGGATGGATCTCCTTGCAGTCCAAGGGACTCTCAAGAGTCTTCTCCAACACCACAGTTCAAAAGCATCAATTCTTTGGCACTCAGCTTTCTTCACCGTCCAACTCTCACATCCATACATGACTACTGGAAAAACCATATATATTAAAGTGACATATTCTTTTTTTCTGATAATAAGGTGTAAACAGAACATCTAAAATTGCTTTAGTCATTTTGACATGGATTTCAGAAGGGATGGAGGGAGAGAGAGAGAAACAGATAATGAGAAAGGCAGGGGTGCTGGAGATGGGAAGCACATAGGGAAACAGAGCCAGACCTTGATTAAACCTCACATGAAGCTCATACTAACTATCGACTTTTCAAATACAGGCATCAATAAATTCCCTTTTTTATTGACAGTTTAGGTTTTCTGTTACAACCAAATATTTAAATGATACAGAACCTAAAGTCTTACTTCCTTGGTGGATCAGAGGGAAAAGAATCCGCCTGCAATGCAGGAGACTAGGGTTCAATCCCTGGGTCGGGAAGATCCCCTGGAGAAGGGAATGGCAACCCACTCCAGTATTCTTGCTTGGAGAATCCCATGGACAGAGGAGCCTGGCAGGCTACAGTCTGGGGGATCCCAAAGAGTCAGACACGACTGAGCGACTAACACTTCCTTTGCACTTTCCTTGAACCTGAAGCAGTCATTACCACTTGATTCCTACTGCTGCGTGCTTCTGCCACTGCTTTCTAAGAAGGAAAAAATACTGCTTGTGTTACATGTTTCAGCAAAAGACAAAGATCAAATGAAGGGTGCGAGCAATGATATCTAACTCTCTTCAAGAAGCTGAATTAACTAAGGTCTAAGAAATCTCATTTGAAAATGGAATAAATAGCACAGCAGGCAGGAAGCAGACTGAAAGCTGGGTAAATTCTAGGCACTCACCAAGGAGATAACTTGAAGTACAAGTTGAACAGACACTCTGAATAGATGAGATAAAAATAAGCTCACTGTGGGGAAAACACAGACAATACCAGTTTTTGTTCTGTTTTTAAGAAAAATAACCAAGAGGCAAAATACAGCTCCAAATGGGGAAGTGGCAGAAAGAGATTTAAATGAAAGAATCAGTGCCATCTGGCTCTTGGAAAAAGACATATTAGGGCTAAAAATATCACCAAAGTTAGAATGCTTAAACCATTCTGACAATGCCACACCCAGTTCAGTTCAGTTCAGTCGCTCAGCCATGTCCGACTCTTTGTGACCCCATGAATCGCAGCACGCCAGGCCTCCCTGTCCATCACCATCTCCTGGAGTTCACTCAGACTCAGTCCTGCCACACCCAGAACATTAAAAAAATTTTAACTTAGACTAAAGGAAAAAAGACACCATAAGAGAAAATACAGGTTTCTTAGCTAGTTTTAATATACTTAGGTTAAAAAGTAAAACAGGGATTTCCCGAGTGGTCCAGAGGTTAGGACTCCGTGCTCCCGATGCAGGAGGCCTAGGTTCAATCCCTGCTTGGGGAGCTAGATCTTGTAGGTCACAACTAGAGATCCTGCATGCCACAACTAAGACTGTTTTTTTAAAGTAAAACACAGCAGAGGAATTTCACGAAGACCCAATGTCGAAAAAATAGCTAAATAAACCATGTGTGTTCTTGCATTTGCTTCTAGATGACTTGGCACCATCCCTAAATAACAATGTGCACATCTTTTAGTTGATTGTATTCAACTGCATAAATCTGTCAAAATGACTACTTATTGGATAGTTCCGTGAATACACAGAAGCATCAGTACTTCTTTGGCATATGTGCGTTTATGGCCACATGACCAAGAGCTGGGAACAAAAAAATCATCCAATTTTTTGAAATCAAATGGGTGTATGCCTATCTTTATTGAACATAGTTTAGTCTAGAACTGTTTTGTTTCTCTAATAATTACTGGCAAATCAAAAGTTAAATTACACAAGGTTTCTAAATACTGCAGTGAACAAAGAGGTCTAGAAAAACTGAACAGCACTAACAAGTTCTTCTTCAAGTTCTACACTTCTCCAAGTTCTAGAATTCTGGGTATATAAACAAGGAAGTGAAATCTTATCTCCAAGAGACCCCTGTGTGTTCACTGCAGCATTATTCCCAATAACCAAGATATGGAAGCAACCTAAGCGTCCACTGACACAAGCGGATGACAAAGATGCTGTATACACACGACGAATATTATTCAGCCACAAAAAGCAGGAAATTCTGCCGTCTGTGACAACATGAATGAACCTGGATGACACCACCCAAAGAGAGGTAAGTTAGACACAGAAAGACAAATACCGAATGATCTCACTTACATGTGATATGGAATCTAAAAGAGTCAAACTCACAGAACCAGAGAGCAGAAGGGTAGTTGCCAGGGGCTGAGGAAGAGGGAAATTGGAAGGTGTTGGTCAAAGGGTACAAACTATCACTCATGGCATGGAGCTAATTTTCAGCAGGATGATTGTAGGTAATAGTATGTATTGTGTACTTGAAATTTGCTGAGATCTTGTGTTCTCATTACATACGCACACAAAGGTAACTATGTGAGGTGATGGATTGAGTGGGGCAATCATTTCAAATTTATGAAAATATTAAATCATCACACTGTACGCCTTTTAAAAAATCAGACTGCATAAACACTATGTACAATTTTTATTCGTCAATAATATTTCAACAAAGCTGGAAAGATCCTGAAAGATGACACTGTGAAAGTGCTGCACTCAATATGCCAATAAATTTGGAAAACTCAGCAGTGGCCACAGGACTGGAAAAGGTCAGCTTTCATTCCAATCCCAAAGAAAGGCAATGCCAAAGAATCCTCAAACTACCGCACAACTGCACTCATCTCACACGCTAGTAAAGTAATGCTTAAAATTCTCCAAGCCAGGCTTCAGCAATACATGAACTGTGAACTTCCAGATATTCAAGCCGGTTTTAAAAAGGCAAAGGAACCAGAGATCAAATTGAAAACATCCGCTGGATCCTTGAATAAGCAAGAGAGTTCCAGAAAAACATCTATTTTTGCTTTATTGACTATGCAAAGCCTTTGACTGTGTGGATCACAATAAACTGTGGAAAATTCTGAAAGAGATGGGAATACCAGACCACCTGACATGCCTCTTGAGAAACCTGTATGCAGGTCAGGAAACAACAGAACTGGACATGGACCAACAGACTGGTTCCAAACAGGAAAAGGAGTACATCAAGGCTGTATACTGTCACCCTGCTTATTTAACTTATATGCAGAGTACATCATGAGAAACACTGGGCTGGAGGAAGCACAAGCTGGAATCAAGATTGCCGGGAGAAATATCAATAACCTCAGATATGCAGATGACACCACCCTTATGGAAGCCTCTAAAGAACTAAAGAGCCTCTTGATGAAAGTGAAAGAGGAAAGTGGAAAAAGTTGGCTTAAAGCTCAACATTCAGAAAACTAAGATCATGGCATCTGGTCCTATCACTTCATGGCAAATAGATGGGGAAACAGTGGAAACAGTGGCTGACTTTATTTGTCTGGGCTCCAAAATCACTGCAGATGGTGATTGCAGCCAGGAAATTAAGACGCTTACTCCTTGGAAGGAAAGTTATGACCAACCAAGACAGCGTATTAAAAAGCAGAGACATTACTTTGCCAACAAAGATCTGTCTAGTCAAGGCTATGGTTTTTCCAGTGGTCATGTATGGATGTGAGAGTTGGACTATAAAGAAAGCTGAGCACCAAAGAATTGATGCTTTTGAAATATGGTGTTGTAAAGACTCTTGAGAGTCCCTCAGACTGCAAGGAGATCCAACCAGTCCATCCTAAAGGAGATCAGTCCTGGGTGTTCATTGGAAGGAAGGACTGATGCTAAAGCTGAAACTCCAATACTTTGGCCACCTGATGCAAGAGCTGACTCATTTGAAAAGACCCTGATGCTGGGAAAGATTGAGGGCAGGAGAAGGGACGACAGAGGATGAGATGGTTGGATGGCATCACTGACTCAATGGACATTGGTTTGGGTAGACTCTGGGAGTTGGTGATGGACAGGGACGCCTGGCGTGCTGCGATTCACAGGGTTGCAAAGAGTCAGACACGACTGAGTAACTGAACTGAAATGAAACTGGAAAAAAGGAAAAAGGGATAAGCATATATTTAATTTGGAAATTAGCTATTCCTTTGTCACTGATTTTATTTACATATTACATATACTTTATGCATAAGATCTAAGTTGATCATTCTTATGTCTGTATGCTGGTGTGGAAAATGGGATTTTATTACCAAGATATAAACCATGAATTTAAGTTCTAATAATACCAAAAATAATTTTAAATAGGCAAATCTTTTTCAAACCCCACAATACAATCCTTTACAAAATCTAATTCTCATTAATTTTCCTTGTAAGAAATCTAGAAAAAGTCTTTAGTGGAATGGTATGGAACAAATTTGGTAATGACATTTCTATAGTGACAATCTCAAAAGTTCTTCCATTTTTAAAGGATGAATAGAGTTAATGAAAAACCCTGTAGCATAAGAGAAGAGGTTCATTAGCTCTACACAGAAAAATATACCACCGAAAACTATTTACAAGAAATGAACAAAAAAAGAAAAAATCTGGCTTAGGAATATATAAAAAAAAAAATTAAGAACTCAGGTTATGGAAAAAAAAAAAGTACCATATGGAGACTGGGATTTTAAAAAAAGACTATGAATTAGATAAAAACATAAAAGAAAATTTAAAATTCAAATTGTAAGCAGAGAAAGTGTTAGTCACTCAGTTGTATATGACTCTTTGCAACCTCATGGACTGCGGTCTGCCAGGCTCCTCTGTCCATGCGATTCTCCAGGCAAGAATATAGGAGTGGGTTGCCATTCCCTTCTCCAGGGGAAACTTCCCAACCCAGGGACTGAACCCTGGTCTCTCACATTGCAGGCAGATTCTTTACCGTTTGAGCCACCAGGGATGCCCCTGTAAGCAGTAAAGAACATAACAAATATTACAAAAAATCAAATCAGCGATGGAAAGGCCTAACTTAAGAAACTCTGCAAAAGAAAAGTTAACAAGGACATGTGAAATGATTATGACAACTAGAGAACAGAGCCAACCCATGAAAAATTGCCAGAGGGGGGAAAATGAGAAAACAACAAAAAACAAACTTAAGAAAGTACTTCTCTCAAATTAAAAAAAGATTTCCATCTGTACACTGAAGGACACATCATCTTCCAGATAAAACTAATGGATTAAAAAAATCAGTAGATATAATCCTAAACTTCAAAATAATTTATTTAATCACCTTAAGGGCTATGGTTTTTCCAGTGGTCATGTATGAATGTGAGAGTTGGACTGTGAAGAAAGCTGAGCACTGAAGAATTGATGCTTTTGAACTGTGGTGTTGGAGAAGACTCTTGAGAGTCCCTTGGACTGCAAGGAGATCCAACCAGTCCATTCTGAAGGAGATCAGCCCTGGGATTTCTTTGGAAGGAATGATGCTGAAGCTGAAACTCCAGTACTTTGGCCACCTCATGTGAAGAGCTGACTCACTGGAAAAGACTCATGCTGAGAGGGATTGGGGGCAGGAGGAGAAGGGGACAACAGAGGATGAGATGGCTGGATGGCATCACTGACTCGATGGACGTGAGTCTGAGTGACTCCGGGAGCTGGTGATGGACAGGCAGGCCTGGCGTGCTGCGATTCATGGGGTTGCAAAGAGTCGGACACGACTGAGCGACTGAACTGAACTGAAACTTTTACAGTGCAACTGTGAGCTGAACTTGCTATGGAAAAGGCACAAGACAAGACCACGGAAAGAGTTTATATCCACAGTAAAGATGGTGTAAATCTGGTATATACTATATACCTTGTAGATTATTTTTTATTTGGCCATTAATTTACTGAGGGCAGAAACAAGAACCTAAACTCATGTTGAGATAAAAAGACAGTATATTTCAAAATAAATCCTGGTTTTCAACTTTCTTGAGTATGTATTTTGTTTTAAATGCACGGTTTGTAGCACCTCTAAGTTAATTTTAATCTGAGGTAAGAACAAAAATAACTGACAAAGGAACATCTTCTACCAAAGGGCTTTTATGAGCCCTGAAATGAATTATGCAAAAAAAGACAGGCTTTTGTGTGTATGGGTTTTGGAGGTTAATAACACATTATCATTTTCAGTATAGCAGTATAGTTATTTTACTTCCACCAATCATTGATAAAGTGATCCAAGTCTGACTGCTAAATAGGTGGAGCTAGAAATAAAATTATTTACTGTGAGGATGACTGCGGTGCTTTCAAATTAGAGTTTACAGCTAACCTCCTCTAAAAAGCTGTCCCTACTTGCCGACTCCAATCCCTTTCCCTAGATTCTCTCTTCAAACCACACTAATCAGATCTTCTTCCCACTCTTCTTAGGGTGCTCTTGCATCAACACCAGTGACCGGCACACTGCTAAGTACAACATTCATTTCATGGTCCTCATCTCACGATGTGTCGAATCAAAGACTGCTCCTTCTCAGTCTCCTCTGTGGTTCCAACCTCTGAACATCCCAGAGGAAAGAAAATCCCAGAGCTCAACCCTTGCTTCTTTAGACCAGATCTCATATAATCTCAAGGCCTGAAATACTACCTACTTGCTAATGATTCCTAAATGTCTATTTTGAGTTGGGACCTTTCCACTCAACTCCAGTCTCACATAACACTACCTCAACAAGCATCTCAAACCTGACTCGTCTAAAGCTGAACTCTTAACTGCTGCTCCACCAGCCTCCCCATCTCTCTGATCCTCAAGTCTTCCCCATGTCATAAAGGGCAACTCCATCCCTTCACTAGATTAGGTCAAAGGCCTCCCGCCATCCTTCCCTCTTTTACCCTCATACTCCACATCCAATCCATCAGCAAATCCTGTCAGCCATACCTAGAAAACAGCAGCTTCTTACTACACTATTGTTACCACTTGGTCTGACCCAACCTAACTGGGCTCCCTGCTCCTACTGTCCCTTCTGAACACAGGCGCCAGAGTGATCCTTTACACCTGTTAAGTCAGGCCCCCCCCCCCCCCCACTCCCCTCAACCACCTCCCTCCTCACTCAGGGGAAAGGCCATGATCTTCACCAGGACAGATGAGCTCTAGAGCTTACCTCACTCTTCCTGCCTCTGCTCAAACCCACTGGCCTCCTTGCTGGCCCCCAACAAGCCTGGCGGCCTCTAGGCCTGGGCCCTTGCCTGGTGCACCGGACCCCTACACAGCTGCAGGGCTGTCTCTGACCCCTTCGGGTTGTACTCAGGAGCCTTCTCTATGGAGCTGTTCCTTATTTCAAAACTGCTTCTGCTCCTTCCCTGGATCTCCCTATCCCCCTTCACTGCTTCATTTTTCTTCTAAGCAATAATTACCACCTGACTGGATAGATTTTAATTTTTAATAAGTATTTTATTTATCATCCCCATCTCCACCTTTCCCCAGTGGAGTGTTAGCTCCAGGAGGACAAGAATTCTGTTTTCTTTTGTTCCTCTCGCATCTCAGGGGATTAGAACCATGCTTGCCTCTGGGAGGCACTCTGCATACATTTGCTACGGGAGTGCTGAATATGCAAACTCTTAAATCCTGATAAGGCTAAGGGATTTAGCACACTACAGTATCCAACTTCTCTCCACAATGGGAAATACCACTTTACAGGAACTGGAAATGCCTTTCTCTTCCATATAGTAAGTAATACAATTTGCTCTAAATAACACGCCCCAAATTTCTTAATTCCTCTTTACTACAGTCTTTCAAATGTCTTTCCTACATCCTCTAAAATATTAACTGGCGTGCTAAGTTGCTTCAGTCATGTCTCTTTGCAATCCTATGGGCCCTATGGAACCTGCCACGCTCCTCTGTCCGTGGGATTCTTCAGGCAAAAATAATGGAATGGGTTACCATGGCCTACTCCAGAGGCTCTTCCCGACCCAGGGATTGAACTCGCGTCTCTTATGTTTCCTGCATTGGCAGGTGGGTTCTTCATCACATGGACAAATCTTTCATTCCCCTTTAGCATTACTGTCATAATATTGCAAAGGCAAAGTGAATTCACTAAAAATGGTATCAAAATGCAAACAATGATGAAAAGTAATGAAGCTCATTAACAACCAAATAAACCCAACCCTGCTGCTGCTACTGCTGCTAAGTCGCTTCAGTCGTGTCCGACTCTGCCACCCCATAGACGGCAGCCCACCAGGCTCCCCCGTCCCTGGGATTCTCCAGGCAAGAACACTGGAGTGGGTTGCCATTTCCTTCTCCAATGCATGAAAGTGAAGAGTGAAAGTGAGGTCACTCAGTTGTGTCTGACTCTTAGCGACCCCATGGACTGCAGCCTACTAGGCTCCTCCGTTCATGGATTTTCCAGGCAAGAGTACTGGAGTGGGATGCCATTGCCTTCTCTGGGAGGGCCCTAGTCCATGCTTAACTTTATTATCACTATACTCCTTAAAAAGCAAACATTTTTCTAATTAAACTCCCTTTTAAGCTAAAAAGGAGTTGGTACAGGATACTTGCATTTAGCCATGAAAATTAAACCTCAGGGAAATCAGTTCAAGCTATTAGGTTGGTGTGAAAGTAATTGCAATTTTACACTGTTGAAATTGGCCATGATACCAGAATACATTCTTAAATAAATGCGGTTATGTTATACAGCATTTTAACGTGTATTTCTTGCTTTATGTTTTTTGCTAATGACTTATTACTTGTTGTTTACATTTATTTTAGACTATGGAAATGACGTTAGACAAAATGCAAATTTGAGCTTTTTTTTTTTATTCAAGTTCAAAATGGGTTGTAAAGAAGCAGGGAGACAACTCGCAACATCAACAAGGCAACCTGGAACTTCTAACTGCGTACATGCACTGGTTGTTCAAGAAGTTCTGCAAAGGAGATGAGAGCCTTGAAGGTGAGGAGCATACTGGTTGGCCAACAACCAACTGAGAGTCATTATCAAAGCTGATCTTACAACCACATGAGAAGCTGTCAAAGGACTCAACGTTGACCATTTTACAGTTGTGTGGCATTTGATGCAAATTGGAAAGGTGAAAAAGCTCAGTTAGTGGGTGCCTCACAAGCTGACCACGAATCAAAAAAATCATTGTTCTGAAGTGTCATCTGCTTTTATTCAACAACAATGAACTGTTTCTTGATTGGACTGTGACACACAACAAAAGTCGACTGTATACGACAACCACTGACAACCAGCTCTGTGGATGGACTGAGAAGAAGCTCCAAAGCACTTCCCAAAACCAAATTCGCACCGAAAAAAGGTCATGGTCACTGTCTGGTGGTCTGCTGCAGGTCTGATTCATCACAGCTTTCTGAGTCCCAGCGAAACCATCACATGTGAGAAGTATGCTCAACAGATCGGTGAGATGCACGGACAACTGCCACACCTGCACTGGCCCCGGTCAACAGAAAGGGCCCCATTGTTCTCCATGACAACACCCCCCACACGCCACACAACCAGCACTTCAAAAGTAGAGAGTCATGGGCTATGAAGTTTTGCCTCATCTGCCATATTCACCTGACCTCTCACCAACTGACTACCCCTTCTTTAAGCATCTTGACAACTTGTTGCAGGCAAAACGCTTCCACAACCAGCAGGAGGTAGAAAATGCTTCCCAAGAGTTCGTGGAATCCCAAAGCACGTATTTTCACACTATAGGAATAAACAAACTTATTTCTCATTGACAAAAACATGTTGATTGTAATGGTTTCTATTTTGACTAATAACGATGTGTTGGCGCCTAATTACAATGATTGAAAATTCAAGGTCCAAAATCGCAATTACTTTTGTACCAACCTAATAGGAGTCAAATTGATAAGTAAACAAAAGCCTTATGGAATAGGTTTGTATAGGTAACAAGCAGGAACACTGGAGTAAGGAGATGAGGTTCAAATCCTTTACTAACTGTTTGACCTTGGACAAGTTAATTTAGACTGCGTGCCTCGGTTTCCTTATTTGTAAAATGGAAATGGTACCCTCTGCTGTTGCTACAAGGATTAAATACAGACACAATACGATTTAAAGTATCCAGCACAATGACATACAGTAAGCATTGAAGACTTCTCTTACTATAATCCCCGCCCCACTAGCAGACCTCTTCACGCTCCGAGGTACCATTCTTTAGAATGAGAATTGACACTATTAAATGATGTATTTTTTCCCCCTTCGTTATATTCGGTAGCCAATTCTAAACACCGTGGGCCGTTTTAAAGAATAAACGTCATTTTCTCGAGGCAGAGCCCTCTACTGCAAGATGATCGGCCTCCTGCATTGCACTTTGAATAAGGAGCAGCCCTGTCTTTGAACCCGGGTACCCGGGGCCATGTAATATCGGGATAGTTCGCGCACATCTCAGCAGCTTCTCTTCACGCCTGGACTGCGGGTTCCGAGTAACTAGCCGCACACTGTCCGTGCCGAGGCCGAGACAGCGCACCTTTTCTGGCGGAGTGGCGAGACGCCGGCCGCGGGGTCTCCGGCTCGGACCGTCGACCTCGCGAGGCCCCGGCCACGCCCGCCGCGCGGCCGCTACCCTCACAGCAGCCCCCAGCGCCCGCGCCGGCCCTCCCAGCTCCCCCGGGCGGCACAGACCCGAGACCGGCCACCACGGGTCTGCTTCCCCGCGGGCGGCCCCGCCCCTCAGGTCCCTAGCCCAGGCCCCAAGCCGGGCCCTCCGGTGCTTCGGGGCCATCGGGGGGAGGGTCAGTGGCTTTCATCCCGGGGCTGCCCGCGGGCCGAGGCCCAAGTACCTTCCAGTCAGTCGAGGAATGGCGGCAGCGGCACCACCTTCCTCCCGGCGACCGCGGCAGAGGCGACGGCCGCAGACGGAGAGGAGGGGACGGGCTGGCCACTGAGACGAGCGGGCCCTAGCTGGCCAGAGCGGCCTCTCTGCGCCGCGGCTGGTGCGCCCCCTGGAGGCCGGAAGTCGCACTGGCGGCTCGACCAGCTCTGAATCACTAAGCAAAGAAAACTGCTGCGGGGGAGAAGAAAAGACAATTGAGAAAGGTTCCATAGATCTAAGTCCAGGAGCATTTTGCACTTTTCAAGTCGTTTTCTAAACAAACATCCCACCCCTCAGCTAAATGAAGGCTTCACAGGCAAGGACAGTCTTACCAAGAGTCTTACCAAGTCTCTGAGTTGAGTCGGACTCTTTGTGACCCCACGGGCTGCAGCAGGGCAAGCTCCTCTGTCCTCCACTATCTCCCAGAGTTTGCTCAAAATCATGTCTTTCGAGTTGGTGATGCTGTCTAACCATCTCATCCTCTGCTGCCCCCTTCTCCTCCCCACTTCAATCTTTCCCAGCATCAGGGTCTTTTCCAATGAGTCAGTTCTTTGCATCAGGTGGCCAAAGTATTAGAGCTTCAGCTTCAGCATCAGTTCTTCTGATGAATATTCAAGGTTGATTTCCTTTAGGATGGACTGGTTTGATCTCTGCAGTCCAAGGAACTCTCAAGAGTCTTCTCCAGCACCACAATTTGAAAGCATCAATTCCTTGGTGCTCAGCCTTCTTTATGGTCCAACTCTCACATCCGTTCATGACAATTAGAAAAAACATAGCTTTCACTATATGGACCTTTGTCAGCAAAGTGATTTCTCTGTTTTTTAAAACACTGTCTAGATTTGTTATAGTTTTCCTTCCAAGAAGCAAGCGTCTTTTAACTTTGTGGCTGCAGTCACCATCTGCAGTGATTAGGGAGCCCAAGAAAATAAAATCTGCCACTGTTTCCACTTTTTCCCCATCTATTTGCCATGAAGCAATGGAACCGGGTGCTATGATCTACCAAGAGCTGTAGGCATCAATTAATAGTTGCTGGCCTTCAGGTAAGTCTTCTCTGTAACGCAAATTGATGTATTAGTAATAGCAACTGGCTGCTCTAATTTTCAAATACGAACCTAAGTTTTTTCAAAAAGGGTTTGACTACTTACATCCCACTTTTTAAAATTCCTAGACGAAATGCAACATGTGCCTAGCCAAAACTATAAAGATGGTGAGTGGTGAGAAGTACATTTACTGCAACTTTTCTTTCCTGAGTTTACCAACAACTCCAGTCCTGTAGCCAAGACTTACCCTGCACAGTGATCCTCTCTTCCCTAAATTTTAGCGTACTCACTCAGCCAATCCACCTTTCCTCTCTAGGGGGTCTCATGTCCATCCATTCCTTGGCTATTACTAACAGTGTGTTCCTGGAAATGTCATGTAAATGTTTGGGATTTTTGTCAAATTTGAGAAAGACTCTATCAAATCTCTTTCACGTAAGAATAAGATTTCAGACATTTCTTTTTCTTGTGCAGTGACTATCATAAATATTAAATATTCTTTGATGACATTTATTAACAAATTTGTCATTGATATTCTCCTTGAGGTTGTGTGTTGAGTTTATAATATCTTCATTGATGCCAGTAAATTGTGTCAAATCAGCAAAGAATTTCTCCAGTGTGTTCTTACAATTTCCTCTTTTTTATTAATTGGTTAACAAACAATCCAAGACCTTAGTCATTACTTCTGTTCAAATGAATCTTTCCATCTTCATGATCTGCTTTTGTTTGATCTGAAAAAGTGTAGAGACTGCTAAGTGTAAGAAGTACAGCATTCCTCCTGGGGGATCTGAGAACCCATTTCCTTGTTTCTCCAGCTTCTAGAGGTCACTATAGTCCTTGGCTCGTGGCCTCTTCCATGTTCAAAATCAGCAGTGTAGCATCTTTTCTTGTCTCTGACTTCTGCTGCCAACTGTGTATCCTCTCTAACTTTGACCCTCCTGCCTGTTTATAAGGACTCTGGATCATGTTGGGTACATCTGAAGAATCCAGAACAGTCCCTCCATTTCAAGATCTTTAATTTTAGTCCCATCAAAAAAGTTCTTTTTACTGTACAAGTTAACATAGTCACGGATTCTGGGGATTAGGACAGGGACACCGTTGGAGGAAATGTTATTTAGCCCAGAGAATGGCCCTGATGCTTAAATTCCATTTCCTTCAGGGAAATCTACCTTTTCTTCCTCATTAGCAATATCTATTTGGTCCTGAGTTCTGATTGTGAGAGTTCCAACAAGAGGAATACCTGTAATTATAACTAGGGTAAGTGTTAATGAATGAAAAGAAGGAGATGTTATATGAGGGCAAACAGAACAGGACCTAATTTAGATGGAGGAGCAGCAATGGTTTTGAATAAGTGACATTTAACTGAGATGCAAAGGAGGAGGAATTAATTATACGATGAACAAGGGGGGTGATTTAGAGAGAGGGAACAGTATGTGTGGCCTGGGAATGGTGATGTCAGAGCGTGACTGAGTTGTGTCCCCCCTCAAATCCTTGGCACCACCACAGTGAGTGACACATAGCAGTTCTTAGCCCTGGCAGCACGTTGCAATCACTGCAGGGCCTTAAAAATAGCAACACCCTGGCCAAGACCAAGTCAGAATTATTTGGAAGTATGGCCCAATATCCATAGTTTTTAAGGTTGCTCAGAGAATACTAATGTGCAGACAGGGCTGAGAACCCACTCTTAGATACAACCACAGGAGTCAGAATAAAAGAATGACAAAAAATATTTGCTTGGGGTAGGATTTCCTCTTAAGAGGTTTTCTTCTGTTTAAAGAAAAGAAGGGTTTTGGCCGTCTTGATTATACATTCCTCTACAGTCTTCGAAAATGCAGAAAAAGCTTTCAAAAACATTGTTAAATAAACTACAAGTTTATATTGTACAATACAGGGTATATAGCCAATATTTTATAAATGACATTTACAATATAAATGTAGTATAACCTTTAAAATTTGTGGATCGTTATGTTGTACATCTGTAGCTTACATAATATCGTACATCAACTATATCAAATTTTTTTAAGAAAAGACCACTTTGTGATAGAATGCTTATCAGAAGACACTCAAGTGATCCAGCAACCATCCCAGTGTAACCAGTTGTCTCTGTAGAAAAGAGATGTGTTGGAACGGACAGGTGTTTTAAAAACACACTGTATCTACAAAGGAAAGGGTGTTTCTTGGTTTTGAGCCCTGTTTCCCAGAAGGCGGTCCAGTTTTTTGTACTACTAATGAATGACCATAAGGGGGAGACATGCTCCCAGAAAGCGTGACTTCCCCTGTCTCCAGTCTCTCACCCAGGCTAACGAGAATAGGATATTATAACAATACTGAGTTCTCAAGGCATAATTAACGGGTGAGCAAGTCACAGAATTAGACTTAAGTAGCATATATTTATCTACATCAGAGTTCCGTTCATTTCAGTTCTCCAGCAGCTTACACATTTAAACCACTGGAAAAATAAATAAATAGCATATACGTGCCAAGCATTATATTTACAGAATTAAGGGAAAAAATTGAAACCTAGGAAGATATTTTCCTTCAGCAGCCAACGCAATTAGAAATGAAGCAGCAAGCAAATCTTTCGAAGAGGGATCTCTCTTCTTTTGTTAATTGAAAAGTAAACAACTTAGGTCTCCTTGAATTTCCGGAGAGAATTACTAAGACAACAACAGCTACACCCCTGGGAAGAAGAAAAGAGCTTGGCTGCTTGTTGAAAACTCAATTTGTTATTTTTCTTTGCACTTAACCTGCACGTGGCAGAACCACACAGGTTTTCACATGTACATTAGATTGAATAATATATGTGATGGGAATGTATATAGAGCCTAACCCCAATTATCCTTCTCTTCCAAAAGTAAAGTAACCGATTGTTAGCCAGGGAATACCTTTTGCAGAGATTTAAGCAAATGCATTGCTTTGCAAGCCTTTAAATGCGACTGGGGAGACGTGGGTTTGGTCAGAGAGGCAGAACGGCTGTGTGAGGGGATAATGGATTTATTACAGGCATTCTGTCTCACACAATTGGGGCAGGAGTCCAGGAAGTGAAGGTCTGGAAGGAGGTGTTGGAGGCTTAGATCAAAGGTCACAAACTAGTTTCTCTGAGAATTCTAGAAGCCAAGTAGGGCTTGGAGCCCACTGCAAGTGGGCCCATGAAGGGGGTCTTCGGGACTTGCTGTTTCTGTGAAGCCAGCTATGGCTTTGTGAGCCCCCCAGCAAACAACTGGTGGTGGGCCTGGGCTCTGTCGGTCAAGAAGAAGAGCTGGTACAGAGTGGAGGGGGACAGAAACTTCTAGAAACTAGCCTTTCCATGTCACTGTATCTGATTGTCAGAAGGTAACAGCCATTGCCTTGCTCTGTCTCCCAGGTCTCCTGGAAAGCCCTCTCTGTGCTAATTTTAAACTGGAACCACATAGGAACCGGGACACTTGGTTAAGCTCCCCCTTAACCAGTGCACATGTAAGTTCTTATAACTAATTTTACAGATGAAAAAACTAAGGGCCATATATAGGTAAATCGCCTACACTCACATCACTACCTGGAAGCAGAGGCAAGCTCAGAATCCAAGTCAGAGGGGTCATCTTCTACTCCATTATCATGTCTCTCATCCTTTGTGGCACTTAAACACTCTAAAGGATTTCAAGAAAATAGGAGAGAAATTTCATGCATCACTTCTGAGTTCCTTTCCTAGGTTAAGAGTCTCTGAGTAGCCTGTGTACCATCACTAGGCCTAAATCACTCTATCTTGCCCAGACCATTTCTGGGCACCTGGGTTACTGGGGCTCTTTGATAAGAAGTTATGCCTATGACCACCAGATCTCAAAATCATTAAGTAATGAGATATGAGCTATTAGGCATGTGATGGATCGTCTTATTTGGGGTGTAGGATTATGTGAGAACTTGCCCAAGGAGCACTTTTGTTTATCACAGAAAACATCAATAAATACTCTCCAAAGTGATGGGAATACCAGACCACCTGACTTGCCTCTTGAGAAACCTGTATCAGGAAGCAACAGTTAGAACTGGACATGGAACAACAGACTGGTTCCAAATAGGAAAAGGAGTACGTCAAGGCTGTATATTGTCACCCTGCTTATTTAACTTATATGCAGAGTACATCATGAGAAGCGCTGGGCTGGAGGAAGCACAAGCTGGAATCAAGATTGCTGGGAGAAATATCAATAACCTCAGATATGCAGATGACACCACCCTTATGACAGAAAGTGAAGAACTAAAGAGCCTCTTGATGAAAGTGAAAGAGGAGAGTGAGAAAGTTTGCTTAAAGCTCAACATTCAGAAAACGAAGATCATGGCATCTGGTCCCATCACTTCATGGCAAATAGATGGGGAAACAGTGGCTGACTTTATTTTTCTGGGCTCCAAAATCACTGCAGATGGTGATTGCAGTCATGAAATTAAAAGACGCTTGCTCCTCAGAAGGAAAGTTATAACCAACCTAGACAGCATATTGAAAAGCAGAGACATTACTTTGCCAACAAAGGTCTGTCTAGTCAAGGCTATTGTTTTTCCAGTGGTCATGTATGGATGTGAGAGTTGGACTATAAAGAAAGCTGAGCGCCGAAGAATTGATACTTTTGAACTGTGTTGTTGGAGAAGACTCTTGAGAGTCCCCTGGACTGCAAGGAGATCCAACCAGTCCATCCTAAAGGAGATCAGTCCTGGGTGTTCATTGGAAGGACTGATGTTGAAGCTGAAACTCCAATACTTTGGCCACCTGATGCAAAGAGTTGATTCATTTGAAAAGACCCTGATGCTGGGAAAGATTGAGGGCAGGAGGAGAAGGGGACGACAGAGGATGAGAAGGCTGGATGGCATCACCGACTCGATGCACATGGGTTTGGGTAGACTCTGGGAGTTGGTGATGGACAGGGAGGCCTGGTGTGCTATGGTTCATGGGGTCGAAAAGAGTCAGACATGACTGAACGACTGAACTGAACTGAACTGAAAGTGCCTAAGAAATTATGATGTCCACATATTTGATTATTTCCTTTATACTTCAAAACAAGCACTCATAATAGGTTTGTAAATTTTCTCAGAAACTGGCAAGGAAGAATGAAATTAACTCTCATCTTAGTGTGAGAAAGAAATGGTAATCATTCAAACAGAAGCAAGGAACATCTCCTTCTTAGTCTTGAAATATACTCCAGGAAGTGACCTTTATCAGAACTGGCCTCAATTTCACTCTCCTTCAATACACTGATCCCATGGTTTCATTTTCCCCTTCACAAAACTGTGATGCCAAAGTTAGGGTAAAGTCGGAGGCTATTCTACTCTGACAATTATTTTCTGCAAATATGACTGGACTAAAGCTTCTTTTGATCTTAACACCTTTGACTAACAGGAAAGGAAACTTGTGACATTTTTATAGGGAAAAAAAGGGTGGGTAAGTCATACAAATTGCTTCTAGCCTATGCATTTGTTTTAAGGGAAGCAGAATGAGAAAAGACTTTCAAACGATTTAATTTTTTTAAAATCTGAGAAATGTATTTCATATGTCTATCTTCCAAACTCACAAGGTCCATTAAAAAGACGAATGGAGTAAGTTACTTTTTGTGTTTGTTTTTGGTTGTTCATCATCTAGCAGGATTTTATTTTAAAGTCGCAGGTAAGGACAATAGGGCAGAAAGGTTTTGGGATTTTTCTTCAGTGAATTCACTGCCTAAGATCTCAGCCTATCTTCATTGTAATCACCAGACCGCATGTTACCTATTTTAATTTTGACACATAAAAAGGGAGAAGATGAGGTCAGAATAAAAGGGAAAAAAGAACATCTATGACATAAACAGAGGAGTCTGGAGGGCTACAGTCCACAGGGTCGCAGAGAGTCAGACAAGACTGAAGTGACTTAGCATGCATGCATAGCATAAACAGGGCTTCCCTGGGGGCTCAGATGGTGAAGAATCTGCCTGCAATGCGGGCAACCCAGGTTTGATCCCGGGGCTGGGAAGATCCCCTGGAGAAGGGAATGGCAACACACTCCAATATTTTTGCCTGGAGAATTGCATGAACAGAGGAGCCTGATGGGCTACAGTCCATGGGGTTACCGAGTCTGACAAGACTGACTGACTAACACTTTTGCTTTCATGACATAAACAACCTGTGGTTAATTGCAAAAGACTAACTAATATTTGGGCTTCCCTGATAGCTCACTTGGTAAAGAATCTGCTTGCAACGCAGGAGACCCTGGTTAGATTCCTGGGTCGGGAAGATCCCCTGGAGAAGGGATACCCACTCCAGTATTCCTGGGCTTTGCTTGTGGCTCAGCTGGTAAAAAGTCTGCCTGAAATGCAGGAGACCTGGGTTCGATCCTTGGGTTGGGACGATTCCCCTGGAGAAGGGAAAAGCTACCCATTCCAGTATTCTGGCCTGGAGAATTCCATGGACTAGTCCATGGGGTCACAAAGAGTCGGACATGACTGAGCGACTTTCACTTTCAACTAATACTTAGATATATGATGGATATAAATTCAGTAACAAGTAAACATCTTAGGTTTAACCACCATGGTGCATGTTCAGTCAACACGTAAAAATAAACTCTTACATACAATCTTCCTGTTTTCTTCCTTAACGTGGTGCTATACAGGTGATGGGAGTATATGTGCTTTCTCTCTGAGCGTAAAGAGCTGTACTTGTTGGCCTAGTGCTCCTGGAAAGCATGAGGCTCTACCAGCTTGTGTGAAGCAAGCTCCAGGAATCAACTCTGCGATTAATTGATTTCTGAACAGAACACAACTTCAAGTTGTTGGCTTTTGCAACCTGCATGTTTAATAACTGCCGTGTCACTTGTCTCACTCATCGTCTTTGTTCTGACCTTCTCTTGATTAGGATCCAGGAGCCGTAGATTTCCATCATCTCTTCCTCTGCTCACCAGACCCCATTGCAAAGGACTGGAGCTCTTCAGAAATTCTGCAGGGACCAGTTTCTAGTGCAAACAAAACACACATGTGCAGAGCAAAAGCCAACTCACACTTTTCAGCCTGCTGCTCTGAGCGCCTCCACCCCAGACAACTGCTGTACCGCAGACCCCATCAAATATGTGCTCTTGTGGACAGATGGAAAACCCATTAGGAAGTACAGCCAACTCTGTGTTCCCACATTTCCGGGAGAGAAACCACATTCGGTGCAGGAGCAGTGAAAAATCACTAGGGTCAGTGCCTTTAAATCAACTGAACATCTCATCTCTTCCAAGATATTACACAAGCAAAGCCCATATGGTTAGCCAAAGGCTCTGCCCTACAGGAAAGTACATGGGCTAGGGCTTTTTTCTATAGCTCTAACTAATTTTTCTTATCTGGGAAATTGTTATACAAATGACTTGTTTTTTAAAAATAGTAACAAATAGATATTACAAAGCAACTTATCAGAACAATTATAGGTGAATACAGTGGCAGGGGAAGGCACAATTATAAGGCTTAAGCTGTCTTATGGCTTCCCTTATAGCTCAGCTGGTAAAGAATCTGCCTGCAATGCAGGAGACCCCGGTTCAATTCCTGGGTCGGGAAAATCCTCCGGAGAAGGGATAGGCTACACCCTCCAGTATTCTTGGCCTTCCCCTGTGGCTCAGCTGGTAAAGAATCCACCTGCAATCCTGGAAACCTGGGTTCCATCCCTGGGTTGGAAGATCCCCTGGAGACGGAAAAGGCTACCCACTCTTGTATTCTGTCCTGGAGAATTTGATGGACTATAGTCCACAGGGTCACAAAGAGTCGGACA
This sequence comes from Budorcas taxicolor, assembly GCF_023091745.1. NCBI lineage: Eukaryota > Metazoa > Chordata > Mammalia > Artiodactyla > Bovidae > Budorcas > Budorcas taxicolor. The sequence continues at coordinate 76,862,914 of NC_068923.1, read as the reverse complement.
CGACTGAGCAACTTTGACTTTCTTTTCAAGCCATCTTATGAGGGATTATTAGTTTGCCACACTTTTTGTAAGTTAATTCAGCATGTCTTATTTTGGGGTGGTGTGAGCCAGAAAAAAGTGCCTAACTTTCTCTTGACTTTTTTTCTGGGATCACAGATGGCAGGGTCAAGAGCTTCCTCATGAAGGAGAGAAGGGCTTTCTACTCCATCTCCCACCTGAGTCCACACGGGCCCCTCCCTCAGCCTGCCTGGTGGACCACCATCCACCCACAGCAGAAGGAGAGAGGACCATATAGCATCTGGGGAAGTCATTGCCCCCACGGCATGGTTTGCTTTTGTTCTGCCTTTTAGGATCATTTTGGCCATTATTTCCCCACTGAGGCTTATAACCTTTTTGGTTTTCCACAAATTAAGATCCCTCAGCTCTTCTTAAATTCACCCTGAGGGGGAACTTAAGGTAATTTCTAATGTACATATTTCACACAAAATTTGCTTCCCAATTGTCCACATGGGGATGTGTGCAAGCTGGACACTCACCAGTGGCTTTGACGAATCCATCGGCTCTTCAGACAAAGCCCACACGTGCTTCCCTCCATGGGTCACAACGGGGCTCAGATTTCAGGGCCGAACCACCATTGAATCAGCTCTGACCTTTTTCCCCGTAACTATTTTTGTGAAATTTTCAGACTCAAGTGTGTTTGCCTGTGGGCAAAGTGCCAGTTATTTTAGGAGTCTGAATAGCGGTAGAAACATATATGTACGTCTCGACATGGACAGAAGTGATGTTGATGACTGTAAATGTATGAGGAGTAAATCCATAGATAAAGCATATGCTGATTTCCAAAGCCACACCACACTGCTTAGGAGTTACTTGAACGAATTTAGCAGTTGCCTACCTGCATAACTCATGCCCAGGAGGATGTCTTCGGATGTCTTGCCGGGGCAGATGGCTCTGCTGCCGGGAAGGTCCTACCTCAGCATCACATCTGAGGGTGAAGACCTCGCCCCAAGCAGTGATGGGGTCTCACTGGCCATCTTCTCTCAGAGCCTGCAGCTGGGAAGGTCACTCTGGCAGTTGGAAGTCAGGCTTTTTAACCCAATAATGAAGTAGCTTTGATCCAGAAGTGATTTAACTCCCCAATTCCTTCCAGATAAAGGAAGGCCCAGTAACCCCCATAGGAGCTAATTAATTAATAGTTCCTTCTTCTCTTGCATAACTGCTGAGGAAGTTTGTTTCCCACTGTCTCGGTTCATTTATTCTTCACAGTATGTACTGTGGAATGCACTTCATCACTTGTATCTTTATTGTCATATTTTTATATTGATGGTGATCTCAATGTCTTGGGGGGAAAAAAACTATTAAATTCAATGCTTCTGTTTTTGCCATCATCAAACAGGGGTAAATTGCTCTACTTATATTACGGGGATGCTGCAGTCCTGTAGGCATAGGTGCTGGTCCCTCTTGGCTCCTCATCACTCCCTTAACCTCAGGCTTTGCTAGCGCAGAGCACGTTTGCTTACCCTTCCCTGGACATGCACTTGCTCTCCCACCAGAGTCCATCCTTTCTTCCTACATGCGTGCCCCATCTCTGCCTCTGCTTGACTCTACTCTTTCTTCAAAGTCCCTCTTCACCTCAGGCCTTCTTGACCACCCCCCACAACTTCCTATGACACATAGGACCACACTACACATTGGACACCTACTCCCATGCTGTCTTGGATTATTTGCAACTATGCATCAAGTTGCAACACATTAAAGGGTTAACATTCAACTATTTTTGACCTACAACACAGCAGTTAAATACGGTTCCATCTAATATATACATTTTCTCACCCCAAATACAAATTCTCGTTGCATTTCTAAGGTCTTCAATAAATCCTTATACAGTGTAGGCATTTGCTATTAAAAAGAAATAGACTTTTGACTATTCTTAAATTGGCAAAATACAGAATAAGCTTCTGTTTTAATTGGAAAATATATCTTAGCTCATTAAAACACTCACCATGGGTGATCTGGGATGATTCCACTTTGCAAAAATGTCCCACCATCTCCTAAAATGTAAAAGTGAAACTTCATGGCCCTAGGAGTTATGGTTAGAGACACTGCTTTATAAATATAATAGGGCTTTAATAGATGCTACACTTCAAAAAATCATTCACAGAATTTTTTCACCAATAAATTCTACATTCACTAGAATATATTCATATTTATTATATAATTAGTTATACAACACAGAAAAGAACATTAGAATATCACACTTTATCTGATTACATTGATTCCTCTGTCCCTCTCCCTTATTGCAATATTAATTCTGTGTATAATTCTATTCGTTATCATGATGAACTGAAACTGGATAAGTATGCATAGTTTTAAAGCTAAGATATTTGATATTGAGTGAAGGGTCCCCTTGGTTTTCAAAATAAAAATATACAAAATAACCTTATGACTGTTGAACTGAACTCAGTATACTAAGGACAGAATGCAACTACAACTGGGGAGAAACAGAGGACAGGGCAGCCTACTACTTTGAGTACATCCATCTTGGTAGGCCCAGAGTTATATAAGAAAACAAATTGGTATTTCATCACTTCCTTGTTCTGATGCTTTGGACGGATCAGTGAAGTCCAGATTTCTTTTTCAATGATTCCATTTCTTAGAGCCACAGCTGATGAGTCATGTCTTCAGATCTTAACCCCAAATGCATTTGTAGTGTTTTAGATTAGGTCTTTCATTCATGCAATATCAGAACATATAAAAGGCTTCATGAAGCCAGGTCAATATATATTTTAGGGCAAGAAAAAAGAAGGAGGTTTGTACTAATTGATTCAGATTCACCGTTTGTCGTTTAAAAGTCATTAAAAACAAATTGTATAACTTTGGTTTCCATTTTCTTTTAATCTTGAAATAAACAGAGTTCTGAAGTAGTCTTGATGAATATGGTCCATCCAGGAAAAAGATGGGACGGCTCACATTTCTTCTATAGGTGGTAGGAAGCCAAGCCCTTTCACGGTCAAGATCACCTTTAAGGCCATTTTAAGAAGTTAGACTTTGTCTTCAAAGATCTTCCTTTACGTTCCCAAAACCACAGTCAACTTCAGCTATCTTAATCTTGCTTTTTCTTGGCGGAAAACTAGAATAGTCTTTCTGTTACAAAGTAAACAGAGAGGTCAGAAATACATATGAGAGGAAGTAATTTCCATAAAAACAATAATAGTTAAAAAGCCAAAGATTAATATTAAAAAGGCAACAGAAAGGTTATATCTGTTAAGCAATGATTGTTTTAAATGGTTTTACCCTGGATTTCCCTGGTGGTAGAGTGGATAGGAATTCATTTGCCAATGCAGCGGATACCTGTTTGACCCCTGGTCCAGGAAGATTCCACCGTGTCGCTGAGCACCTAAGCCCCTGCACTGCAACGAAGAGTAGCCCCCCTCACCACAACCAGGGAAGACACAGCGCAACCAAGCAAATAAATAATTTTTTTTAATGGTTTTTATCCTGTAGCAGCTGTGTTTCAGGAGTAGGTATACATCTGTTACTGCTGAGGGTGTCCCCTACTGGTATGAAGAGGCATGTCCAGAGCACCTTTGCAGGCATTGGAGTGTCTCCAGGTAACACTCGAACCCTGCCTCTCCTATCTTTTCCTCATCTGTTAAAGACATAGGACTTTCTGTCTTTACTTTCACCAAAATCGTTAGTGCACATCACTCATAAAGTTTTACAAAAAAGGATTATAGACATTTTAACATACTTTAAGAAGTTACGGTTGCTGCAGACCTTCAGTGAGTGAATAGTCGACTTTCAGTGTTTATAAACTCTCTAAGACAGAGTCACGGAGACTGGGTTTTGGCCCTGGTGACGTAAATGTGTGGCAGCTCACCAGAGCAGCTACAATTCCCCCCCACCATGAGGAATTTGTCTTGATAGGCCTCATGGCAGAGTAGTTAAAGGAACAACAGCAACAAAAATTTTATTTGTTAAATAACAAAGGGTGTTTGGGCATAGATACTTACTCTGTCATTTACCAGCTGAGTGACCTTGGGCAAGTTACTTAACCTTTCTTCTGTTTCAGTTCCCTTGGCTACAAACCAAAGATGATGATAATATCTGGGTTGCTGTGAGTTATATGTGGAAAGCAATTATAACAGTACCTAGCTCAGGTTTAGCTCTCTATAAAGGTTGGCTAAAGTAAGTTGGAATTCAATATAGTTGGGCACCAGGCTCCCTTCCAACCTGCTGGCCCTGCTCAGAGCATCACAGAGGCTCACCTCCTTAGCACTGCTGTTCATCTGCGCTGACTGGCATCTCTGTCATTCTAGGACAGTGGCTCTCGAACTCAAGCGTGCATCAGACTCATTTGGAGGGCTTGCCCAATACGATTGTTGGGCCCCAGCCCCAGAGCTTCTGGTCCAATACAGTTGGGGCCTGAGAATTTGAATTTCTAGTAAGTTCCCAAGGGATGCTGACCCTGATGGTCTAAGGACCCCACTCTGAGAACCACTCTTTTAGAGTAATGGTTTCAATCCTGGCTGTACTTTAGATCACCTGGGCAGCTAAAAAATCCCACTGCCAGGCCCCTCAGAAAAACTTATTAATAAATCAGAGTCTCTGAGAGTGGGGCTCAGCCATCATGTTTTTTGAGCTCTTCAGGTGATACCATTATAGAGCCAACTTTGAGAACCACAGCTCTATGCCATACTATGCTGCTGACATGGATGAATTTAAGTGATGAAATTATCTTAAAGATAAAGAAGAAGTTTGGTGCAGTGTTTCCCAATGGCATTCTTGCTATAAATGCTGGTCTACTGGATCCATCTTTTGGGGTGGGAATTTGCATTTTAATAAGCACCGCAAGCATCCCTTATACACATCCAGTTTTTTGATCTGCCTGAAGACACACAGCCAGTAATTGGTGGAGTTCTCACTGCCTGTCTCTGATGTAAGCATCCAGAAGTGCTGTTATTATGTAAGAGAGAGAGGTCTGCTTTTAGTCTGTGTTTAAAATTTTTCTCTGAGCTTATCCACTCCAGGAAGGACCTTATATATTTATAAATACTGTACTTATATACTAACTACATTTATACACACAGCAGGCTCTGTGGCAGGAGCTGAACCAATAATGAATCCCATTCAATGCTACTTAGAGGCCACCTTTATTTCATTCACCCCCACTAAGATCCGAACCTCAAAAGGAAGAGTTAGTTAAGGACACAGATATGGAATCAGACTGCCTGCTTCCTTCTACCACTGATAACTGTGCAACCTGGAGCAAATCACCTAACCTCTCTGTGTCCCAGTTTCCTCAGCTGATTTGAGGAATAGTGATACAGTACCAATGATACAGAATCATGGTGAGGATAAGTGTGTTAATCCACAGAAAAGTACTTTGACATGGTGTCTGGCCATGAGTGTATTCATGCTTTCTATTACGATATTTACTGCTCCTGTTGTCTGCACAGCAGACCTAAACGCTTGAAGAAGCAGTTTATCCACTTAAAGGCTGTTTTATACAGAATACACTGCAGAAAGTCTATGAAACTAAAACATACATATGAGAAAGAACATTAAAAAAAAACTGCATGGAGTAAAGAAGAAAATCACTAGAGTTTTGTGTTCTTCTTGGAACATTTGTATATATAAATTCAAGAAAGCATTTCTCCTAGCCCAACTGAGTTCTACAGTAAAAACACTATGTTTCTGTGATGGTTGTCCAATTGGACCAGCCTGCATGGAGGAGCTTCTGAGAAAGAGAATTCTGGCTTAATCTTAAAAGTAGAATGACTTTGGTTACTTAAAAGGGGAAAAACAGGCAGATTTATCAAAATTATAATATACCCATTACATAATTTTACTCACAGACCTGGTTTTGTTGAATGTGGTATTTTTTACTTTTGCCTTGTTCTGGAACTTCAATCTGCTAAATAGATTAGTGAAATGTCAGTCAGCACAGCCAGAGAAGCGAGCACACAAATAATCTATTTAACCAGCACATTTCTCCTTCCACAATAATCCTCTTAATGGTCCCGAAGGCTGCCAGTCAGCAGGACACCTGCTTGTCATCTGCACAGTCCCCCTTCGTTTGCAAGTACCTCAGCGTTTCAGAAACTGAGTCCCTGAAAGTGAAGTGAAGCTTAATGTTTAACGTTGGTGGCTGCTATGGATTTTGTGATTTAACACAGCTTTTAAAAGGACTTCACACAAAATGAACTCCTAAATCCAGAAATAATCCACCGAGCTCCAATCCATATGCTGAACCAAAGCCAAATGGGGCTCTGATTAATCAAAAGGCATCATTAATCAAGAGAAGACTCAAACTGAAGTTTAAGATGCTTGAATATACCTCATGCACATAAGGTAACCTTAATATAACAGTCAGGGGCCCAGCAGAAAGCAGATGGCTTACTCCCAGGGTAACTGAGGGAGTTTTCTACAACGAACTGCTTAATGGAGGTGGGGGAAGGATTAAAGTGCACCAGTGAAAGGATGTAGCGAGTAGCGAGGGGCTGGGGTGGGTGTGGGTTCTCACCACTTCTGGGTCTGAAGGGGTGAGGGGAGCAGCTGGTACTGGAACCAGAGCGGCTGAAGCAGCAGGTAGGAGAGGTCGCTTCAGGAGCTGTGGCACCCAGTCGAGGACTGGGCCAACCGCAGAGACCCAGCAGGGACGGAGTTGGAGAAATAAATACCCTGGTCTCCATCTCCTCCCACCTCACTGGCTTTCCCCATGGGTGACCCCGGTTGGAAGCTGGAGGTCAGGGGGTAAAGTCATAGCACACCAAGGTCAGTCCCCTAGCCAGGGTTTAGGGGAAAGGACTCTTAGGCTTTTCTTATATTGGGTTGGCCAAAAAGGTCATTCAGGTTTATCCAAGCATACTGAAAAACCTGAAAGAATTTTTTAGCCAGCCCAACAGAAAAAGAAAAGAACTACTGTTGAACTATGCTTTCGGCGTGTATCTCAGCTTATCACTCTATCACCCTAAATGTCTCTTTACTAATTGCTTTTCTTTTCCAACAAATAAACTCCTTGACTCTGGATTCTCAGTTTCTAGCCACTATATATGGTAAATATAGGCATCGGTAAATGATAGAATGAGGGGGTGAATTAACTAAGTTGCTTATTATTCATGAGATCATGTCCCCCTATATACAGTGGGATGTTACAAAATAAGTGAGATAAATAACATGGTACTGCAAAAGAGGGTTAATTTTTAACTATGATTAACTTATTTTTTCCTGTAAAATATATCACTTTGAAGGATACATAGGACTTCCTTTAGGTTAGTATTCTCAATAGAGATGTCCATATATTTGCAGCCTATCTCAATAGTTTTAAAAAATCATTATTAGGTCTTGATAAATGAGAAAGTAATGTTCCGATGCCTTGTGTTTTGTTATTTTATCATTTTACAGCATTACTTGATAGTGTGTAAGTAGTCTTGTGCAATGAAATACAGAAGTTGGGGGAAACTTCTTGGAATTTTTCTCTCTCCTAGTCTCCTTCCCTTCCTTCTCCCTATGTAAAAATGAAACACACTAGAATTGTTCAGCAATTTCTGATATAGCTTGTTTCCTTGACTCATTTCAGTAGGCTTTTTATATTTTATATACCAGGGTGATAAAGTTGGAGGGGGGGAGTTAATCCTTTTTTCATAATGCGGGATTCCTGCACTCTCTCTCTCTCAACAGAGTTTCTGTTGATAGCATAACCCTTCATTCCTTCGCCTCTGGCTCTCTGAAACTGTCTTCCTGCTATGCTTGGACCATTCTTGTGATGGCTGTAATGTCAGTACCTTTTCTGTTTTCTGAACAGGACAAGCTGCCAATCCTACAACATCAGATAGCACTGGCCTTGGTGCTTCCCCTTCTCCTCACATAACAGGAACACACTTCAGAGCACCCAGTGGCCTTTTACACTGTCTGATCTTGCCCCCAGTGAAAGAGAAGTGGAGAGAGAAATATATATGGTTATGGTAACTGGGAGGGGAGGGGAGGTATGAGGCAAGCTGGAGTCAGACGGCCGCCTTGTTCTTTGCCATTTTTCAGAAGACCAATTTAGAGATTCAGACCCACTGTTAAGTAAACCTAAGGAAAAGTTATATAAACTAATAAAAACAAACTAGGTATAGACTATTTTAAAAATAGTTTTGCAATTCAGAAAATATTTACTAGCATATTTCTGATAACTCTCATATATTCCGATCATGGTTTAATATATAAATAATGATAATTATAATGATGATAATACACTTTCAGAAGCTCCTTAGGAATGAAAGTGAAAGTCACTCAGTCCTGTCTGACTCTTTGCAACCACATGAACTATACAGTCCATGGGACTCTCTAGGCCCGAATACTGGAGTGGGTAGTCTTTCCCTTCTCCATGGGCTCTTCCCAATCCAGGAATCGAACCAGGGTCTCCTGCGTTGCAGGCAATTCTTTACCAACTGAGCTATCAGGGAAGCCCTTATATCCTGTATGCAGGGAATACACGTACTACATAAAATCCACCTTTCTTTTCTTGGTGTCTTGTCTTCTTTACATAGCAGAGGTTGCTGTTAGCCTACTCCATTATTCATTCTGTTGTTTCTTAGTAGTAACACCCACATTTATTTGGAAAGACAGCATACTCTGCAAAAAGACTACGTTTACCAGACTTCCTTACAGCTGGGGGTAGGGGGCCTGCGATATGACTAACTCTTGGACAACGAGCTATAAGCAGAAGTTTTATGTGAGACTTCTGAGACCCCTCATTAAAGAAAAAGGGTGAGTGCTTCTGCATACTCTCCTCATACTTGTTGTCTGGAATGTGCATGTAATGGCTGGATCTCCAGCAGTCATCCTGGGCATGAGGTAAAAGCCACACACTGAAGATGGCAGAGCAGAAAGGTCTCTGGTGACACCACACAGGCCCATTCTGCCTGCTTCTGGGCTTTTAGATGAGGTAGAAACAGACTTTTATCTTGCCCAAAACACTTATTTTGTCTTGTTTTGTTTTTTGTTATTGGCAGTCAAAATTACTCCTAACTAATATAGTTTATTTTCAAATAAAATAATCCTTTAATTTTGTTCTAGTTAAAAGTAGCAAATATTGAAAAAAAATCAATTTAGGTTTTTGTATAAGAGCACAGCTCTAAGAATAATGTTACACATTTTTCTCCTTTCTGGTTTTTCAATTAATACTGCCTTAAGAATTTAACGCTTTTTTGGCTGCAAGTTTATATTTTTCTTTAGCGCATTCATTTGACTTCAAATCTTAATCATCTCATAAGTGGTTCAAGTCTTAACCTTTGAAACCATTGCCTAAAGCTAACTAAGCTAATTAACTCTAAGTTAGTTAGCACTCAATTTCTTCTTTCACGTCTTCCTTCTTACCAGGATAAAAGAGTACTATTTAATCTCTCAAGGGACCATCTGCTTTATTTATGGGGTTCAGTTGGTTACAGTTTTCTCAGTTTTTCTTTCCCTCCCCAGATTCTTCACAATTATAAAATCTTTTAATTTATTCTGCCTTGTAAAATTTTAGTCTATGAGACTTCTATAAGTGATAGGTGTCAATTCAGGCTTTATATGTTTTGCCTAGAAAATGAGTAAATGTCACAGTCTAACATTTATATGGTTACTTTAAGCTCCATAAAGTGACATGTTCTTATCAACTGTACTTTGCGAGGAGATCCAGTCAAAGTTCAAAGAGATAATCTGTCTTTTCTATCTCCTTTCCAGGGTCCCATTCTACCCAAGGGTTTGTATTAATAGATGAAACTCCAGACTAAAATGTGGGCTATTCCTACAACATTCTCTTGAAATGTGAACTATTTCAACACCATCCAATTTTCAGAGGAAAAATCTTCACTTCTTTCTAAGAACCAACATAAGGAAAGAAATACAGAGTTTGTGAAAATAAAACTTGATGAGTATTTGGGTAAGGCAATACAAGTTTTATTGACTACCATGCTGCTTTTGCTATCAGTCACCAAGATAAATTATAGATTTTAATTTGCATGCAAATCTATGGAATATGATGGTGTGGTTGTTTTTCTTGAAAACTTTAAATAGGTTACTACTTCCTCTTATTGTAGAGAAAACTCTTAGATATTCATTGTACAAGTATTTCCTGCATCAAGTAGCTTACACTTTATCAAACCATATTTGAGAGCACTTCCCCCTTTTAATGGGGGTACATTAATTGCTTTTCTCTCTGTATATACACATACATATATAAAATGATACATGATATATTTATGTTTATACATATTTATCATATACATATATTTAAATTGAGCCCTAAACGGGTCCATCCTTCTTAGGAGGTTAGATTTTATTATGCTTTAAAAAAAAAAAAAAAGCATCCTTGATTGTTTTATAGGTGTGATTTGCTATTCTCTAGCACATTTTAAAGTGTTCAAACCCCAAGGGGCAGTGAATTTTATCTTCCCTGGGAAAATACTTTGAGTTCTAGAAGAAAGAAAAGTAAGTATAAAATGCAACATTTTTCTGAGGAAAAAAGCTGCAAAGTCAAGTAAAGATCAATGTTAAACTAAAGGTATAATCCGCCCTCTTATAATACACTAAAATTATAATATTAGGAAAAGTTTTCAAATATTTTCTGTTGTATTTTTAAAGCCCAGTGTGTTATCCTACAAGAGAATTATGTTTATAAATGTCATTAAAAAAAATCAAACTGTACTGTCTTACTTGGGACAAGCTTGTATCCTGATGGTGACAAGGCAAGTAGAAAGTTTAGAATCTCAGGAACTCTCTTTACAGCCCCAGCACCAACACTTGCAGTGAGTAACTACGCCTTTATTGAAGAGGTGGAGACAAGAAAAATAAATTTTACACTGAGAAAAAATTATAGCCTTGAGAACTTCTTTTACTTGATGGCTTCTCCCAACTGCTAAAGGCATTTTAATTTGGTACAGTGGAAGTATCAAGAGGCTGTGAGGTCTATCTAGAGACAAAACTTCAGAGCTTATTTAAGCTCTTACCTGCCGTGCTGATTCTGTCCATGTTGTTGCTTTTATGGTAAATCTGGAATCTTCCATTTGGGAGAAGGCAGAAATACAAGGATACAGAGTAGAGGGTTAGCAAGTTCTCAGCAATCCAAGGACAACTGACTTCTCCCTGGGAAATTGGCTTGAATTCTGAAGACTGAGCTCCCAGAGAGCTGAGAAGCTCACTTATGGGCAGTTGGGTTTGTCCCTGGATTTGAAAGACCCTGATGCTGGGAAAGATTGAAGGTGGGAGGAGAAGGGAACGACAGAGGATGAGATGGTTCAATGGCATCGCTGATTTGATGGACATGAGATTGAGCAAGCTCTGGGAGTTGGTGATGGACAGGGAAGCCTGGCGTGCTGCAGTCCATGGGGTTGCAAAGAGTCAGACATGAGTGAGCGACTAAACTGAACTGAACTGGAAGACCAGACTCGCTGTGTCCGGGGAAATTCATCAGTGCAGTTTAGTGCCAGCTGATGGTGGAAACAAACTGAAACACAGACACAGATAAAAGCACTTACCATTTCTGGATTCTCTGCAGCTTGCTTTACCATCTTTTCTGAGATCATTTTTTTCAAGCAGCTACTCAGCAAAAAAGCCTAAGAAACCCAGAAATAAAGAACTCTCTCAGTTAAAGACTTCATTCTCTTCCTTCCCTCTTCGTACTGAGAAGCAGGTTTTGTGCCCTGTCCTCCAAAAGTATGCTTTTAAGAATTTAGAGTTCTTTGACTTTCATTAATTTTGTAAGATGTAACCAGCAAGTAACCATAAAGTTTCTCAATTACAGGGATATACTTGCAGTATATTTTTTAAAAGATAAATTAAAAATGACCAGGATCTCATTACTAATCTTTTTCAAAACTGCTCCCTTACATCCCATTTTTTCCCATTACTTTGTAAACAGCTCATGTTTTATGAGCAACAAATAATAAAAACCGATTCCAATCACAATCAAATCACAAGATGATAGTCAATCTTCTATTTATATATAATTATTGAGAGACCTATAAGTAGGCATACATATTAACCTGTTTGAAAGGCTAGATTAGCACCTTATGGCTCTTGCTGAAGACAAAATTAGTCGTTTTTCTTCCTTTTTAAAATTTCCTGGTATTTTTAGTCATTCACTGTCAAGACTGACCATTGCCCCAAACACCACCTGTGGCTTATCGACGGCTCATCACTGCTAGTGGCAAGACACACGTCATATACATCTTGCTGCACAAAAGCTGGGGCTTTCCTTTCTCTAGGAACTTTACCCCATGTGCCAAACTTAAGGTTCCCCTGTGATTTTCCCTTTTGCTCTTTTCCCACAGATTCTTTTATTCCCCCTCATTTTTCTGCTCTCAATTCTTGGACTACTCATTTCTCATTTGGCCCCACTGAGGTTTCAGACAACAGAAGCTCAAAGCTTGAGGCTAGAGAAATTTAGTATAAATTGTGCTCAAGGATGGTCCCTGAACTTGGGGGTGAGGGGATGACAGAGAGGAGGAGAGGGGAGAGGGAGGGAAAGGTCGGGTTATGGCAGCTGATGTACAGGCCTTTTGGAGGACAGGACACACAAAGTGGAACTAGAGGGTGAAGGCGCTACACAGAGGGGGCGTTTCAGAGTTTTACAGAGATGGGCTGCATTTTATTTAAGCGGAGAGAAAAGAGGGGAAAGAAAGAGTTGCCACCAATAAGGAAAAGAGTCACGGATGTGGGGTTTATACACAGACACAAACCTTGCCTTCCTGCTTTAGCTAAGAATGAACCCTGTTTATCTGTGCATATATGTCACCCATGAAACATCGGGGTACGAAACAGGTAGACGACAGCAAACCCTGAGCCGATGCAGCTAGGAGGGGTGTTTAATGGTGTCTCACAGGGTGTAGACCTTCCATCCGCCTATACAACTGAAGCCCAGGTGCCTAGAGTCTGTGCTCAGCAACAAGAGAAGCCGCCGCAGTGAGAATCCAGAGCACCGCAACGAAGAGTAGCCCCTGCTCCCTGCAACAAGAGAAAGCCCAAGTGCAGCAACAGAGACCCCCACAGCCAAAAATAAAACATAAGCAAATCAATAAATCTCACTCTCTATATATGAAGACTAGGCTTCCGTTTAAAGGGCCGAGGAAAGAGTTGGGCCAAGTCTTCTTTCTGTATTTGCAAGGCACACAAACCACATTTCTGCCTTTTGCAGAAGTAGCCCTTGGGTGCACATCGATAAATCCGTACTCCAAAGGAAATAAGACCTTACTAGGACTCTTTTCAAAGGATGTTTATTGCACCTCTCCTTAGTGACTTAAACTCATTTGTACAGACTAGATTAAAAGACCATAATAAAATTTAACTACCGCACTTAGCATTCAGAGGGAAGGGGGTGGTTTCGCTGCCAAAATCTCTCTGTGTGTTTCCACGTAACTGCAGATCTTGCCTCAGCAAACCATCCTACCACTTCCCTAAGATGTTTTATATTTAAGGTGAACCTGGGGGACCATTTCTTTAACCTGGGATTTTGATTTAGTACTTTGTTTTTCAGAGGACATGGATATCTATTATCTCTTGATCAGAACTGTACTAGTGGAGTGTTAAAACTGAGCTTTGGTTGCCTAAAACTGGAATGCTGCATGGAACACAGAACTGAATGTGATCACCAGGTGCAGTAGTAAAGAATTTGCCTGCCATTGCAGGAGATGTGGGTTCAATCCCTGGGTCAGGAAGATCCCCTGGAGGAGGGCATGGCAACCTGCTCCAGTATTATTGCCTGGAAAATCCCATGGACAGAGGAGTCTGAGCAAGTGAGCCTGAGCACACACACCAGGTACTCAAGTTGAATATGATGTTGATGCAAAGATTACTTTGCTATTTTGGTTTTGTTTTAGAACACTTGTAGTTTTGACTCCAAATTGAAATAGTTTAAGTTAGCTAAGTAAAAAGAATTTCCAATTGGATTTGGCATATAGAAAATTAGATTTTTAATGGATTTTTAATTTAAAGTAGTTCACATTTACTTCAGATTTAACTATTGCTACCCAAAAGCCATTGTCCCTCCTTCCCTAGTAACAGAACCCTGATTTGGGAATTTCAAAGTACCCAGCTCTAGGCAATGACTCATGCTTATCTTAAGTTGATTATGAATCCTGTTCCTCTATGATAAATGCTTGATTCCCAGATTCCCTTGAAGCCAGACTCCCTTGAAGCTAGGAGTGCTCATGTGACCCAGTTCTGGCCAGTAAGACAAAATGGAAAGTCTACTGGGGGGGGGTGGGGGGAGTGATTCTGGGGTATGACTTTTGCTTTTTTCTACTTGGAAAAGGCCAAAAGAATTATAGGGATGCCAACATCTCCCTCTAGTATTCTTACTAAGTGAGATGATAAAAATTTGTATTGTATAAGCCAGGGGTTGGCAAACAAATCTCGCCCTATCCACTTGTGTTTATAAATAAAGTTTTATTGGAACACAGCTATACCCATTTGTTTATATATTGTCTGTGGCTTCTTTTGTGCTATAGCAATAGAGTTAAGTAGTTGCAACAGAGACCATATGGGCCTAAAAACCTAAAATGTTTACCATCATTGATTCCTCGAGAAGTTAACTAATCCATGGTCTAAGTCACTGACAGTTGAGTCTTCTGTTACTTGGTAAATAAATTTATTTCTAATTTATATGAAAGCTTTGGTGACGAGTAAAACAAAACAAGTCTGAGAGCCGGCTCACTGGAAAATACCCTGATGCTGGGAAAGACTGAAGGCAAAAGGAGAAGAGGGCAGTGGAGGATGAGTTGGTTAGATAGCATCACCGACTCAATGGACACGAGTCTGAGCAAACTCTGGGAGATAGTGAAGTACAGGGAAGATGGGCATGCTGCAGTCTACGGGGCCAGAACAAGTAGGACCTGACTTAGCAACTGAAAAACCACAAAATAAAACAAAACCAAAACAAACAAATGGTATTACAGGCCTAAAAGTGCATGCGTGGCATACTCTAATATTCTGCTCCACTTGGGTTAGGGCAAGGTGCTTTGTCCACCCCAGCATGCAAGAGAGCATTTAGCACTGAAGGTTTTCCTACTCTGCCCTGAGACCTTACCTGTTTGGTGTAAATAACAAACCACCGCCAGTGACTATCCTCGCAATACTGAAATCTGAGCTCTAAGTTCTGGTTGAGAGTTTGCTGTGGCCCATCCGTATCCAGCAGAGTCCCCTACAAAGGAAAAGATGTTACTTGACATTCAGCAGGAATTTAAATGGCTATTATGTACTGCACAAAATATCAAAACAAGTGAGAATATCCCTATACCCAAGATGCCATCAGCCTTTTGGGGAGCCATGAACGTACAATAAATCATCATAGTTTGATGTAAGTATTATAAGGGAAGCAAACACAGGTCTATGGAAGTGAACAGGATGGACGTCTAATCCAGACTAGGAGGTAAAGAAGTTCTGGTGGGGTGAGAGTGGAGAGAGAGTGTTATCTGAGCAGAAGAATAAATTATTCAAGTTTGCTGTGTGTTTTTTTGAGGGAGGGGTGTGGTGGTAACAAGTAGTTCCCAGTAGAAGACAAAATAAACACAGATGCACTGAGGCACAAGGGAGCCTGGCACACTAGAATGTGGCTGAATCATTCACTGTGATGGATGGGGGGCTGAGAGAGGAAGGGCAGGGCCAGAGCCTGGAAGCCTGGTAGGAAGCACCTGTGATTTTTGCTTTACAGCATCGATCGCTTTTTCTTCTGGTACTAGAGTTTCAAATTCCCTTGGGAAAAACTTTTCACTGTGGCTCTCAAGCTAGGACAGTCAGGAAATGCTGCCCTCTTGGAGGGTGGCACGTGACCCAAGCTCAAGCCAACTGGATAAATACTCTGGGTCTCTCATTTGATTCCAGGGCAGAAGGATCCAAAGAGCAGGTCCTGAAAAAGAATCCCTGTTTTCTAGAAATCTTGAGCTCCTCTGGTTCTTGGTTATCCTGAGCCTCTATTTCAGTCTTTTTTTTTTTTTTTCCACCCTTTCCTTGAAATCAGTGGATTATCTCATACCCCTCTAATAAATCCTTTTTTTTTTTGTTTCCCCACAAAAGCCAGAAGTTTTGGTTTCTACTATTTGCTACCAAAAGAGCCCTGGCTGTTACAGGTTTTACAAGCTAAGTGAAGGAGTCTGAACTTTATCTTAAGGGCAACAGGCCATTTTGTTAAAAGATTTTAAAAGCTGAATAATAACACAAATTTGTATTTTAGAACTATGGGTCTGGCAGCATCAATATAAAAAACTGAACTGAGAAACAGCTGTTTTCAGACATAGAACAGCAGAGAATGCAGAACTGTCAACCCTGAGAAGCAGAAAACAAGTAAGGTGAGCCCTGTAGTTACCCAGTTTACTGCCTGGAGGAGTTTCCAAGACTCAGCACAGGGAGGGAAACCCAGAGTCCAGAGGTCTTGCTAAGTTGGTGAGAAAGAGACAAAAATCTGTGAAGTGGTGGTTAGAATTTATGGGATAGAAGGTAAAAGACAAAGGTTTTACATAGAGCAAGAGCTCCAGAGAGCACCTTTCAAATCTCTTTTGCTAAATAATGATTTGTGCATGCATGGGAGATGCACAGATTTGCATCTGGGAAGTCTGGGGAAAGAACCACTGAAAAGCAGCAGGTTGAACAATTCCAAAAGCTCTTAAACCAGCCTGGAAATAGTTTCTATCAACCTGAGTAGAGATAACATAATAAACAAGACAGGGAGAGTTCTAAGAATGGCAGCTATTAAGTAAAGTACTAAATTAGTCCTCCAAACTTCTCTTGATCTGCCTTAAGAAAGCTTAAAAGCAAGTTTCAAAAAAATAAAACTAATTCCAAGTAATTTAATTGTGTGACAGAACAAAATCCAATCTTCTTTAAAGGAATACAATAAAATCCAGCATTCAACAACGTAAAATTCACAGTGTTTGGCATACCATAATAAATTACCTGGTGTGCAAAGTATGAGATAAGTGTACTCTGCAAATAGGAGAAAAATCAATCAATAGACATGTCAGAGCTGATGGAATTAGTAGACCATAATATAAAAACAGTTATTTTAAATATGCTCCACACCCTCAAAAATTTAGAAAAAATAGCATGATAAGGAGAGAAATGGAAGATATAAAAAAGACCTTAATGGCCTTCTAGAGATGAAAAATTAAGTATAATTGTAGAAATAAAAGTATAACGAATGGGAAAGACACACATTATATGCTACAGAAGATTGATGACTTTGAAATTATGACAAGAGAAACCACCCAAAATTAAGCACACAGAGAAAAAAAGACTGAAATAAAACCACAATGAGATACTACTTTACATCCATTAGAACGGCCATATTTTTAAAAAACTTAGATAATAACAAGAACAGGCAAGGATATGGGGAAATTGGAATCCTCTTATGTTGCTGGTAGGGATGTAAACTGGAGAAGACACTGTAAATGACAGTCCGGACTTTCCTCAACAAATTAACCATAAAAGTTAACCACTATGGTGAATTACCAGCAATTCCACTCCTCAGTATATACCCAAGAGAAACGAAAACCTATGTCCACATAAAAAAACTTATGCACAAATGTTCATAGTAGCATAATTCATAACAGTCAAAAGGTAGAAACAGCCATCAATGGACAAGTGGATATATCTGTACAATGGAATATTATTTGACCATAAAAAGGAATAAATACTGATATATGCTACAACAAGAATGAGCCCTGGAAACATTAGGTAAAAACACCAGTATGTTGTTTTTGAATTGTTCAATCTGCTTTTGGAATTGTTCAACTGGCTGCTTTTCAGTGGTTCTTTCCCCAGACTTCCCAGATGCAAATTTGTGCATTGCCCACACATACACAAATCATTATTTAGCCAAAAGCTTTGAAAGGTGCTCTCTGAAGCTCTTGCTCTATGTAAAACCCTTGTCTTTAGTCTTTAATCCCATAAGTTTTAACCACCACTTCACAGATTTTTATCTCTTTCTCCTCAACTTAGCAAGACCTCTGGTCTCTGTTTGGGTTTCCCTCTCAAAAAACATTCACAAGCACCATGTATGATTCCATTAATATGCTAAGTTCAGAATAGGCAAATCTATAGAGGCAGAAAGTAAATTAGTGGTTTCCTAGGCCTGGTGACAAGGAAGTAACAAATAAAAGGTATGGAGCTTCTTTTTGAGGTCTTCTAAAATTGATTGTGATGATAGTTACACAACTCTGAATATACTGAATGCTACTGAGTTGTACACTCTATATTGTGTGGAATGTGAATAATATCTTGATAAAGCTGTTACAGAAGAAGAGAATGATGATGTGGTATTGGTAGAGGGATCTATGCCTCCCTCTGTGTGTCTACACAAAGATCCATGGAACAGAACTAGACCCACACAAATGTGCCCAACTGATTTTTTACAAAGGTATGACAGCAATTCAATTGAAGAAAGATAGCCTTTGCAACAAATGGTCCTAGAGCAGCTGGACGTCCATAGGCAAAAAAGGGAACTTTGGCAAAGAATTTAGACTTGACACCGAAAACACAATAAGGAAAAACAACTCCATCAAAATTAAAGTCTTTTGCTTTGCAAAAGACCCTGTGAAGAGAATGAAAAACTACGAAGTGAGAGAAAGTACTAGCAAGCCACATATCGAAAAAGGACTAGTATCTAGAATGTAAGTGCTCTCAAAACTCAATAGTAAACAAAAAATCCAATTGGAAAATGGGAGCGATTATGAAGACATATCACCTAAGATGATACCCAGATGGTAAATAAGCACATGAAAAGCTGTTCAACATCGTTAGCCATGAGGGAAAGGCAAATTAAAATCCCAATTAAATACCAATACACACTTACCAGGATGACTAAATAAAAAATAATGACAATGCCAAATGCTGATGAGAAAGTGGAGAGACTGGCTTGCTCATACATCGCTGGTGGGAATGTATAATAAATTGGCACAGCCCCCTTGAAAACAATTTGGCAGTTTCTTAAAAAATTTAACACACAACTTCCAACAATTGCACTCCTAGGCATTTATCCCAGAGAAATGAAAACTTGTGCTCAGACAAAAACCTATGAATCCATATTTATAGAAGAAGCTTTATTCATAATAGCTAATAACTGGAAACAACCAGGTATCTTTCTTTGGGTGAGTGTTTTAAAAAATTGTGCCTATTCTATATCAGGGAACACTGCTCAGCTGCCAAAAAAAAAACAAACTACTGATATATACACACCGAGCTGAATGAATTTCCAAAGAATTATGCTGAGTAAAAAAATTCCCAAAGACTACGTACTGTGTGATATGTTCATGTAACATTCTTTTATTTTTTAAGGTAACAAATTCCTTGCTTTTATTTTATGTTTACCTCCTAAAACACAGTCAGTTCTTGTTGTTCACACTAGCTATGTTCTATAGTCACCACAAGCACTGCATTAGTGAGTTCTGATACACAGTCCAAGGGGAAATATAGGTTCAGGTTCTTGTGAACCTCTGGTCACAATATCTGCATCAATTGACCGGTGCATAACCTTGTCTTATGTGTGTGAGTGTTTGTTTTTTCTAACTGAGGTCATAATTGATGTGCAAAAAAACGGCACATATTTAATGTACACAATTTGAAGAGTTTGGACATATGCATGTATCCATGAAATGATCACCACAGTCAAGTCATAGATAATCCATTATTTCCAAAAGCTTTATAAAATATTCTTGAAATGACACAATATGAAAATGGCAAACAGGTTAGGGTTGCCAGGGGTTCAAGAGGGATGTGAGTGGGAGTAAGTGGATGCAGCTATAAAAAGCTAACATGAAAGATCCTTGTGATGATGGAAATGTCTCAACTTTTCATTGTATCAATGTCAGTAGCATGGGTGGTGATACTGTACTCTAGTTTTGAAAGATGTAATAATTGAAGAAAAGTGGGTAAAGTGTATGCAAAACCTCTGTAGCATTTCTTTCAACTACATATGAATCTATAATTATATCAAAATTAAAAGTTTACCTTTTAATTAAAAAATAATTAACTGTTGAAAGCAAAAATAATTATAACACAGTATGAGGTCTATAATATATGTAGAAATAATGTATGACAACAAATACCACAAAGGACAGAAGGGGCAAACAGAGGTACACTGTTGTAAGGTTTTTAAACTTTTTGTGAAATGATGTAATATTTGAAAATAGACTGTAATAAGTTAAACAGATGTATATTAAAGACTCAAGTAACCATAAATTTTAAAGGCGTGGATAAAAAAACAAGGGAACAAACAAATGTCTAAATAATAAAATAATCTATAAAAGACAAGAAGGAAAAAACTAACAAAATTTAAAGAAATGGACAAGTCTACAATTATATTTGAAGATTTTAACATGCCTGACAATAGCTGATAGAACACGTAGAGAGAAATGTGTAAGGATAGAGGAGACTTGAACGTCATTAACCACTTGATGGAACTGATATTTGTAGGGTTAGAGTTAGGGCAACATATGCATTCTCAACAGTGGCAGCATATACATTCTTCTTGAGTGCACACCGGACATTTCAAGATATACCAAACGTTGGCCACAAAAGAAGTTCCCATGGTTTAAATGGACTGAAATCATATGATGTGTTTTATTCTTCTGACCCCAAGAGGGTAAGAGTGGGGCAGTGAGAAGGGTTAGGAGGCTGTGGGATTTCATCCAGGCAGCAGATGTTGAGATCAAGACATGAGGGCAGAGAGAAAAGGAGAGTCTTGAAGGACAGCAGTGCCATAGGATGGTGCGAAGAGCTGACTCACTGGAGAGGCCCCGGATGCTGGGAAAGACTGAAGGCAGAAGGAGAAGGGGCCGGCAGAGGATGAGATGGTTGGATGGCATCATCGACTCAATGGACACGAATGTGAGCAAACTCCAGGAGACAGTGAAGGACAGGGAAGCCTGGCATGCTGCAGTCCATGGGGTTGCAAAGAGTTGGACATGACTTAGCAACTGAACACCACCACCAGTGTCATAGAACAGATAGGTCTGTCTGCATCAGCAATTAAAAATGTAACATAAGAGAAAAGTCAGGGGTAATTTCAAGATTGCTGATTTGGCAACCAGGGGTGGTGGTGGAAATCCTATTTATCAAGATAGGGGACACAGGAGGAAGAACCCTAGGTTGGGCATATGGAAAAGGATGAGTCCGGTTTGGGGAAAGGTTGAGCTTCAGGTGTCTGTGAAACTTGGTGAAAATGTCAAGAATGCGGTAGGAAATATTGGACCTGTTGACAGGTCATCTGGGAAACTGACTTTGGGAGATAAGTAGAGGAGAGATTCTAGAAATGGAACCCTGGGAAACACCAGCATTTCAGGAGTGGTCAGAGGGAGAGGCAACCCACAAAATTAGAGGAGGCAGCAGGGGGAGTCGTGAAAAGGAAGACATGATTGACATATCAAATGCTGCAGACAGGCCTGTCTCTCTGCCCTCACAGTACTGAGCCAGCTAAAAAAGTCCCCATGGGTGTCATGGATTTAGTAGCTGGGTGTTGTGGTTGCTTTAGTAGCGTTTTCTCTACTAGTTAATCTCCATTTCCTGTGTGAATGGGATAATGCCTCTTAGCTCACTGGGTTATGTTTAAGAACTTAATTAAGAAATGCTAATTACTTTTTTATAAATATTGACCTTTGTTTTCTCTTAATGAAACAAAAAAGAATTAAATAGCATATGTGTCATTGCCTAGCATAGCTGGTACAAAGTAAGCACTCAGTAAGTCTGGTCAGAAAGCTCTCTCTTGGGAGGACATGGCAATGCAAGTGTGATGCCAGAGATCCTTACGAATAGCTCCACTGGACTATTTACAATAGCTAGGACACAGAAGTAACCTAGATGTCCACTGGCAAATGAATGGATAAGAAAGTTGTGTTACATATACACAATGAAATATTACTCAGTTATATAAAAAAAAAAGAACACATTTGAGTCAGTTCTAATGAGGTGGATGAAACCAGAGCTTATTATACACAGTGAAGTAAGTCAGAAAGAGAAAGACAAATACTGTATATTAATGCATAAATGTGGAATTTTAGAAAGACGCTAATGATGATCCTACAGGCAGGGGAGCAAAAGAGACACAGGTGTAAAGAACAGAATTTTGGACTCTGTGGGAGAAGGCGAGGATGGGATGATCTGACAGAGTAGCATTGAAACATGTATATTACCATATGTAAAATACACGACCAGCTTGATGCATGAAGCAGGGCACCCAAAGCTAGTGCTCTGGGACAACCTAGAGGGATAGGGTGGGGAGGGAGGTGGGAGGGGGGTTCAGGATGGGGGACACATGTGTACCCGTGGCTGATTAGTGTTGACATATGGCAAAAACCATCACAATATTGTAATTATCCCCAATTAAAATAAATAAATTAATACTTTTTAATTAAAAAAAAAAAAGAATAGCTCTGCTGGGCAGCATTCAGTTTCCAAGCATAGAGCTCTTATTGGTACTGAGCACGTGTTAAGTGTTCAGTAAATGGTAGCTGTTATTTCTACATGTTGTTCTTACTTTAGATACCCTGCAAGCAGTAGAGAAGTCTGCTGTTGGAAGGTGAGAAGAGGAGTGTCTCTATAGCGAGAGTGAGGAACTTGTACCAGATAATAGGTAGGTTTTACTAGGTGATGCTTTGCGTGTGCTCAGTCGTGTCCGACTCTTTGCGACCCCCATGGACTGTAGCCCACCAGGCTTCTCCGTCCATGGGATTTTATGAGGCTTACTGTGGCTTAGATGCCAATCCACTCAAGGTACTGATTCAAATGGCAAACTTGTCTCCCTGATACCAGCACAGTCATCCAAAAGCACTAGGATTTTTAAAATCATGGATGAAGGCTTTAAATGATGGGAAAGGCAAGGTGCCAAGATACTCACAAGGAAAGTGACCTGCCAGCACTTCACTCTGTCCATCTGGAAAGTGACGTCCAGGGTCTGGTTATCAGGCAGGGTTATGCAGCAGCTGATCTCATTATTGCCGACAGAAAGAAGCGCCTGGCAGCCCGGTTCTGGGTGATCACAGGTGCAGGGTTCCAGCTGCACGTATCCATAGTGCCGGACCTCCCGGGCGAGCTCCAAAAACTGCTCCAAAGTGGGGTGGGGATGGAGAAAGCAAAAGACTGCTTGAAGCGGATGAAAAATCTCATGTCAGAAGCTACTGCCGTTCTAACACAACACCTGGGATGGAGTCACAGTGAAAGCACCTTTTTCTTCCGGGTGACGCAGATGAAGACAACGGCCCCGTGTGCTGACAGGGCTGCCCGAGTTCCTGGTGTGTGCGTCCTTGTTGACCATCATGTCCCTGCTCTTTTTACAGTGTTCAGACATAGTGGAAATAAAATATTCTGTGTGTGAACGATAAAGGAAGAAAAGAGTAGGATGTAATCGAATGAGTGGTTATGATTCTATCTCAGTAGATTAGAGCAGCAGAATAAACAAAAAGCGAATGCTTAAGGTGCTGTGTTTAAAAAGAAAAACAACTAAGCTGAGATCAAATTTTTACAGGCTGCTTTATATGCTGGTGGTATTCACTGTCAGAGACAGAGGCGTTGGAAACGGTAATGAAGTGAGGGCGAGAGTGAGTCTGCTAAGTCGAGTTTCACGGCCCCAAAGTGCCAACGGAATGTTGAACGTTGGTGACGTTTAAGGTTTAGCTTTTCCCTCTGCTTCTGTTGTTACGGAAGAACAGAGGACAGCTGCAGGTCACACCTGTGGTCCTGGCATCCTGTCCTGCTAATGTCTGTGGAGGACCTTTTGACAAAGTGATCATTGGCGACTGCCTGCAAGTAGCCTGCTATCAGTTTAGTGACCTCCACTTTGTTCTTGCAGCCTACACCGTGGTCCTATCTGATGGGGTGGAAGGTGTGTGTTCAGAGAAGGTAGTTCTCACTTTACCACATGGTTAAATCAGAAAGAAGGACACTCAGCAACAACCTGGCTCTTTCCCAATCCTTTCCTGAAGCAAGGTAACTTACACCTCCCTTTTGAGGGCTACGTGAGCGCTCTCTGATAAAGGGAAACGCCGTGAGGGACGGGTAACTCTCGGTACCAGGTGCCGGAAGGATTCCACTCCCTTCCAGCCACGTGTCGGCCCAGCTCATTGCGCTGAGGCTCATGCATTCAACTTAGGAGGTGCGTCCAGCTGCCGGACCTCCCTTTGGGTCGGGGGAGACATCAGAAACGACAGGTGGTGGGCAGATGTTACCTGTGTGGTGGGGACAGGGGCTGAGTAATCCCGCTGCTGAGCGTTTAGGGTAGTTTCATGGCTCTTGCTACGAAACCTCTTTTGTATTATATAGCATAAATCCTTAATTGTTTATTTTACTCGTTGGTAACACAAAACATTTGTAATAAACACTAATGCACTCTTGGCTGCAGAGCTCTAAAAGAGGTGAAAGTGTTTTTAATTAAAAGCTAAGCTCCATTTCTCTAAGAAGTTGGTGATGAATAAGTAACTTGCTCAAAATGCTAGCTGGCACCTAGCATGCAAAGTTGGGGCGTGGAGGGGGTGGGGAGTACGGATATTACTGCCTGTGTGAAAAGCAGAGGACAGAAATCTAAAAGGATTATCTACTTGAAAATGAGTTTTGTTTTCTTATTGGACACATCACACAGCTTGCAGGATCTAAGTTCCCCTGGTTGAACCCAGGCCATAGCAGTGAAAGTGCCAAGTCCTAACGAGGGGACCACCATGGGATTTCTGAAATTTGTTCTTTTAAGAAGTGCCTGAAAAAGAAGGTATATTAGCATTTGGCAAACTTACCTGCAGAACTGTGTAGTAAATATCTTCAATTCTGTGGGCATATGAGCACTGTTGCCACTACCCACCTCTACTGCTCTAGCACAAAATCAGCGTTTGACAATACATACAAGAGTGAGTGTGGCTATGTGCCAATAAAGCTTTATTTACACAAACAGTGGCCCAGGGACCATAATTCAGTCTCTTTCTGATTTAGATCAAATAACTGCTCCTTTAAGTTAATTTCACTCGTTTTCAATTCCAAGTTTTCTTGTACATGTACATAAAGTAAAGCAACAGTTGTTAATGTGTTGACTCCATTAGCAGGAGAACTTTTACAAACACTTAAATAACGTTGGTTTTAATAACAGTATTCTTAGATGCTTCAAGAGAAAAATCATTTGTTAACTTGAATAATGGTTCAGTTTTTTTCAAGTGAAAAAAAAAAAAAAAACCTCACACATACCCTGTCCTGAAGCAGTACATGTGAGTCTGACAAATAAGACATATTTTAACAAAATAAATGGTATCTCCTTCGTTGTGTTATCTTTTTTATTCTTTATATTTAGCCAACTACTAAAGCATTGACTTCAAACAAAATGCAAAGAAAATTTAGAGGACTACATTCATGCACTCAAAGTGAGAGTTTTTAAACATCACTATTAAAATAGTATGATAAAATGATGTAAAACATTCAACCATAGAAAATAAACTTTGTTTTATGGCAAAAACACAAATTTTGTTAGAGCATGGCAGCGTGGTTAAAAACAATATTCTTACTAAACTAAGAAGTTTATAGATTAGGAATGTCCTTAGAATTGGTAACTGTCCAATAGCAACATGATATTCATCTAAATAAAAGATCAGGAGTGTCCTTAGAATTGGTAACTGTCCAATAGCAACATGATATTCATCTAAATAAAAGCTGTAAGTATAAAAATTTGCAAACAGGCAGAGAAACTGAACTCCAAAATTTCGGAGACAAAGCTTTAATGGAATACCAATGGGAAAGTGGGAAAGTGTTAGTCGCTCAGTCGTGTCAGACTCTTTGCAACCCTATGGACTGTAGCCCTCCAGGCTCCTCTGTCCATGGGAATCTCCAGGCAAGAATACTGGGGTGGGTTTCCATTCCTTTCTCAAGGGGATCCTCCCAACCCGGGGAAGATTCTTTACCATCTGAGCTACCCGGAAAGATTTCTCAGTATGCTGCTGCTGCTGCTAAGTCACTTCAGTCGTGTCCAACTCTGTGAGACCCCATAGACGGCAGCCCACCAGGCTCTTCTGTCCATGGGATTCTCCAAGCAAGAATACTGAAGTGGGTTGCCATTTCCTTCTCCAAATTCTCAGTATACCAAGGGGGAAAATACTAAATCATGGCAGTATATGCTTTTTCCCTCTTTTTTTTTTTTTGCAACTCATCAACAAAATTCTCAAAATATGGTGACTTTGAAGGATGGCTTTCTATATCAACCTAAGTATAAATGAATCATCTAAATTTATTTGCATTTTCTTCAAAATCAGTGCTTTGGCGATGAGCATTGGTAAAGTATAAAGGATTTTTTAAAAAGATAATACAATGAAGCAAAGACCATTTCTTCTGTTAAAATACGACTTTTCAGACTCATATACTTCTTGGGGGGTATGTCCATTGGTACTGTACCATCTTTATGGAAGTTTAAAAAATGAACCTTTAGAAATAATGTCAAGAATAATAGAACATATATTTAAGACAGACGATATTGGCTGCTGTGTTCAGGGACCTTCAGCCAGGAACCATACCAGGTGTTGGGAATATAGAGTATGTATTATATAAATTAGATAGACTCAGTCCTGGGCCTCGTGGTGCTCGCTGCCACAATGATTTATAGAAGCAAATCCTGGAAACAATCTGACTTCCAATAATAGGAAATTGGTTAGCTAAATGATAACACAATCATAAAATGGAATACTCTGCATCGTTAAAAATAATGTTGAGGGTCTATATTAATTAACTTGGCAAAGGACGCACACCATATTGTATTTTTTAGACTCTTTAAACAATAAGACTTTATTAATTTTATAATAAGAAAAATCAATGAAGGTATTCTCATTTTTAAAAAGAACCCCATTTTTAGTGCTTGATGGGTTTATAAATTACAGAAACAGCTCAATTCCAATATGTTTCTCTAACTCTCTTCCAAGAGATTTCTCTTGGTGCAATATTTCATTCACCTTTGTTTGGTTGTCTTCTTTCTGGAGAGCCTCTAATTTCTGCCTCTGCACCTCTGTGGGTTTGGCCCATTCTTTTTCAATGTCTTGTATTGCCTTAAAACAATATAAGTTGTAAAATTAGCAAACTTAACAGAAATGAATTAACCTAACAAAAATATACTCGTGTATGAAATGCTATAAAAACAGACCCAAGTGGGCATATATAAGGATTTAGCAGGTTATAAAGGTTACATTTAAAATTAATTGGGTGTAGGTACAATGGTTTGGGTACAACTGATAGCATTTGGAAAAGAAAATAAAATTTTCTCTTTCCCCACACTACCCAATCAAATAAACACAGATAGGTTAAAGATTCGAATGTAAAAACCATAAAAGAACCAGAAGAAAGTGAGTATTCTTATCTGATCAATAGGAAATAACCTTTCTAAGCTACAAAGACAAATAACATACAAATGCATATGTAATTACATAAAAATATTAAAGCCACCAAGAATAAAACTAAGAAGAAAATGGCAAACCAAGGCAAAACTGCATCATATGTGGCAAAGAGTTAATCTTAATTACATAAAGCAATAGTAAAAATATAAATACCTCTAATAGGAAAATGAAGAAATGCTATATATCAGCAATTAATAAAAAGGAATTACAAATGACAAGTGCAGATTGAACCTCACTAGTAATCAAAGAAGCTGTTTGCCTCTCAAATTGGCAAAGATCCATCAGTTCAGTTCAGTTCAGTCGCTCAGTTCAGTTCAGTTCAGTTCAGTTGCTCAGTTTCATCCAAGCCTTTGTGACCCCATGAATCGCAGCACACCAGGCCTCCCTGTCCATCACCAACTCCCAGAGTTCACTCAGACTCACATCCATCGAGTCAGTGATGCCATCCAGCCTTCTCATCCTCTGTCATCCCCTTTTCTTCCTGCCCTCAATCCCTCCTAGCATCAGAGTCTTTTCCAATGAGTCAACTCTTCACAGGAGGTGGCCAAAGTACTGGAGTTTCAGCTTTAGCATCATTCCTTCCAAAGAACACCCAGGACTGATCTCCTTTAGAATGGACTGGTTGGATCTCCTTGCAGTCCAAGGGTCTCTCAAGAGTCTTTACAACACCACAGTTCAAAAGCATCAATTCTTCAGCACTCAGTTTTCTTTACAGTCCAATTCTCACATCCATACATGACTACTGGAAAAACCATAGCTTTGACTAGACAGACCTTTGTTGGCAAAGTAATGCCTCTGCTTTTTAATATGCTGTCTAGGTTGGTCATAATTTTTCTTCCAAGGAGTAAGCGTCTTTTAATTTCATGGCTGCAATTACCATCTGCAGTGATTTTGGAGCCCAAGAAAATAAAGTCTCTCACTGTTTCCATTGTTTCCTCATCTATTTGCCATGAAGTGATGGGACCATATGCCATGATTTTAGTTTTCTGAATGTTGAGTTTTAAGCCAACTTTTTCACTCTCTTTTTTCACTTTCATCAAGAGGCTCTTTAGTTGTTCTTTGCTTTCTGCCATAAGGGTGGTGTCATCTGCATATCTGAAGTTACCGATATTTCTCCTGGCAATCTTGATTCCAGCTTGTGCTTCATCCAGCCCAGCGTTTCTCATGATGTACTCTGCATATAAGCTGAATAAGCAGGGTGACAATATACAGCCTTGACATACTCCTTCCCCTATTTGGAACCAGTCTGTTGTTCCATGTCCAGTTCTAATTGTTGCTTCTTGACCTACTTACAGCTTTCTCAGAAAGCAGGTCAGGTGGTCTGGTATTCCCATCTCTTTAAGAGTTTTCCACAGTTTGTTGTGATCCACCCAGTCAAAGGCATTGGCATAGTCAGTAAAGCAGAAATAGATGTTTTTCTGGAACTCTCTTGCTTTTTCTATGATCCAGTGAAAGTTGGCAATTTGATCTCTGGTTCCTCTGCCTTTTCTAAATCCAGCTTGAACATCTGGAAGTTCATGGTTCACATACTGTTGATGCCTGGCTTGGAGAATTTTGAGCATTACTTTGCTAGCATGTGAGATGAGTGCAATTATGCAATAGTTAGAGCATTCTTTGGCTTAAAGAATGGTGTGATCAGATAACCATGATAGTGTGATCTCTTACCTAGAACCAGACATCCTGGAATGTGGAGTCAAGTGGGTCTTAGGAAGCATCACTACAAACAAAGCTAGTGCAGGTGATGGAATTCCAGTTGATTTATTTCAAATCCTAAAAGATGATGCTGTGAAAGTGCTGTACTCAATATGCCATCAAATTTGGAAAACCCAGCAATGGCCACAGGCCTGGAAAATGTCAATTCTCATTCCAATCCCCAAAGAAAAGCAATGCCTAAGAATGGCAATGTGAAGATAAATATATATATAATATTCAGAGTTGGCAACGTTTGAAGAAATGGGAAGCTCATATAGATCTGACACAATTTAACCTGGTACAACTTTATGGAGATAGTTTGGTATTTAAATCTAAAACCATCTACAGGAATGATAAACATGGATGTAAGAAAAATGTATTAATAAGGCTATTACTACTATATTGAAAAATTTTCAACTATAAATTGTGGCAAACATATGCTTAATGCTTACTGTGTGTCAGGCAATGTTCTAATTGCTCTAAAACCAAAATCAACCCCAGCCCCTCCCCTCTCTGGTAGCTACTAATTTGTTCTCGGTATCTTCTTGTTTGCTTTTGTTTGGTTTGGTTTGTTCATTAATTTTATTACACTGTTTACTTATTATTTTATTTATTTTTTGATGAAATCATACAGCATTTGTCTTTCTCCATCTAATTTATTTTAGCAAAATACCCTCAAGGTCCATCGGTATTGTCACAAATGGCACAATTTCATCTTTTTCATGGCTGAGTAGTATTCCACCGAAGGAATGCTTGAAGCCACCAGTAGATGAAAGAGACAAGGAACAGAAACTCCCCTAGCACCTCCAGAGGGAACATGGCCCTGCCAATACCTTGATTTCAGACTTCTGACCTATGGAACTGTGAGAAAATAAATTTTTATTATTTTAGAGGTCCTCCCCCATAAAGAAAAAGGTCAATCCTTACAGCACCTTATGAAGTAGGTACTATTAATAAATGCCCCAAAATAGGTGATAGAGTTTAGGTATAATCAAATAATAGGTTATGCTACTATTTAAAATTATATAAACTATTTAACAACACGGGAAAGGTCCATGAGACATTGGTACATGAAAACATGTCTAGTTACAAAATAAGGGCATAGTAATCAGGTCCTGATTTTTATAAAACAAAAAAATAAATAAAAACCAAGCCCCAAAGACCTTGTATGTACACTTAGCAGTCAAGAAGAATGGATGTGCACATGAGTGAAATGAATTAATAGTATACACAGTAAAAACACTGAAAGTTAAGAGTCTATATGTATGGTTGATATAAGATTTGGGATGATGTTTACTTTTGTTTTTGAGTCCTTCCATATCTGCACGTTTTTATAAAATGAAAACAAATTTTATAACTGAAAAACAATGAGAGGTGAATACACTATTAGGCCCTGTTGGCTGGGCTTTGAGCAACTGGACCAGCAAATGTTTCCACACTCCGACTCCCTGATGGGCTGCTCAGTCCTCTGTCCTAATCTGCACTGCAGGCTCAAGCCGAACAACACTGGTCTCAACGCCAGAGCTCACTGAAGACAGATGCCCCCTGGATCTCCTGAAGCCCTCGGCAACCTTTCCTGTGCTCTTCCCCTCTTCTCCTGGCACACAGCCTCCCTTCCCCTTTATCCTTCCTGGCCCCAGGACAGGCCCTGAGATCAGCTTTCCATCTCATCAGCGGCATACACTTAGCCTGTGCTATGCTGACAGTGAGTGCTGTGCTAAGTCGCTTAAGTCCTGTCCAACTCTTTGCGACCCTGTGGTCTGTAGCCTTCCAGGCTCCTCTGTCCATGGGCTTCTCCAGGCAAGAATACTGGAGTGGGTTACCATGCCCTTCTCCAGGGCATCTTCCCGAGCCAGGGATCACATCTACATCTCTTATGTCTCCTGCACTGGCAGGTGGGATCTTTATCACTAGCTGACATCATGCTTTATTTAATGGAGTTTTCCACTGGTCCTCAAACTGTTAGAGAAGAACCAGAGCCCTTTACCCCAGTGTATCTCGTGCAACATCTTACAAGAATTTGTGCAAACCCACAAACAATTCTTTGCTATCAGGTACTTTATACCTTAGTATATGATAGTCTGAATATAGTATATGAATATACTGAACATAGTATACGAATATAATACAGTGTATGATAGTATATACCTTAGTCTGAATGTAAGTCTATATGTTATGTCCCTCATATCACTGAGGGACAGGGTATGCCTTAGCTCCAAGAGGAGAAAGAAAAGCTGAATACATTTTGATATTACTATTGAAGTTGGGGAAAAGGAGATGGATTTAAAGAGAAGAAAAATAATTACTATTTGTTGAGAACTTTTTAAGGTAAGTTTTCTCATTGACTTTTTCCAAATGGTTCTGTGGGTTAGGAACATTTACTCCCATTTTAGAGATGGGTAAAATCAAGATCCAGAGATGTTATAACTTTCAAGACAATCCAGTAAGTAAGCGGCAACAGTTGGATTAAAACTCGGATCTGACTGCTCTACCAAGCCCTCCTCCTATTGCCCGAGACACTGAATTTTGACCACATAGGCAGCTACACACCCCAAGACTTTCTCCTTATTGTCAACTGTTCTCAAAACTGAACTTAGATACCATACCTAAGCTAAGAATGGAATTAGCATAGGTGTGAAGAATGGAACACCTTTTCTTTCCTGAATTCACTTGATCTTAGAGCCCTGTAAGGACTGTTAGAACCTGGCAATGATGTCAGAGAGAAACCTGACTAAATATACAAGGTAAACAGCATTCGTGGTGGTAAGTAGGTAAGTACTAACTAAAGATACATCATTCATCATTAGAGGACCTGGGACTCTCAAATGTAGAGCTTTAAATAGCCTACAGGAGAGGTAAGATAAATGTTTTTGTTTTACTGCCCTTGAAAACCTTTGACCCTGATTATGATTTCACAAGTCATCACTCAGATATATTATATACAGTGCCTCGCTCCAGACAGTGAGAGAGTCAAGTTTAGATAAATGTCTCTACTCAGTTATATGGTTCCCCAAAGACTGGCTGACGGAGACTCATGTGGAACCTAATTTTTAAAATTGCATGAAATCACATAAGTCACGGTTTTCATGAGCTTCAATCACACACACTCTAGTGCTCTCTGCAGAGTCTACAGTAGTGAGACAAGGCAGCAGCTACTTGGCTCCGGGTGGTTGAGGCAGAACAGATCAAGGCTAGGGAGCATGTTGGGTCATGGGGGTATTAGGAGGGTAGTGGTCAGCCCACACTCCCCTCACCACACCACATGCCCTGATGCAGGGCTTGACTTGCCTAGTGGAAGGGGCACCTTTTTCTAATTTGCACAAATTGTAACCAGGCCAGTGGTGGCCCTGCTGAAATGTAGGCCCAGACCAGACAGAGCCTTCGGTATTTTTTAGAAAATCCATAAACTTCTATTTTCATAGGCAATCTTCCACTTTGTCTGTGGTTTAGTTGTTAAGTCATATCGGACTCTTGTGACCCCATGGACTGTAGCCTGCCATGCTCCTCTGTCCATGGGATTCTCCAGGCAAGAATACCAGAGTGGGTTGCCATTTCCTTTTCCAGGGCATCTTCCTGGCCCAGGAATTGAACCCAGGTCTCCTGCATTACAGGCATATTCTTTACCAACTGAGCTACGAGGGAAGCCCCCACTTTATTTAATGTCACTCAAAATTTTGAAAAGAAGGAAGTAAAGACCTTGTGGGAATCCACTTGGCTCCTGGGACATCACTAGACACACTAGCTTTAAAAAAAAATTGAGAGTATTTCTTAATGGTTAATTATGATGGCACCATTATTTATCAGAGGAACTCCCCAGACTTCTTCCATTCACTTTTTAAAAGGATGATTGCTTCTCACTCATTCATATCTCCTAAGTGCCCAGGACACAGTCTGTGCCCTTGGCCATTCAGAGTAATTAGAGAGACGCAGATACGAACCCGCATTCACAACACTGGGTGGGAGTCCCATGATGGAGGGCAGAACAAAATGCCAAGGGGGCAGAGAGGGAGGGGACAGAGGGGACTTCCCAAAGGAGGCAGCAGTTGTGGGTCCCTCCCTCCTGCTGGCCTTGGGCCCCCTTTCCATTTCTCAGGAGCTTCACTCGAATTTGAGAAATGATAGAGGCATGGGCTGTTATGACATCAGCTATACAGTTTCTTGAAAACTTTACCAGGCAAAGAGCTAAGGTTTGAATATCAGTCTGTTAAAGCTGGAAGAACACCTAGAGACTGTTAGTTCAGTCTCATTGCTTCACAGGGAGACATTGTAGTTCCAGTTCCAGAAGGAAGAAGTGACCAGTCCAAGGTCACCCAGAGGAGACAGCCACTGACAGAGCAGGGGACAGAAGGCATTTTTGAAACTACCGTTCAGTGTGCTTTTCAAGAAACCATCTTTTTCCCAAGCCATAAGAGGAGAAAACACCATCAGTTTCTCTCTGATTTACAACTCCTTAATGAAGATTGATAAACATCGTATGCTGCTGCTGCTGCTGCGTCGCTTCAGTCATGTCCGACTCTGTGCGACCCCAGAGACAGCAGCCCACCAGGCTCCCCCGTCCCTGGGATTCTCCAGGCAAGAACACTGGAGTGGGTTGCCATTTCCTTCTCCAATGCATGAAAATGAAAAGTGAAAGTGAAGCCGCTCAATCATGCCTGACTCTTAGCGACCCCATGGACTGCAGCCTACCAGGCTCCTCCGTCCATGGGATTTTCCAGGCAAGAGTACTGGAGTGGGGTGCCATCGCTTTTTCTGTCGTATGATGCTAGTAGTTCCCAATTCTTGTTACCCTGTATCCCTGGAAACCATCCCACAGCAACAATACTAGAATTAGGTGATGCATTGTCAACCGAGGATGTGCTGGCAAACAAACCAGATGTAACTAACGAGGTATTGTAACAGCAAGGATACAGTGGGGCTAAGCCTCAGGGAACTTTATTTAAAATGGTAAATCACATTCCAACTCCTGTAATGGGAGTAAAGGTACGTTGAACATGATTATGCATGGATCAAAGCAGGATGTAAAATGAGCTGAAAACGATATTCTAGCCATAAAAGCACAATAGTGAACATTAAACTCTTACTACGTGATATTCTGATTTGCCTTCTTAGAGTTTCATGGAAATCATTTACTAGATGGTCTTGGTCTCTTAAAAAGTCCCCTAAGGAGAAATGGGTGTGAAGGTTGTGACTCCTCCAGTGACATTCTGGCTCCTGGGTCCGCTGTGACTGCTCAGCCACACACCCAGCTTCTCTGCCCTGTGCCGAAAAAGCCAAGGTCCCTGGTGGGGCTGGTGGTCTACTGGGGGAGATCTCTACACAAATGATGCTCTATTTTGTCACACTGAAAACTCCGCTGATTTTATGATACCATGATCTTGTGTGACACTAAGGAAAAAGACTGCCAAATAAATTATGACACAGAACCACGAGGCAGTCCTGTGCAGCATATCCCTCCCGGCGGGTAATTGCTTTCATTTCTTCTGAGGCATCTGGCGATTTCCCTCGCCTGCAGAGGCACTGCTCAGCCTGTGCTAGGCAGCCCTTTTGCTTAATCTTCGTATAAAACAGAGCAGTTTCCTCTCTGTGTGAACATAAAGCACTTGATTGTCACTTTGCAAGAAAATGTGAAACATGGAACCGTGGTCATGTCTTCAAAGATGAACATTTGCTTTCCTGGTATAAAAAGGGAACCCTGCCACTCTGTCTTTGCCTCTCTGCGTAAGCAATAACTCCCCTTCCATCCAGAATCATACTTTTTGAAGTGATTTTAAATGGCAATTAGACTCAACACATATATCAACAACACACCTAATCCTACTAAAGGGAACGGCTCTTTATCAGTTGCTACATAACAAACCACCCCAAAAATGAAGACTTCCTAAAAATAATCTAATTAAAGCAATGGAATTGCTGAAAACAAGACCAAAAGTCACCTAAGGAAGTATGTGTTTTTCCTCTTTTATGCTCTTTAGCAAACCAGAGCATCAAAATCCATTCTTTTACCTTTTTTTTGCTATAACCAAACTACTGCAGGAGGTTCTCTTAATGTTTTCTTGTCTCCTGAAAGAAAGTGAAAGCGTCAGTCACTCAGTTGTGTCCGACTCTTTGCGACCCCATGGACTGTGGCCCTCCAGGCTCTTCTGTCCATGGAATTCTCCAGGCAAGAATACTGGAGTGGGTTGTCATTCCCTCCCCCAGGGGATCTTCCTGACCCAGGGATCGAACCCTCGTCTCTTTTGTCTCCGGCACTGGCAGGCGGGTTCTTTACCACTAGCCCATCTGGGAAGCCCTCCTTGTGTCCTAGCAAAGCTCATTGAAAGCAATGTCTGGGACTTCCCTGGTGGTCCAGTGGTTAAGAATCCACCTGCCAATGCAGGGGACACGGGTTCGGTCCCTGATCTGGGAAGATTCCAAATGCCAATAAGCAACTAAGCCCATGCATCACAACTACTGAGCCCACGCTCTAGAGCCTGCGATCTGAAACTGCTGAGCCCACGAGCTCTAACTACTGAAGCCCCAACTACTGTTGCCTAGGGCCCAAGCTCTGCGACAAGAAAAGCCAGAACAATGAGAAGTCGGCACACCACAACTAGAGAGTGACTCTGCTCACGCAGTTAAGAGAAAGCCTGCACGCAGCAATGAAGACTTGGCGCAACCAAGAATAAATAAATAAATAAATGCTAAAATTTAAAAAGGGTTATACCTGTTTTTTTAAAAAAGTAACATCTGAAACTTCTCCCCTCTCTTCAATTCTGCCTTAGCTTATGAAAAGCTACAGAGTACAGCAGTTTAGAACCACGCTACATAAAAGCCACCTGCAAATGTGTTTTTAAATCCCTTTTCCTAATCTTCCATGTCTAAGCCTACTCAATCCTTTGTCAGCAAACTTTATTTCTTCTTCTTAAAAACAAAGATGGCCAGGATGGAGGGGACACATGTATACCTATGGCCGATTCACACTGATGTATGACAAAAACCATCACAATGCTGTAAGGTAATTAACCTCTAATTAAAACAAATAAATAAACTTAATTTAAAAAATGTAGATAGCACCAACTGCCTGACAGAGTTACTATGAGGCTTAAAAAAAACAATGTATTTCATACAATTAGTACAATGTAGGATCCCCCAAAAGGCTTAAGGCTATGGTCATGTCAGGAATAGTCCTAGTTTCTGGAGATAATAGCAGTAGACAAACAAATCCCCAATTTCATGGAGAAATCATTCTAGCAGGGAGAGACAGAGTAACTCAAAATTTTTATATAGTGAAATGGTAGAAATGCTAAGGAGAAAATAAAACAAGTATTTGTGTCAGGATATGGGATTTATTCTGAGGTAGGATTTATTTATTTATTAAATAGTAAATAATTTACTTATTATTCAAACCTTGGGAGGGTTTGAATAGGCCAGGAATTTGACCCACCGTTCTGGGCTTAAGAATAAACTGTTGGGTAATTTTAAGGAAGTCCTTAAAAGAGGCTTCCAAATTTCCCTCCAGAACTGTCTAAGTCAGGCCTGGGAAAGGATGGGCCTCCAAAGATGCTGCCCCGTGAAGCTGAACAGTGGCAGGGAGTTGGGGAAGAAGTAGGAGCTGAGGTGAGCGGCTGAGGTGGGCGGCTGAGGTGAGGGGGCTGAAGTGGGGGGCTGAGGTGGGGGGCCGAGGTGGGGGTGCTGAGGTGGGGGCTAAGATGAGGGGACTGAGGTATGGGGGCTGAGGTGAGTGGCTGAGGTAGGGGTGCTGAGATAGGGGGGCTGAGGTGTGGGGACTGAGGTGGGGGGCTGAGGTGAGTGGCTGAGGTGGGGGTGCTGAGTGGGGGGGCTGAGGTGGGGGTGCTGAGATAGGGGGGCTGAGGTGGGAGTGCTGAGGTAGGGAGGCTGAGGTGTGGGGACTGAGGTGGGCAGCTGAGGTGAGTGGCTGAGGTGGGGGTGCTGAGGTAGGGGGGCTGAGGTGTGGGGACTGAGGTGAGCGGCTGAGGTGGGGGTGCTGAGGTAGGGGGGCTGAGGTGTGGGGATTGAGGTGGGTGGCTGAGGTGGGGGTGGCCAGCAATACATCACAGGGGCAGCATCTGCTGACCTCCAGACAGATGAGCAGAACCTTCACTGCATTGAGTCGGGAAAAGAAAGGAGGCCAAATTCTAAATGTGCTTTTCTGGGGGATGAGGGGAAGGGGTAAGGCAAGACCAATTACATCATTTGCAGGACTTAGTACAAAATGAAAATGTGGGGTCCTTTTATAAAACCTTAAGAATTTAAGATGTGACAGCAGAGAGTGAGACAAGCCTAGGGCCCCTCTGGGCGCAGAGGGAAGGGGCAGTGCAGCCTCACAGGCCACTTGCCTACAAAGCTGGCCCTGGAGACAGGCAAGCTACTTGCTGGTTTAGGAAAAAAAGATTATGCTAAAGTGAGATTTAGGGACCATGTGTGACTTTAAACTGGCTTCCCTGGTGGTTCAAATGGTAAAGAATCCACCTGCAGTGCAGGAGACCTGGATTCGATCTCTGGGTTGGGGAGATCCCCTGGAGAAGGAAAAGGCTACCCACTCCAGTATTCTGGCCTGAGAATTTCATGAACTGTATAGTTCATGGGGTCTCAAAGAGTCAGACATGACTGAATGACTTTCACTTTCAGTTTTTCTGTGACTTTAGATTAGCAGGGATGTCCTTTCCTGGTTATTAAATTAGTCTAGATGACGGAGTGTCAGCTGCCAGTGTGAAGAGACGGTTAGAATGGGGGTAGAATTCTTTTCCCTCAAACCCTGCTTCTCTTAAAATATTTGTTTATTTATTGTGATTAAAATATGCATAACATTTTAACCATCTAGAGGTGTACAATTCACTGGCACTGAAACACTGACAAGTGTTATATAACCATCACCTCTCTTTATACCTAAAGCTTTTTCATTATCCCGAGCAAAACATCTATCCCCATTAAACAATAACTCCTCCCCCAACCCCAGCCCCTGGTAACCTCTGTTCTAGTTTCAGTTTATAGGAATTTGCCTCATCTAGGTGTCGCCATAGAATTCTGAACTGCCACACACACGTTCTCTGTTTCAAACTCAAAAGGCCTATAATATCCGGTGTTCTGATAGCCCTTGGTTCCCCTCACCTGCATGTGGATCAGATCTACAGCTGTTCTGCAGTCCATCAGCCTGGTGTCAAGGGATGGGTCCAGGTACCTGCATGATTCAGGAGTGTTCAGTTAATTTATGACACAGTTGATGGGCATACCTGGGTGGGCATGCTCTCTCAACTGGTGGCCCTCAATGCCTTGAACCAAGGCCCCTTTCCCAGCACAGCCGCAGTCTTCTGCCTGCCTAGTCTTCCAGTGACCTCTGACCTCTTCTGTTTCCCATTGTCTTTATGCTGCTGCTGCTGTTGCTATGTCGCTTCAGTCGTGTCCGACTCTGTGCGACCCCAGAGACAGCAGCCTACAGGCTCCCCCGTCCCTGGGATTCTCCAGGCAAGAACACTGGAGTGGGTTGCCATTTCCTTCTCCAATGCATGAAAGTGAAAAGTGAAAAGTGAAAGTGAAGTCGCTCAGTCATGTCTGACTCTTAGCGACCCCATGGACTGCAGCCTACCAGGCTCCTCCATTCATGGGATTTTCCAGGCAAGAGTACTGGAGTGGGTTGCCATTGCCTTCTCCACCATCTGCTTATTTAACCAATATTTATTGAGCAACTATTATATTCCAAACCCTGAAACACATCAGTAGGCAGAGCAAAGTCCATGCTCAACTTATATTTTATTTGAAGGGAAAAAGAGAGTGGTATGCACTAAATGGGTAAACAAATGAGACCATTTAAATAACTGGTAAATTAAAGCAAGAAAACAAGACCCAGAATAATAAGGTGCTCAAATAATGTTGATACATACTCAGTTCTGCTCAATGTTTCATTATCTCTGTTCTTGGTGAATTACAAAAGTCAGCCATAATATATTTACACTCACTTATTCTTGACTATAAACAGAATGAACAACAACAAAATTAAGGTTGATTTCATCTGAATAAAAATAACCCAACCCTGGACATACAAGGATTTTGCAGCTGTTACAACAGAAGCCTGTGAAAACACACTGCCTGATTCTTAGGATCTGACTCATATTGTAAGCCTATTTAGTGCCCTCTGTGAGTAGACAAGCACAAAAAACAAGGCTTTAGGGAAATGGTCCTCATCCCACTTAAATCAAGCCCCAACTCTCAACGCCCCCTTCCCACCTGCAATTCCTGGCATAGCCATCTGCCCTGTACCCACATCCGTATCACTGTCCTATGCCCAGGCCCCCTCACCTCTTGCCTGAGCTGCTCAGGTGACCTCACCAGACATTCTGCCTCAGTTGTGTCCCTCAGTCCCATGCTCCACATTAGAACTGGAGTAGTCTTTCCCAAGGAACCTTTCAGATGCTCATAGTCCCAGGGGTTAGAGCATTTATCCTGTTGACTCCCAAGGCCCTTCATAGGAGATCCTGCTTTCATTCCCAGTTCTATCTCTGACCTCTCTCCCCTGGCCCACACTCTGTACATTCCAACCTTGTCTTCTCTCTTCTCCCTCCATTCAAAAGACCACTCCCCTCACCTGCCTTCTTCCTGGACTTATTGGCGTCTCCCTCAAGCCTCACCCTCGTGTCTCCTCTTCTGGTCCCTACTCCCCAAGGCTGTGTTAGCAACCCGTCCCCTGGGCTTCCTCAGCTCCCTGAATTTACCCTGATCTCTGCTCTGATAAGGCTGATAGTACACCAGGCATGAAGATCCCTGGGCCCAGGGGCTGGCTCCTATTCAGACCGCTTGCCCCTCTGGACCTTGGCAAAGGGGCTTGCAAATAGCAGAGCTTCATGTTTGTCTAGCAGATCCAGGATTGCGAGGATGAAGTGAAGTTACATGTACTATGTGAGTGCAGTAGCCAGCCAAGACTGGACCGAAACTGTCAGGAGAGGGCACGCTGGGGTTGGCCTATCACCAGTCTGAAGGCAGAGCGAGCAGAATCATGGAGCTCAGCAGGGGAGGGGGAGAAGATGATGGGATTGTCATAGACCAGGAAAAGGATGAAAATACAGATGCTTGAAGATCAACTTCATTCTAGCGGCTGGGAGAAGCAACGGAAACATTCCTATGTATATTCCTTTTAGCTATTTCACCCCTCACCCCAGGTGCCCTATGTGGCAGAGATAACAACCGTTACACCAGAGATGGAGAGCCCCCAGACTCACCCCAGACCAGAGCTCTGAGAGGCCAGGGCAGGCCACCCTCTGGTCTAGAAGGAACTATACCATCTTTGGCAAGAAGCATCAGGGAATTAACAGAAAAATCCCTAAAACTCGACTTGGTCTCACCGCCAGCTCTCACCTGCTGGGGATTCCACAGCGAGTGATAGTCGACCTAGCCTCTCTGCTCCCACCTGGTGAGGGCTCCCTCAGGACAGAGGGCCAGGACCTGCAGGATCCTACCCCCAGACTTGCCCCTTCCAGGAACCTCGTCCTCAGCTCTAAGAGCTGAAGTACGCCCTCCTTTCCTCTCGGTCCCCATGAGCAAAGGCAATCTGCCTGGATCTGAAATACAGGCTGGTGATGGGATAGACATTTTATCTTGTACTTATGATCTAGAATTTATCTATTTGATGTAGACACAGGCAAAGCCCAATTTCTAATTCAAGTTTAAGATGAGGTACAGAATCCTCATCTCTTAGAGAGTTCGTGGATAAAACAGTCTAATCCAGAGGGTTTGTTTTTTAATTACCATTTTCATCATGATTATTATCACTATAACAATAAAAAACATGACCAAAACTTATTGAGCACATAGGATTACTCCATGTAACTCGCACTATAATCCTGAGACAGACTCTATCATTGATATTCTCATTTTACAGATAAAGAAATTGAGACTTGGAGAGCTTCAATAACATGGCTAGAGTTATTGCGCTAAACCCCGAGACACACATATTCAGATCCCAGGAACAACTGTGCTTAGCCACCTGTTACTCTCTGAAATCTCAGACAAAACTGCATCCTTTTTGCCTTCTCAGGGCTCTCTGCCACATATTGCAACTATTTCTCAGAATACTTTCGAATAGTAGTACGTGAACTTTTAGCCTTGCTGGGAATCCCTTTCCAAAATTCGAAGCCACAGCCTGGAGCTCTAACAAGGCACCGCAAGGATAAGATTAGTACTATTCCTTGATTTCAAATGCCTTTCTTTAGAGCTTCTGTGTTCAGATTACAGAATAACTGGGCCAGGAGGGAGTAAACCAAAGAAGCAATCCAATACAGCCACAGTGATATACACTGGGAAATACAGACTAATCCGCCCCCCATGCCAAGGGAGAGTGTCCTGCTTCTCACTGTTATTTTGTTCACTTGTTCTCCATAGGATCCCTTGTGTCTGGGGGAAATAAAAGTGTTTTCTGCAAAAATACAGCAGATTTCCCCCCCCCCCCCCCCCCAGTTTTCATCTCAATCTAGGAAAATATGTCTGGCTCTGGTAAATAAGCATGTATAATTGGAATCCATTAGGAAGATAAGCCAAATACATAGAGTTCAAGTTCACTGCAAATTGGCTGAGCCCACTCTTTGCCTTCAGAAAATACCACAGTTCAACAGATAAATCAGACTTGCTTGTAATCATCAATAAACTCCTTCAATTAATAGTCAGTCATATATTCCAAAGCAAACCCTGTAATTTCTTTCCATTACCTGCTTCAATCCCCAGCCCCCCACCCCCAGCCTAATCTTCATGGTTGCCATCCTTATGATAATATCCCTCAGGTTTTTAATCTGAGCCAGTGAAAGTCATCCTCAACAGCCTATTCTTTAGGACAAATGTTCTGGTTCATTTCCTCTCCCCGCCCTCCTTCACTGCTTTCCTCTTGACCTTCCCCAAGCCCCTGAGCTCTGTCCAGCTGTTAGACTGTAAGCCGGATATGGTGAGATTCAGACAAGTTCTTATTAGCAAAGCTAAGATATCCTGAAACACTCTGTCATAATAAATGCTTACTCACCACTTCCTGAGTCCAACCTTGCAGTTTTCCACTTCGGAACTTCGAAGGCTAACATATGGGAGTTCAAAGTCTGCCAATTTTTTCACGACTAGAGAAAGAAGAAAGAGTCTTCCTGGTTGAAATACATACATATTTACACACAGTGTTTACATACAGTGCTTTTAAAGTGATAAAATAGAGCATTAATATTGGAAGGAATAAAATCACATTAATAATATTCTCTTGCATTTGTATACAATTTTTAACTTTCTAAAATCCATTCTGGAGAAGGCAATGGCACCCCACTCCAGTACTCTTGCCTGGAAAATCCCATGGACGGAGGAGCCTGGTAGGCTGCAGTCCATGGACACGACTGAGCGACTTCACTTTCACTTTTCACTTTCATGCATTGGAGAAGGAAATGGCAACCCACTCCAGTGTTCTTGCCTGGAGAGTCCCAGGGATGGGGGAGCCTGGTGGGCTGCCGTCTATGGGGTCGCACAGAGTCAGACACGACTGAAGCGACTTAGCAGCAACAGCAGCAAAATTCATTCAAAAAATGAGTTGCCTTTGATCCTCATAAAAGACCAGTGCCTTGGGCTTCCCTGGTGGCTCAGTGGTTAAGAATCTGCCTGCCAGTGCAGGACACACGGGTTCGAATCCTGGTCCAGGAAGATCCCAGATGCTGCAAACAAAGCAACTAAGCCTGTGCGCTACAACTATTGAGCCTGTGCTCGGGAGCCTGGGAACTGCAACTACGGAGCCCGCCCCCCCAGCCACCCCACAGCTACTGAAGCCCGCATGCCCTGGAGCCTGTGCTCAGCAACAAGAGAAGCCACCACAGTAAGTCCATACATCACAACTACAGGACAGCCTCCGCTCGCCAGAACTAGAGAAAGTCCATGCAGCAACGAAGATTCAGTGCAGCTAATAAATAAATTAAAAAAAAAAAACAAAAAACCTCACAGGTATTAAAAAAAAAAAAGGACCAGTGCGTTGAGTAGGGAACATTTTCATTGTGATATGGATGAAGAAACTGAGGTCCACAGAGATCCAATGCCTTCACCAGCACACCACAGCTACTGGTGGCCGAGTTAAGAGGTTTTCCGAACTTCCACCTCCAAATCACCTCCCCAAAACACCTGAGAACATATGTAAACTACTCAGAGGTAACATACCATT
Organism: Budorcas taxicolor; assembly: GCF_023091745.1. Classification (NCBI taxonomy): domain Eukaryota; kingdom Metazoa; phylum Chordata; class Mammalia; order Artiodactyla; family Bovidae; genus Budorcas; species Budorcas taxicolor. Next base: position 76,819,702 of record NC_068923.1, on the reverse strand, counting down.
TCACAACAACAACAACAACTTGTAATTTCTAAAAATGCACTGCGAAGAAAAGCAAAATGTATGGGATAAGACCCTGATGCTAGGAAAGATCGAAGACGGGAGGAGGGGATGACAGAGGATGAGAGGGTTGGATGGCATCACCGATGCGATGGACATGAGTTTGAGTAAACTCTGGGAGTTGGTGATGGACAGGAAAGCCTGGCGTGCTGCAGTCCATGGGGTCGCAGAGTCCGACATGACTGAGCACCTGAACTGACTGATATGAAACATAATGTCATTGGTCACTATCTCACTGCAAGTATAGTTTTTTAAAGGATCTAAGAACTGAGTTATACCATCCATGCTTTAAAGCAAACATTCCTTAACAAGGAGACATGATGGTCTGATGGGATCTGCTGATGCCCAGAGTCCAGCACTCCAGCACAAGGGGGCTGTGGCATGGCTGGTGGCCAGCAGCCAGGGCAGAGATGAAGGTGCACCTAGACAGCAGGACTGGGGTCAAGAGCCCCCAGAGGAAGTGTAGTTACTGGAAAGAACTGACATCTTGCTCCTGACTGCACTGCCTCTCTGGAGCTGCTCACTCCCAGCTCACCCCCAGCTCCAAGGCACAGTGAAAGTGAAAGCGTTAGTCCCTCAGTCATGTCCAGCTCTCTGCGACACCATGGACTGGAGCCCATCAGACTCCTCTGTCCATCGGATTCTCCAGGCAAGAATACTAGAGTGGGTTGCCATTGCTTTCTCCAGTGGATCTTCCCGACCCATGAATCGAACCCAGGTCTCCTGCACTGCAGGCAGATTCTTTACCGTCTGAGCCACCAGGGAAGTCCAAAGGCACAACCTCAACCCCCCACACAGATGTCCAGTCCAGCAGCCAAGAGTCATAGTAGGGACCGCACACCGGGGAGTTCCTCTTGAGGGGAGTGTAACCGGCCCCTCAGTGGCGATCCTTCGTCTCCTGGCTGAGCGCTTGCCCACACCAGCCCACACCATCTCAGGCTGCCTGTACCTCCTCCTGTCCTTCTTACCAGACAGCCTGCCCTTTTTGCAAAACTGAATGAGAAACAGGCCGAAGTAGCCCAGCAGCTCCTGACACAGTCCAACGTTGTGTGACACCACCTTTAACCAAAGACAAGAAAAAGGGAAAAGTTAGGAGCGGCCACCTGTAAATGCCAATAAAAAAGAGCTTTAGGGGGGCAGTAGACACTAAGAGAACTCTTTCCTGAATCTAAAAATGGTTCAAACTCATTTTAGAAAATTTAGAAATTAAAAAAAAAAATTACAGTAAAGAAAATAAAAATTGGTCCCCCTGCAGTGGACATGAACTGGTCCCAGCTGAGACTGGTTTGTCCCATCTCACATGCAGGCGTGTCTTCCCAGATGGTTTTGGTCTTTATTCTCCCCTGGGGGCAGTAGCCATTCACCACGATCATTTGTCCAACTTGCCTGCCCCAGGGGCTGGATTACCAGATCCTGGGAAAAGGGATGTTCCCCGCCACTTGGCTGGCATATGAAAGTATACAGGATAATGTCCACCTGTGATACCTCAGGCTTCCTTCTCTCTGCTGTCTGCTGTGATGGTCAAGTCTAACTCATGTGGCTTTTGCTCAGTAAAACCTCTGATCCTGGGCACAGGCTGCCTTCATTTCATATTCCTCTTTGACCTTTACCTCAAACAGTTTTCATTTCAACACAGATGATTTCATTTGTATCCACTGGTCATGAGGCCGTAACCTTGTAACATTTCACGTCCATTCACCCTCCCTCACCAAGGTTCCTGTTCCATTGGCCCTTTCCCTCTCCACTTAGCCAGCCCACCCCTCTTTAAGGCAGGGTTCCTGGGTGATTTCTTTGCACACCTAGTCTGAATTCGCTGGACCACCTCTGCAACATGTGAGGGTCCTCCTATACAGCTCTGTTCATGAGCTGACCTTTTAACCAGGGCTCCAAGTTCTCAAGGTGGCAGTTGTATAAATGCTAGACTCAAAGTGGTACTTTTCCTGCCTGAGGTGTGTAAATTGCCTTGAGAGACAGTCTAAAGAGGTGGATGGTATGAGTGAGTCTTCTTAATATAGTTCTGAAAATAAACATGAGCTTGGGAACTTCTCACAGCTTTTACTCAATGTTTATCCCCATTTTCCTTCTTTCTACCTTACTCTTTTCCCTAGGCCCTGGCAAAAATAAGCAAACAAACAAAAAGTCCAAACCAAACCACAGGGCACCTCTGTGTGTGGGGCTGAGTGTGCACCAGTAGTAATAGATTGCAAAGTCACCCTTTCCTAAAGTAAATATGACCCACATCCACTCAAATTAGATTCCTCTCTTCTCTGACTCATTCAGTGAAAACAGCAAGCTTACATGCCAAGGAAGATAGCGGAGTGAGAAGAAAGAGGACAGAGATGCTTTCTACAATGTATAAAGACATAGATAAACACCTTCTTTCAAGAGGAGAAATCAGTACAAAAAGAGACACGATAGTATTTCCTTCTTAGCAAAAGTTAATGATGCTTCAAAACTCAGATACCACTAGTACAACTACATTAGCACAAATGCATACAAAATAAAAAGAGATTTTACTTTGTTGCTGGTCCTTAAAAGAACCCAGCAGGATAGCTGGAGAAGTGGAATGAGAGTGGTGAAGTGAGAGCGGTAACAAGTAGGCTTGAAAAGATACGGATGATAATTTTTAATTACAAAATGCAAATTACATTTTATACCAGCTATGGAATTTCCCTGGAAGAGAATTCACGCCAGTCCCTGGCCAAGTGTTTGCTTTTGGACTTCTCTGGTGGCTCAGATGGTAAACAATCTGCCTGCAGTGTGGGAGACCTGGGTTTGATCCCTGGGTTGGAAAGATCCCCTGGAAGAGGGCGTGGCAGCCCACTCCAGTGTTCTTACCTGGAGAATCGCCTGGCAGGCCCCTCTGTCCGCGGGGTCACAAAGAGTCAGACATGACCGAGTGACTAAGCGCAACACAGCACAAGTGTTCGATTTGCCTTTTAGGGAAACTCCTTGACTTTGTTTTACTTCCAGCGCCAAGGATGTCCATGCCGTGGGTTTGAATTTCTTACCAGCCAATGTGATGGGACAGGGGAAGTTCATTTTTCTGAGGTTAAAGTACCTCATTCATCTTATGCTATTAGTTACAAAGGGAAACTGGCCAAGACAGGAGGCGTCGTGGAACCCCAGGCTTACTGCCCTGTGTGTGTGCTTAGTCGCTTGGTCGTGTCCGACTCTTGCAACCCCGTGGACTGTAGCCCGCCAGGCTCCTCTGTCCATGGGATTTTCCAGGCAAGAATACTGGAGTGGGTAGCCATTTCCTTCTCCCGGGAATCTTCCCGACCCAGGAATTGAACCCAGGTGTCCGGCATTGCAGACAGTTTACCATCTGAGCTACAAGGGAAGCCCTCCAGACTCACTGCCCTGCTCAGTGTTTATTCAGCACTCCCTCTAATATCAGTACCAATACCAATATTGATGAAGAACGGTAACCGCCACTGCTGATGGATCACAAGCTATTCCTATAATTGCTGAGACATCAACTCAAAAAATTAAATAACTTACCCAGACTCAAACAGCTAGGACGGGGCAGCTCTGTAATTTAAACCTGGGACTTGACCTAACCCCAGAAGATAGGAGACCCCATATTCCCAGCAGCAGCCGACTCCAGCTGCAGTTATGTCTAGTTTGGCCAGTGAGCCCAGTGTGTGAAAAACATGTCAATAATGGTGTCTTCAGGCAGGGCGGCTGCTCTCCGGGTCTCTACAGGTCCAACTGTCTGCAAATTAGCTTACACCCTGCAGGTACATCCCTGTCTTTCTCTGAGTCTGTGTTCCCTACGCCAGCTATCACTGTCTTCTTCTGTTGTGTGTCTGTCTCCCACTTTGTTCATCCTGGGAGGGCAATTTAGGGACCTATGATTTGTGTTCTGGGGTCTCTCGGTATAAAACCCCTCTAGTGTTCAACATCAAGAGCCCTTGATGCATTCTAGAAAGATCATTCTAGAAATCAGTACAGATTAGCCAGACTGGAAGAAGGGAAACTAGTTTGGGGTGATGTTAGGGGTATGGGGATGGAAACGAGGAAACAGGGAGGGTGAACGAATAGCAGAGAGATGGGATGTAGTGGAAGTAGGATTTGGGGGGCTAAGGAGGAGGTGGAGGAGGAACCATAGTAACTTCTCAGCGAATGGCTTTAGCAGCTAGGTGGCTGCCGATACCATGCAAACGGGTCACAATCCAGCAGCCAAGAAAAGGCTGTATGTGGTGACTTCAGTTAGGAAGAAAGTTATAAAATTATCATTCTCGAGCAGAGCAAGACCTAGAGAAGGGGTATTTCCTAATCTGAGGGTGCAAACAAAAGGGCGCAGGTGAGCTCAAACCTCCAAGCTGGGAAGGGGAGCCAGGATGCAACAGGAAGTGCCCAGGGTCTCAGGGCAAAGCAGGCTCAAGGGCTGGGCGCCCAGCAGGGAGCACCTGCTCAGAAGCCAGCGAACACCAGGACTTCAGCACAGGGAATTCCCGTCCTTGGAAAGGTCCTAGAAACTTCTGACCCCCTCCTGTTCATAACTTCTTATTCTCCATTGAATGTTTCTCTGGAAGGTAGAATTGGTGAAAGCATTGCAATCTAAAATGCAACTGGAGGATATAAAATGAAAAACCCCACAAGCGTGCCCTCAAAAAGACAAGCCCTAAGGACTGAGAGGCTGATTTCTCACAAATGCCTGATTCACAGAAAACTGATAATATTGGAATTATTTTTAAATGCTAGGGAGCTGGTCCAGGGTTGCCTCACATTAACCTTGGGAAATTTTGCTCATGGTTTCCAGAGATCCAAACACGATATGACCCAGGTCAGGCTGGTCTCATGAAATAAGTGGAATGGAGCTTTGTTTGTGTGACTGGACTGGTTTTGTGTGCTCAGGGAATTTTCAAATCCGGTCTCTGTTTGTTTTGGTTTCAGCAGTCTTTAACTGAACTCTCCCTCTTTACGTTCCCAGCCTGGAAATACAGTCTCTTCCAAGCCCTCAGCGGACACGCCAGCAACCTCTCCAGTTTGTATGTCCCCAATTGCCAATTCCTCTGCTATTTCCCGATTACATGCATCTTCTTGACAATCTTGAGATGCCTGATTTTACCTTCCTATTTAAGTTGATAAACTAAAACCCTCCATAGGAGAGGGACCTGGGAGCCAACCAAGGAGTCCTCTCCACAGCTCAGTTGAGGGAGGAGAGGCCACAGGGGCCAGGTTAGTTATGGCTGCATCTGGAGAAAGAAGAATGCTTTCTGGGTCCCATCCTCTGGGTCCTTAGAGAACTGAGTGGAAAACGGGGCTGGCCCTGTGCACCCATGATTACAAATGCTGGGCGTTGGTTTCAGGGGTTTTCCCTGCATCAGAGAAGGGAGCAGTCTTTCTGGCTTTGATAACCCCACTGTCATTCTCTGCCAGAACCTGACATCAGTCTCCCTGGATAGACTCATCTGGGCTCCATCCTCCATCCTGCTCCCAACCATGGACATCCCATAATAAAGGACTTTGAGTTTTTGCAGGAGGCACATCCCTGGCTGAGTTCCAGGGAACCAACACCAGCCCACGGGCAGTGGGGAAAACCGAAGAGATCCCAGAGATTGGCTGTAGCTGAGATTCCTCCATCAGTCGCTCAGATAATTTCTCCATCAGTCTCTTGTCTCTACAAACGAGTCATCCAGAATAAAATGACAGGCAGGAAGCTTCCAGAAGGTAACTGTCCCTGCCTTCAAACAGAATGATTCCTAAATTCAGGTCTGGGGCTGGAACTTAAATCGAATTTACCTCCAGAACTCTTTCGGCAGTATCTGATGTTAGAATTTCGACTTTAGTGCTCCTTCCATCAGGCAGAAATATATCCAGAGACGCTTTCTTGGTGGCGATGCTGAATGTGTCCTGTAAGCAGAAGGAAGTACAATAAGCTTCAGCACCCTTCTGCGGGGGGCAGTCGGCTCCCTCTCTGGGCCCTCAGGGCACACAGTGTCCAAAGCACATGAAAGCCAAGTGCAGAGACTGAGGGGATTGGTTTAAGGGGGTGAGGTGGGAGTGAAGAGGGGGTGGAGAGGAGTCCAGGCAAAGCAATGACATGCAACTTGAATAATTTCCAGATAAAAAAAGGCATCCATTTTAGGAAAAAAGCTTTTGATAAAAATAATCCACGTAACTCTTGGTCATCCCAGATTTTAACTCTCATTTTGAATATTTCCAGGCATCCCTACAAGTTTGTGATAGGTAGTAATTTAAGCTCCTGCTAAACAAAACTCTGAAGTTGCAAATCATGAGGCCCGTGTGGAGAATCAAGTCTCCATCTGGTTGAATGGCACCAGCTGAGGGCCCACACCCCAGCTCAGTGCAGCCGTGCCTGCACACACACATTCCAGTCTTCTTCAGGGGACCTGTGTGTGCCAGAGGTGACTGGGAATCTAGGGACCTGTGAACCTCTTTGATAGAGTGTTCTAGAAGGTCAGAGACATGCCAGTGACATGGAAAGCCCATCAGAGCTGAGGGAAGCATGATGCTGAGGTTGGTGCTCAGCAAGAGGGACCTCGGGCAAGGCAGGGACAAGGGTCAGCGGCTGACCATGCGGGCCTCCCAGTGCAGCTGTGTCTGGGGGTGGCTGTTCTCAGCACCTCCCAAACGGGTTCCTGTCAGTTCACAGAACTGCTTCCTCTCTGGGAGGCTGATCTGGTCACAGCCCTTCTCATCCCAGGTTCCACCATGGACTCACGCAGCCATTGTGTGCGATACGTTCACTTCCCTTCTGGGCATTTAGAATGGCACCAGTGATGTGACTTCCGGGGGAGAACTGAGAAAAGAGCCACGCAATAATCTTCTGTGTTCTGAGCCTAATATATAAGCCGGAATATTAGGGTTAGCAATACAGTGGGTGGGGATGGAGGTGGGAGGGGGAAGGCGAGAGGAGGTACCTCTTTTGAGTGACCAGAAAATTTCCAGCCAGGTCACCTCCTTCCTGGAATCAGTTTGGGGAAAGGAAGATCCAAATGACCGATCAGCAGATTCTTGGGGATCATGGGGTTGGGGCTCAGGTCAGCTGACCGCTGAGACCCCTTCCCCTCAACAGGCAGCCCCTTCCCTTCCTTAGTCTTCCTGACCACCCCCTGCAGTTCACAGACACAGTGGATTAGGCACCAGGCTTTGTAGGGAACAGGGGAATCTTGTGACCCCAAGGACTGTAGGCTGCCAGGCTCCTCTGTCCATGGGATTTCCCAGGCAAGAATACTGGAGCGGGTTGTCGTTTCCTCCTCCAGAGGACCTTCCCCACCCAGGGACTGAACTGGTCTCTTATGTCTCCTGCACAGGCAGGTGGGTTCTTCATCAGCTGAGCCGCCAGGGAAGCCCAGCCACACTGCCAGGTACCTCGAAAGGCCCATCACCTTAGTGACAGGCTTATTTTCTCCCAATTTTATTATCCAAGGGCAAGCCTTGAATAATGGTTAAATTTTAACCACCCCCACCCTGAGCCCACCTGCCTACAATTACTAAATGGCTATGATTCCGAACTCGAGTACTTTAGAAGAGAAAGGCTGCTGTTTTCCAAATTCAAAGGGTTGGTCCACAAAACAGTGTATATTTGTGAATGTGTTATATTTATATATACAGTCAACATGCAGAGATAGCATCTTATTTATGAGTGAATATAATATCTGTGTATTTATTACATATAAATCTATTGTTAGATCACAATATTGATAGCTGTGCTCTGTGCTGCTTCAGATATAGATATAGTAGTTAATGCAATTCTCATACAATTCCATGAGGAATATACACTTATTAAGCCCCCTTTTTAGAGATACTTATACCATTATTTCACTGCAGCACTACCTACAATAGCCAAGACATGGAAGCAACCTAAATGTTCGTCAACAGATGACTGTATAAACATATGGTACATATATACAACAGAATGCTACTCAGCCATAAAAGGAATGGAATAACGCCGTTTGCAGCAACATAGAAGAACCTGGAGATTATAAAAAGAGACATAAGCCACACAGAGAAAGACAAATACCATAGGATATCACCTATATGTGGAATCTAAAATCCAACACAAATGAACATTCTATGAAACAGAAACAGACTCACAGACATGTGGTTGCCGAGGGAGAGGGTAGCAGAAAGAAGGCAGAAGGAAGGATTAGGAGTTTGGGACTAGCAGTAAATGGAGAATGGGTAAACAGCAATGTGCTACTGTACAGCACAAGGAACTATCCTCAATATTCCGCGATAAACCATAGTGGAGAAGAACATGAGAAAGATATAGAAACGCACAACTGAGTCACTTTGCTATCTAGCTACTTCAGTCACTCAGTCATATCCCACTCCTCGCAACCCCCTGGACTGCAGCACGCCAGGCCTCCCTGTCCATCACCAGCTCCCGGAACTTGCTCAAACTCATGTCCATCGAGTCGGTGATGCCATCCAACCATCTCATCCTCTGTTGTCCCCTTCTCCTCCTGCCTTCAATCTTTCCCAGCATCAGGGTCTTTTCCAATGGGTCAGTTCTTCACATCAGTATTGGAGTTTCAGCTTCAGCATCAGTCCTTCCAATGAATATTCAGGACTGATTTCCTTTAGGATTGACTGGTTTGATCTTGCTGTCCAAGGGACTCTCAAGAGTCTTCTCCAACACCACAGTTCAAAAGCATTAGTTCTTCAATGCTCAGCTTTCTCTATAGTCCAATTCTCACATCCATACATGACCACTGGAAAAACCATAGCTTTCACTAGATGGACCATTGTCGGCAAAGTAATGTCTCTGCTTTTTAACGTGCTGTCTAGGTTGGTCATAGCTTTACTTCCAAGGAGCAAGCATCTTTTAATTTCATAGCTGCAGTCACCATCTGCAGTGATTTTGGAGCCCGAGAAAATAAAGTCTGTCACTACTTTCATTGTTTCCCTGCCTATTTGCATGAAGTGATGGGACCAGATGCCTTGATCTTAGCTTTCTTAATGTTGAGTGTTAAGCCAACTTTTTCACTCTCCTCTCACTTTCATCAAGAGGCGTTTTAGTTCCTCTTCACTTTCTGCATATCTGAGGTTGTTGATATTTCTCCTGGCAATCTTGATTCCAGCTTATACTTCATCCAGCCCAGCATTTCGCATGATGTACTCTGCATATAAGTTAAATAAGCAGGATGATATACAGCCTTGATGTACTCCTTTCCCAATTTGGAAACAGTCTGTTGTTCCATGTCTGGTTCTAACTGTTGCTTCTTGACCTGCATACAGATTTCTCAGGAGGCAGGTCAGGTGGTCTGGTATTCCCATCTCTTTAAGTATTTTCCACAGTTTGTTGTGATCCACACAGTCAAAATCTTTGGTGTAGTCAATAAAGCAGAAGTAGATGTTTTTCTGGAATTCTCTTGCTTTTCCTATGATCCAGTGGATTTTGGCAATTTGATCTCTGGTTCCTCTGGCTTTTCTAAATCCAGCCTGAACATCTGAAAGTTCACAGTTCATGTACTATTGAAGCCTGGCTTGGATAATTTTGAGCATTACTTTGCTAGTGTGTGAGATGAGTGCAATTGTACAGTAGTTTGGACATTTTTTGGCATTGCCTTTCTTTGGGATTGGAATGAAAACAACTGACCTTTTTCAGTCCTGTGGCCACTGCTGAGTTTTCCAAATTTGCTGGCATATTGCGTGCAGCACTTTCACAGCATCATCTTTTAGGATTTGAAATAGCTCAACTGGAGTTTCATTACCTCTACATCACAGTTCATAGTGATGCTTCCTAAGGCCCACTTGGCTTCGCATTCCAGGATGTCTGGCTCTAGGTGAGTGATCATACCATTGTGATTATCTGGGTCATGAAGATCTTTTTTGTATAGTTCTTCTGTGTATTCTTGCCACCTCTTCTTAATATCTTCTGCTTCTGTTAATATCTTTCTGTCCTTTATTGTGCTGATCTTTGCATGAAATGTTCCCCTTTTAGGCCTTGAGAACCCCATGAACAGTATGAAAAGGCAAAAGATAGGACACTGAAAGATGAACTCCCCAGGTCAGTAGCTGCCCAATATGCTACTGGAGAAGAGTGAGGAAATAACTCAGAAAGAATGAAGAGACAGAGCCCAAGCAAAAACAAGGCCTAGTTGTGGATGTGACTGGTGATGAAAGTAAAGTCTGATGCTGTAAAAGCAATATTGCATAGAAACCTGGGATGTTAGGTCCATGAATCAAGGCAAATTGGAATTGGTCAAACAGGAGATGGCAAGAGTGAACATTGATATTTTAGGAATCAGTGAACTAAAATGGACTGGAATGGGCAAATTTAATTCAGATGACCATTATATCTACTACTGCGGGCAAGAATCCCTTAGAAGAAATGGAGTAGCCCTCATAGTCAACAAGAGTCCAAAATGCAGTACTTAGGTGCAGTCTCAAAAACCACAGAACGATCTTTGTATAACAGGCAAGTTTGGCCTTGGAGTACAAAATGAAGCAGGGCAAATGCTAACAGTTTTGCCAAGAGAATGCACTGGTCATAGCAAACACCTTCTTCCAACAACACAAGAGAAGACTCTACATGTGGACATCACCAGAAGGTCAGTACTGAAATCACATTGATTATATTCTTTGCAGCCAAAGATGGAGAAACTCTATACAGTCAGCAAAAACTAGACCAGGAGCTGACTGTGGCCCAGATCATGAACTCCTTATTACCAAATTCAGACTTAAATTAAAGAAAGTAGGGAAAATCGCTAGACCATTCAGGTATCACCTAAATCAAATCCCTTATGATTATACAGTGGAAGTGAGAAATAGATTCAAGGGACTAGATCTGATAGACAGAGTGCCTGATGAACTATGGACAGAGGTTCATGACATTGTACAGGAGGCGGGGATCAAGACCATCTCCAAGAAAAAGAAATGCAAAGAGGCAAAATGGCTGTCTGAGGAGGCCTTACAAATAGCTGAGAAAAGAAGAGAAGTGAAAGGCAAAGGAGAAAAGGAAAGATATACCCACTTGAATGCAGAGTTCTAAAGAATAGCAAGGAGAGATAAGAAAGCCTTCCTCAGTGATCAACGCAAAGAAATAGAGGAAAACAATGGAAAGGGAAAGACTAGAGAACTTTTCAAGAAAATTACAGATACCAAGGGAACATTTCATGCAAAGATGGGCACTTTGATACGCAACAGAAATTAATACAATGCTGTAAATCAGCTATAATTCAATAAAATAAAAATTTTAAAGCCCCTTTTTCAGATGTAGTAAAAGTTCACAAAGGTTAAGTAACTCCCCTCTAGGACATACTGCCATTTGGTAGCAGAGGCAGGACTCAAGGCCAGCTCTGCATGATCCAGGGCCTGGGTTGAAAGAGGGTGGACTTTTCTCCTGGCTGGCCCAGGAAGGTTGCTCCTGCATTGCTCTGGAGTGAATGTTTGTGTCTCTGGTGCCCCATGCCCCCGTTCATATGGAGCCCTAACCTCTAGTGTGACGCTGTTACAGATGGGGCCTTAGGAAGTGACTAGGGTTAAGTGCAGAGAAGGCAATGGCACCCCACTCCAGTACTCTTTTGCCTGGAGAATCCCGTGGATGGAGGAGCCTGGCAGGCTGCAGTCCATGGGGTCGATACAAGTCAGACACGACTGAGCGACTTCACTTTCATTTTTCACTTTCATGCATTGGAGAAGGAAATGGCAACCCACTCCAGTATTCTTGCCTGGATAATCCCAAGGAAGAGGGAACCTGGTGGGCTGCCGTCTGTGGGGTCGCCCAGAGTTGGACACAACTGAAGTGACTTAGCAGCAGCAGCCGCAGCAGCAGGGTTAAGTGAGGTCCTATCCTCATGATGGGATTAGTGTTCTTGTAAGAAGAGACACCAGAAAGTTTGCTCTCTGTACATGTGCACAAAGAAGAAATTGATTTCTCACAGTTTTTGGAATTTCAGTTATTTAAGCTACCGGTTACAGCAGCCCGAGCAGACAAATGTAAGCATAACAATTATAGCTCTCCTTTCTAAGTGTCTAAGGGGACTTCCCTGGTGGTACAGTGGCTAAGAATCCGCCTGCCAGTGCAGGGGACATGGATTCGATCCCTAGTCTGGGAAGATTCCACGTGCCACGTGGCAAGCCCAGGCAGCACAAGTACTGAGCCTGTTCTCTAGGGCCAGAGAACCTCCACTACTGAAGCCCGCATGCCTAGACCCCGTGCTCTGCAGCAAGAGAAACCACTGTAATGAGAAGCCCGCACATTGCAGCTAGAGAGTAACCCCCACCTGCCGCAACTAGAGAAAGCCCATGTGCAGCAACGAAGACCCTGGGCAGCCAAAAATACACACATACATATGGAAAAATAAAAGATCATCATAGGGTTTTTTTTTTTTTTTTTAGTGTCTAAGTTTGGATAAATTGGGCTTCCCTGGTAGCTCAGCTGGTAAAGAACCTGCCTGCAATGCAGGAGACCTTGGTTCAATTCCTGGGTCGGGAAGATCCACTGGAGAAGGGATAGGCTACCCACTCCAGTATTCTGGCCTGGAGAATTCCATGGACTGTATAGTCCATGGGGTCACAAAGAGTCGGACATGACAGCGACTCCCACTTCACTTCACCTGGATAAATGATGTGGCCATCATGTTGCCACCATAATACCAGGGTGAGGTACCATGTTATATCGCCCCTCCACATACAACAAGTGTCCATCTGCCTGTGTGAATCTGCACACTTATCAGTCACCATGTTGGTCACTTTTCAAACAGTCTTGTGGCTTCCCTCTCTCAGTACTGGCCTCCACATCAGCAAATGCTGACCCAGCCACCTGCCAGCTTTTCCCTTAAGCGTCCAGCGCTAGGACAACCCACCTCCCAGGAACCTTTGAGAATCATTCCAAGCCCCTACTCAGCAGGTCAGGGCCACTGGTTTCCCTCCTCCCCAGCATGTACCCTGAGCTCCCCACATACAACCTCAGCCACACTTTTTTTTTTTAGCTATGAGTGACAAATGTTATTTCTTTTTATTGTTTTCTCTAATGTATTTCAGAAACTGAAGTGTTTTATTTTATTCCACTGTTGGCCATAGTTTGAGCCCTACACACTCCCTTCCCTTTCACCTCAAAGGGAGCGCCTTTGTATGTAGCCACGCATACATCATTAGTGTAAAGATCAGGCTGGATCTGCTCCCAAATCTTCTTCTTAGGATTCAGCTCCTTGTCGGGCTCTCCAGGGAAAGCATCAAAAGTAATTCTGTCCCCAGGAACAGATCCATCAGGAGGTGCCAAGATTTCTACTTTCTCTGGTGAACTTGCACACATCACCATTGCCTGAGATACTACTCCCCTCATCTTTGCAGGTTTCAGGTTACAAAGTAAAACCACCATCCGATTTTGCATCTGTTCAAGAGCAACATGATTCACCAGGCCACTGACCACCGTTCTTGGGTTCTCTCCAACATCTACTTCTTCTACATACAAAGAATCTGCATCAGGGTGTTTTCTGGCAGTGATGATACAACCAATTCGAAGATCCAGATGGGAAACATCAACAGGCTTAGAGTCAGCACTTCCTGCTACTGGTTGCTGTTTTTTCTCCTTTTTCTCTCCTTTCTTTTCAGCTTTCTCTTTCATCTTCTTTTCTTCTTCTCCTCCTCCTTTTACTTGCTCTTTAGCACCAGAAGATACGGTTGTTATTGGTATAGATTGTATCTCATTTTCAGAAACTGTAGAATCAGTTTTTAGTGGAGTACCAGATGGAAATGGTATTTGTTTTACTCCATTTTGAATTTCTGCCTTAACTAGCTCTTGTTTCAATCCTTCAATTTCTTTCTTCAATTTAGCATTTTCAACTCGAAGTTTCTTCTCTTCTCTCAAAGTTGCCTGCAAAATTGCTTTCTCCTTAAGAAGAGCAACTTGCTGCTTAAGATATTCAATAATTTGATCTGCTTCTGCACCCTTCTGCTCCAATCTCTTCAGAACAGCATCACCAGTTGCCATTTTTGCCAAGGAACGGCAGAAAATCATGCATCGGTGGACTGAGCCACCTCAGAAGCTTCGGCCGGGAGCAGGTAAGGAGCGCCTCCGCCTCACCCACACTTTCTTCACTTCTAACTTCCCAGGGGAATTCTGTCTGATTTCTCAAGTTCCCCTGCAGTTATGATAACTGATAACAGTAGGGCCCCTGAGACCCCATATTTAGCTGAGTAGTTAAGGGTCAGGGGCTTCTCCAGAGCAACTGTTGCAAATAGTCCCTTTCCAGGTACACACCTCTGCTTAGGTCTTGGCTTCTTAAAGGTATTTGGCCTAGACTCACAAACATCTCTTACCTCAGAGGAAAAACACTCTTAAAATGAATGGAAAGATGCCATTGCCTTTTGATATGATTAAGGGAAAGCCTACCATTAATCTGTTACTTCAGTGCAACTCTTGACTCAAACTATGCTGCAGGCCAGTGAGATATCTAAATTATATAAACAGTTAAAATGATACAAATGCATGCCCCTCTTAAATTCTTCTGCAAAAGAAAAGTGAGGAAGTAGATTGCATTGGTAGAGTGGGTCAGATCATAGATGGCCCTAAAATCAGACACTTGAGGGTTTTATTAAAAAGGCAAAAGTGGGTCACGGTGGTTCTGGATCAGGCACATGGAAGGGTGGAAATGGAGTTAGGGAAAGATGTGTCTGGCACTGTAAGTGGAAATGAACTAGAGGGAAGACTGAAGGATGTGGGAGACCTGAGAAGTGGGTGGCGGTCACTCATGCACAAGGTACCAAGGGACGGGGCTAGACTGTGGGATTAGGAAATGCATGATCCACGGAGCAGACTGCCTGGTCCCAAGCCTAGTTCTGCCCGCACTGCGCGGGACCCTGTGGAAACCTGGACAGGGGCCTCCCCTCTGTGCTCTGCGTTCCTTCAGCTCTAAAGTAAGGGTCGCAGCTCCGGGAGGGCACCCCCTGCAAACACTCTTGTTAGCACAGGAATGAGGAGGTCATTACATACCTTTGATTTGACTTAGTGGCAACAGGTAAGAAATAAAGGGGTCCAGAAAAGATTCAGGAAGACGTTTTCCACACTCACATCAAATCAAGCGCCGAGTCTTGTATATTCACATCTTAGACAATCTCTTCAATCCATCTACTTCTTTTCATCGTCACCACCTGCCCTTGAGTCCTACCTGATACGTTCTCCTCTCCTTGACCTCTGCAATGGCCTCCTCACTGGTTACCTTGCTTCCATTCTTGCCCCCCTTGCAAGGCACTCTCCACACAGTAGCCAGAGAATACTTTTTTTTCATGCAAAGCTGAAAATGTACTCCTCTAGCTTAAAACTCTCTAATGCCCTTACACTGTTCAAGGGACACTAAAAGAAAAGCACTGTTTTTCTCCACTCCACTCACATCGACACTTCTGACACTGATTACCTGGAGTCAGCACACACCACACAGATTAAGGACCCAGTCCCACAGGACGGCCCCTCCCCCACTTCAGAGGCCAACTGCAAGTCCAGGCCTCCCATACTTCTGATCAACTCACTATAAATCTGGGATCCCCATGACCCCTCACTGGAGTTTGATGGTTTCCTAGAATAGCTCATAGGACTCAGGAAACCTCTTTTCTTACTATAACCCATTTATTACTAAGGATACAACTCAGGAAGAGCTAAACGGAAGGAATGCAGCACCTCTACGTGTTCGCCCACACAGAAGCTCTCTGAACCCCACAGTTCAGGGATTTCGATGGAGGTTTCAGCATGTAGGCGTGACCAATGATTAACTCAGTCCCCAGCCCCTCTCTCAAACCCAGAGGCCAGCGGGTGGGGCTCCAAGTTGCAACCCTCCAATCATATGTTTAAAAACAACTAAGCATCTTTTTTTTTTCCTTTTAAATGATATCATTTTTAAATGATGTCATTTTTAACTCTAAGAAAAACAAAAGTTGTTCATGAAAGTAAAGGTAATCATAGTCATAAACATTATTTGTTCAGTAGTAAGAAATATTTACCTGTTATAAAGATCAAAATATTGAGTAGGGACTTAATGTTTATAATGATGAGATAAAACTGGGGAGAAGAATGGAATGAAAGAAGGTGATACTAGAAAGCTGAATCCATACCCCTCATGTGTGTGCATGTGTGTGTGTAAAAGTCACTCAGTCGTGTCCAGCTCTCTACGACCCTATGGACTGTGGCTTGCCAGGCTCCTCTGTCCATGAGATTCTCCAGGCAAGAATACTGGTGTGGGTTGTCATGCCCTTCTCCAGGGAATCTTCCTAACCCAGGGATTGAACCCAGGTCTGCCTCATTGCGGGCAGATCCTTTATTGTCTGAGCCACCAGGGAATCCCCTCATCCCTCATACAGGGAGTCAATAGATAATATCTACAAACTGAAGAACAGGAGAAAGAGATGAATATGATTAATCTCCGGATATTTAAATATCTGAAGAAAAAGCTAAAAGATTTGAAAGCCATTGCCTCTGGAAAGCAGGAGATGGTTATATTATAATAGTTTTTAACACTATTTTACTTTTAAAAATATCAGCACATTTTGTTTGGTTATAAAAAATGAAAAATTTTAGGACAATATGGTGAAGAGGAGAAATGATAGAATTGAAAAACTTTAATGAGATAAAAGCAAATGCACAACAGATGAAACATTCTGTGTTGGGAGTTGTGATCGAGGAGGAATTTGGCTCTATTTGTGATATTTGAATTTTACTTGTATATATATATATATATAATTTATAAAATATAAAAGACATAATAATGCAATTAGAGGAAAAAAGCCAACATGGTGGGTTCAGACTGTACAAAAACAAAACTTAACTAAGCCATCTTGATTTAGGGGGGACCAGGAATTAAAACACACAATTCACACTAGTAAACCAAATGCATTTATCTTTAAGAAACCTCTAAATCCTCCATTACCATGGGCTGCCTTTGGAGAAGAGAATGGCAACCCACTCCAATATTCTTGCCTGGGAAATCCCGTGGACTGAGAAGCCTGGCAGGCTACAGTCCATTGGGTCACAAAGAGTTGGACACGCCTTGGTGACTGAGGACACATGGGCTGCCTTAACACACTTTAAAACATTTAAAATGTTTTAATTTTAGCACATTTTCAAATCACATTTAATACCCTGAGAAATTGTGTAATATTTCAAAGAAGCTCCATCAGTGGGCTTTATTGATGTTCTCCTCTGAGGCCAAAGAATGTCTGGTAGCCATAGCACTTACCCTGATCTTTATTATCCAGAAAATCCATATTTGGATGTGCCAACCTCTAAATTTCCATCACACTTACTAATCAGTCCTAATCATTTCACTACAAGAGAAACAGGAAACATTCTTAAGAGGAAATGGGGAAAGAGTCACTTCCCAGAGCCCCTAGACCCATGGTGGGCAACACTCCCCAAATATATACATTGCCCCTAACTCCCCAAGTACAAAAAAGCCACAACAAATACCTTCTTAGTCTCTTTCTTCTCAAACATGCTGTTCACACTATATAGATTAAGAACCAGGAACATACAGGCCTTAGTCTAAAGACTGGTTTTGCCTTTCAAAACCCCCTTTATCTCAGAGGCAATTGCAGGCCAAAGGCAGGGAGCATGGTAAGTGGGTGGGCAGGAGGGGTCTGGATACAAAACAAGCGGGACCTGGTGAGGGATGGGGCTAGAGGGGGCTGCCACCGCTCTAGAAACACTTCATGACATCAGTGGATCCAGGCTCCTCGGGCTTCCACTTATTAAGATGTGTATCTTTGAACAACGTACTTAACTGAAAAAGAGGAGCACCACCCTCAACAAGTCACGAGGGTGAATGAGATAGATACTGCACCGAAAGTGTCCGGTCCAGCCCAGATCGAATTTCCTATAGAAGCAGCCTCCTCCGATGACTGAGGCTCCCCCTGGGTAGAGGCTCCTCGGGAGCCTCCTACATGGTCACACGTATTCACATTTCTAACACGTAGTGTCCTTGTCCAGAGACAGGAAGGTGTGCACGTACCTGCCGAGTCCTGGAGAGCCAGGCCTGCGAGTGTGTGACTACTGGGTAATAACCACCCGGAAGCGGCAGGCCAAGCACTTATTAGAGGCTGTGAAAATATTCGGCAGAGGGGGGCATGTCTGTACAATATTGAGGTGGGGAAACTTCCCAACCCTTGCTACCTGGGCTCCTCTGATGGTCTGGCAGACCCACACATCTCCTGTGCTCATCCCAGTCCTCCCGGCACTCACCAGTCCTCCACAAGCCATCTCACTGCAGGCTCGGCTGGTCGAATTTCCCCTGCACCAACCGCATCTAGTCACTACTGAGGAATAACTCTGGCCCTGGAAGGTGGTCAGGGGACAGGCTCCTCACCCCCAATAATAAGCGGCTACTGCTTCCCTTTTACCAATATCTGTCCTGAGTCTCCCAGACCATCAGATATTAATGTGATTTGCTAGCATTTCCCTGAATGGGAAGAAAAAGCTAGAGTATAATCTTACCTCCCTGCTTACCCCAGAAATCACCTAATGCTAACTTCGAGGTCCTTCTTCAGGTCATTAACCAAGGTGCCCTCTATCATGTCCCTTGGACACTCATTCACCCTGTGGCAGTGCTTCTGAGCCCTTTTCTCACCAAGTCACATGGAGAAAATAATACTGTTTGTACTGCACACAGAGAAAGTGAGCACGGAGCCGCTGGAGGTGGGTGGGCCCACAGATGCTTCATCAGGGTGGAGAGGATGGAGATCTCGACATATCCCTAATCCTGCATCATGACCCTGTATCACAGCACTTGGTCCTGTATAAGAGCGCTCAGCCCTGTACCGTAGGGTGTAGTCCTGTATCACGGTCTCATTCCTGTGTCACTGGGCTCATTACATCTATGGTCTTACACGGTGACTTTTCTGTCTCCACAACAATGCTGGAAACTCCATGATCTGGACTAGGTGTGATTCCCTGGTGCCTCCCTCTCCTCTGGAGCATTATCAAGTCCCAGCAACCATTCAACACATATTTGTTCCATGATAAACAGTCACGGGGCTTCCCAGGTGGCGCTAGTGGTCAAGAATCTGCCTGCCAATGCAGAGACTTAAGAGATGTGAGTTTAATCCCTGAGTTGGGAAGACCCCCCTGGAGGAGGGCATGGTAACCCACTCCAGAATTCTTGCCTGGAGAATCCCATGGACAGAGGCGCCTGGCAGGCTACAGACCATAGGGTAGCAAAGAGTCGGACGCAACCAAGTCGGATGCAACCAAGAGACTAAACGGCAACATGAACAGTCAAGGACGGCAGCAGGCAGGGCAGGGGCCTGATGAACACAGAACCACCTTCCTGACTCAAACTCAGTATCCTTTTCAAAATCATACTGCAGCCTCTTTCATAAACATCTTCAGGAGTTGTCCTCATTTTGTTTTGGAGGCAAACAGAAAAAAAGTGGAAGGAAAATACTCTTTGAAGAAGTTTAAAATCATCCCAGGCCTGAAATGCTGGGTTTGCAGAGGAGCTGCCGAGCCTGGTGAACACTGGACCTGTGCAGGGAGGAGGGAAGCAGAGGGACGAAGGAGCAGCAGGCAGGACTTAGGCCGCATTGACGCTGTCTTAATGCAGCTCCTCAGGAGGCACCAGGAGGGTCTGGGAGTACAAGTCTGGGCCCCTCTGATGACACCAGGTGTCTGGGGAGAGATGCACAGGCCTGCCATCTTTGCCCAAAGCAATCTCTCAGCAGCAGGGGAAGAGGCAAAAGGATTGGTGTTGGTGATGGCAGGAGGACCTCCTAGGTGTCAACATTGGCCAGGTGACATTTATGTGCCTTAGGAGTGCCGGCTCACTTCATCCTCCCAACAACCCTCAGAGAAGAGCTACTCCACTCATTCTAGAGAGGAGACTGAGATACAAAGAGACTAAGTAAATGGCCTCAAGCCACGCAAGTGGAAAGTAGGGCAGCCACCAAACTATGGATCTTGGGCATCTCACTCCAAGCCTGCACTTCCGACTGCTAAGTCAGTCCTGGGGCCGATTCGTCAGCAAGAGGGTGGAAGCCATGATCTTGAGAAGAGGAACTGTGTGGTTTGGGCTTCACGGCAGACACGCCACTCCACCCTGGGGCACAATGTTAGTGAGAAAGTGCCCAGAAATGAGAGGCAAGATCCAGCAGACGGGTTCCACCAACTCAGCTCTGGCAACTCCCAGCATCATGGGTCAGCAAACAACTGGCTCTGGGAACATAAACTCTTTCAAAATTGAGGGTCTCCTGGGAAGAGCCAGAGGCAAAAATCCCTCAGGAAAGGAGGAAAGAAATGTGACCAAATGTGGGTGAAAAATATATGCCCCCAGAATGATGCCACTGGGCTTCCCTGGTGGCTCAGTGGTAAAGAATCCGATGCGGAAGACACGGGTTTGCTCCCTGGTCCAGAAAGCTCTCAATTAAAAAAGAAAAAAAGGCAAAATGATGCAACTAAGGAAATGAACATGATGACTGTGTTAACCAAAACAAGACTTCTCTGAACTCAGACCTCAAAGAACAAATAAAGACCTCAACAAGGAGATAAGCAAACAAAAGAGCATGAAAGGAAGCCGGCCAAATTCACAGAAGCAACAGAAGAGAAAAATGAAGCCACTGCAAAAGTGAAAACTCCATCACAAGAAGAAAGAAGAGATGCTGCAAAGCGTAGCTGGGGCAAAAGGCTTCCGCGCAGTTACACAGATAAAAAAAATACTAAGAGGACTAAAACACTCAAAACAAAGCTCCAAAACACTGCCACCCTCTGAACGACTTTTAGAAAGCATTGAAAACAAAACCACAGTGCGCACAAAGACGGGAGGACCAAGGCTGAGTGTACCTCTGTGCATTCACACAGAACGATTTGCAAGACGCAAACTGTGAAAAACAAGGTTCAGAAAGTGGGTAGAGTAAGTGCTTATTCAGGAGACAGAAGAGGGTATGCATATGCGTGAATGCTTGTATCTGCACAAAAATGCGTAGCAGGGACACGTGTTAAACTGTAAACAAGTGTCTCTGTGGTGGGAGTGAGGTTGCGTGGGTGTGTGCTCAGTCGCATCCAACTCTTTGCGACCCCTGGACTGTAGCCCACCAGGCTCATCTGTCCACATGGAATTTTCCAGGAGTGCGTTGCTGTTTCCTCCTCCAGGGGATCTTCCCAACCCAGGGATTGAACCCATGTCTCTTGTGTCTCCTGCATTGGCAGGCACGTTCGCCACCACTTTGAGGTTACTTTTATCATGTACTGTTTTGTGCTGTTTGAATGTTACCACCATCACCGCCACAACAACAAACTTTTCAAATAAAAGGAAAATACACATGTATGTGTATATACACACACACTTGCACACACACACACACCAAACATTATGTATATGTGAGAGTACAGGCAGTCATACCATGGGAGGCTCCAGCAGCATTTCTCAGTTGGGTGGACCCGTAAGTTTATCAACACACTTGAGCCACTGAATAAATGCACTCTGCTCCCGTTTCTTACAAGTCTGATCAAGGTATCGCTCCTCCCTGAACCAGGGAACCAGTTCAGTAATATCATATCGTTGGACAACTTCAGTGCTTTCAAAGCTCTTCCATTCAGTCAAGAACGCACAGGAGGCATAAAGATGTTCCCAGTGTACCACTCGAATGGATCCTGCACTAAATAAATGTATTTGGCCAAGCTCCAGCCTCTGGGGACAAGTGGCCAGTGGTTCTTTAGACCAACAAAGGAAAGGGAGTTCCTGTCTGTCCTTCTGTGAGACTGCATTTTCTCCATAATTCATTCACAATAAAGTTCTAAGCAGAGAATACACAAATATAATCTGGCATGGCTCTTTCAGCTGTCCTGAGGTCTTCACTGTGGCAAACCTGGAAGTCCCAGCTACAGAAGTGGGGTCCCAGAGTTGTCATGGGGGCCCTTAATAATAATGTGTTCTTTTTTCCATGGCTAGTTTTGAGATGTCAGTGCTTATGCAACAGATAAAAGGTATCAACTTAATTAAAATGGGCAAAAGGCCAAGTGATGCACTTAATGTTCCACCTAGAATCTAAGCCTCCAAAAGAAGAAAATATTAATAAGAACCATCTTCCTGATCCTCCAAGTGAATGTATTTTATCTGAATCCAGGCTCTGTAGGGCTGATGGTCAGAAACACACCCATGGAGACATTCTGTAGTGAAATCATGATGTTAGTCAAGAAAAGTAAGCTTACCAGCTGCACCAGTTTTAAAAAATCAACGAAGACATCACTTCTCAACATGTTTGGGTCCATGGTTACTGAAAAACAGGGACAGCAAGCCAGGTTAGCACGGGGCTGGGCTGACTGTTTTGTTAAACTGCTCTGTCCTCCAGGGAGCCCTCCAGGCCTTGACAGTGCACTGCTGCCTCCTTAAAGGCAGTGGAGCCTGTGACTTCTCAAATCCACGAAAACCTACAAAGCCCTCCTCCTCCAGGCAGCCTGGACTGACAACGTGAACCCGTCACACCAGTCCCAGGTGACTATTTCCAGGAGCTCTTTTCCACTCATGTGCATCCACCACTCAATAGCCATCTTGCTGCCCCTGCTAGAAACATGATGAAGTTGATACGGAGAAGCAATAAGACCTAAAACTGTGGATCTAGACTCCCACTTTAGCGAGATGCTTGGTCATTTGAAAATTTTAAATCAGCCAAGAAACAAGGATGGAGAGGACTTCTTTTCACAATGGGAGCTCTCAAGAGGTTCTAAAAAAAAAAAAAAAGCAATAATAAGGCTGCCAGAGATTTAAAGTTTCTTCTGTACTTACAAGACGTTTACCCCCTTAGATTTAAAGCTCCAGATACCGATACCCACAGCTGTGGCCGAGTACATGGGGCCGGGACTTGCCCCCTGAGGACCCCACAGTCACACGTGAGGGGCTTCCCTGCAGCTTTCTCAGTTCTTATCTTCCTCCCCATGAGTCCTCTCCCACACTCGAGCTGAACCTACCCACCTTCTAAATCTATATTAAATGTCTTTCTTTTTGTTGCTCTTTTACTGATCTTGTCCAATCACTCCCACCAGCATTCCAGACTAGCACTGACTGAGGTTATTTCGGGTTGTGCTTCCCAAATGATGCCAAGGTTTTCAAAATAAAATAACTAAGAGAGAGAGAATCTCTGTAAGAGCAAAAACTTTTTCCCCTCTCTTTTAAAGAGGTAATTTCAGTGCGGGGGTGAGTGGGGGGCAAGCTCATGTCTTGTTTTCTGGAACATATGTGGCATGTGTGCTAAGTCACTTCAGTCATGTCCGACTCTGTGTGACCCTGTCAACTGTAGCCTACCAGGCTCCTCTGTTCATGGGAGTCTCTAGGCAAGAATACCACAGTAGGTCGTCAATGCTCTCTCCAGAGGATCTTCCTGACCCAGGGATCGAACCCACGTGGCACACACCTCCTGCGTTGGCAGGCAGGTCCTTTACCACTAGTGTTACTTGGGAAGCCCATATGTGGCATGTATGCGAATTAATCCTGACAATCAGTACCATGGATCCTTGGGATGGGGAACACTGTTGAAGAAGTGTTCAATAAATTAGTATTTACTGGACAACTATACAGAGAAGGGAATGGCAAACCACTTCAGTATTCTTGCCTTGAGAACCCCACGAACAGTAGGAAAAGGCAAAATGATAGGATACTGAAAGAGGAACTCCTCAGGTCAGTAGGTGCCCAACATGCTACTGGAGATCAGTGGAGAAATAACTCCAGAAAGAATGAAGGGATGGAGCCAAAGCAAAAACAATACCCAGTTGTGGATGTGACTGGTGATAGAAGCAAGGTCTGATGCTGTAAAGAGCAATATTGCATAGGAACCTGGAATGAATGAATCAAGGCAAATTGGAAGTGGTCAAACAAGAGATGGCAAGGGTGAACGCCAACATTCTAGGAATCAGCGAACTAAAATGGACTGGAATGGGTGAATTTAATTCAGATGACCATTATATCTACTACTGCAGGCAGGAATCCCTCAGAAGAAATGGAGTAGTCATCATGGTCAACAAAAGAGTCCTAATTGCAGTATTTGGATGCAGTCTCAAAAATGACAGAATGATCTCTGTTCGTTTCCAAGGCAAACCATTCAATATCACAGTAATCCAAGTCTATGCCCCAACCAGTAATGCTGAAGAAGCTGAAGTTGAATGGTTCTATGAAGACCTACAAGACCTTTTAGAACTAACACCCAAAAAAGATGTCCTTTTCATTATAGGGGACTGGAATGCAAAAGTAAGAAGTCAAGAAACACCTGGAGTAACAGGCAAATTTGGCCTTGGAATGCGGAATGAAGCAGGGCAAAGGCTAATAGAGTTTTGCCAAGAAAACACACTGGTCATAGCAAACACTCTCTTTCAACAACACAAGAGAAGACTCTACACATGGACATCACCAGATGGTCAACACCAAAATCAGATTGATTATATTCTTTGCAGCCAAAGATGGAGAAGCTCTATACAGTCAACAAAAACAAGACCAGGAGCTGACTGTGGCTCAGATCACGAACTCCTTATTGCCAAATTCAGACTTAAATTGAAGAAGGCAGGGAAAATCACTAGACCATTCAGGTATCACCTAAATCAAATCCCTTATGATTATACAGTGGAAGTGAGAAATAGATTTAAGGGCCTAGATCTGATAGACAGAGTGCCTGATGAACTATGGAATGAGGTTTGTGACATTGTACAGGAGACAGGGATCAAGACCATCCCCATGGAAAAGAAATGCAAAAAAGCAAAATGGCTGCCTGGGGAGGCCTTATAAATAGCTGTGAAAAGAAGAGAAGCGAAAAGCCAAGGATAAAGGAAAGATATAAGCATCTGAATGCAGAGTTCCAAAGAAGAGCAAGAAGAGATAAGAAAGCCTTCTTCAGCGATCAATGCAAAGAAATAGAGGAAAAGAACAGAATGGGAAAGACTAGAGATCTCTTTAAGAAAATTAGAGATACCAAGGGAACATTTCATGCAAAGATGGGCTCACTAAAGGACAGAAATGGTATGGACCTAACAGAAGCAGAAGGTATTAAGAAGAGGTGGCAAGAATACATGGAAGAACTGTACAAAAAAGATCTTCAGGACCCAGATAAACATGATGGTGTGATCATTCATCTAGAGCCAGACATCCTGGAATGTGAAGTCAAGTGGGCCTTAGAAAGCATGATTACAAACAAAGCTAGTGGAGGTGATGGAATTCCAGTTGAGCTGTTTCAAATCCTGAAAGATGATGCTGTGAAAGTGCTTCACTCAATATGCCAGCAAATTTGGAAAACTCAACAGTGGCCCCAGGACTGGAAAATGTCAGTTTTCATTCCAATCCCAAAGAAAGGCAATGCAGAAGAATGCTCAAACTACCGCACAATTGCACTCATCTCACATGCTAGTAAAGTAGTGCTCAAAATTCTGCAAGCCAGGCTTCAGCAATATGTGAACCGTGAACTTCCTGATGTTCAAGCTGGTTTTAGAAAAGCCAGAGGAACCAGAGATCAAATTGCCAACATCCGCTGGATCATGGAAAAAGCAAGAGAGTTCCAGAAAAACATCTATTTCTGCTTTATTGACTGCCAAAGCCTTTGACTGTGTGGATCACAATAAACTGGAAAATTCTGAGAGAGATGGGAATACCAGACCACCTGACCTGCCTCTTGAGAAATCTGTATGCAGGTCAGGAAGCAACAGTTAGAACTGAACATGGAACCACAGACTGGTTTCAAATAGGAAAAGGAGTACATCAAGGCTATATATTGTCACCCTGCTTATTTAAATTATATGCAGAGTACATCATGAGAAACGCTGGACTGGAAGAAACAGAAGCTGGAATCAAGATTGCCGGGAGAAATATGAATAACCTCAGATATGCAGATGACACCACCCTTATGGCAGAAAGTGAAGAGGAACTAAAGAGCCTCTTGGTGAAAGTGAAAGAGGAGAGTGAAAAAGCTGGCTTAAAACTCAACATTCAAAAAACTAAGATTAAGGCATACAGTCCCATCATTTCAAGGCAAACAGATGGGGAAACAATGAAAACAGTGACAGACTTTATTTTGGGGGGCTCCAAAATCACTGCAGATTGTGACAGCAGCCACGAAATCAAAAGACGCTTGCTCCTTGGAAGAAAAGCTATGAGAAACCTAGGCAGCATATTAGAAAGCAGAGACATTACTTTGCCAATAAAGATCCATCTAGTTAAAGCTATAGTTTTTCCAGTAGTCGTGTATGGATGTGAGAGCTGGACCATAAAGAAGGCTGAGTGTTGAAGAATTGATGCTTTCGAACTGCAGTGTTGGAGAAGACTCTTGAGAGTCTCTTGGACTATAAGGAGATCAAACCAATCAATCTTAAAGGAAATCAGTCCTGTTTATTCACTGGAAGGACTGATGCTGAAGATGAAGCTCCAATACTTTGGCCACCTGATGTGAAGAGCTGACTCATTAAAAAAGACCCTGATGCTGGGAAAGATTGAAGGCAGGAGGAGAAGGGGAGGACAGAAGACAAGAAGGTTGGATGGCATCACCAACTCAATTGACATGCGTTTGAGCAAGCTCTGGGAGATGGTGATGGACAGGGAAGCCTGGCGTGCTGCAGTCAGTGGAGTTGCAAAGAGTCGGACACTACTGAGCAACTGAACGACAATAAGAAAGGTCCGTAAGATAAATATTTTAAGAGGAGCAAAATCAACATACAGAAAAAAAAGGTTTTTTTCTTTTGTAGTGAAGGACATTAGTGGGGTAGTTGGCGTTGTTTGAATAACGTCTCTATACTGGATACCATTACTATATCAGTGTTAATTGCCCGATTTTTATAACTACACTGTAATTACTGAAGAGAAAGTCCTTGATCTCAGGAAATACACATAGATGTACTTAATGATAAAGTGGTTTATATATGCAAAACAAGTGTCTCAAAAATTATATACAATATATATTATACATACATTCATAACACCAACACAGACATGGGAAAGTGAGAGAGAGTGATAAAGCAAATGTAAAGTGTTAACATCTGGGAAATCTAGGTAGAATATACAGAAATTTTTGCATTAATTTTGCAGCTTCACTGTAAGTCAGAAATTCTTTCAGACTAAAAAGTTTTAAAAACTCAGATTCAGGACATCTCTGGTGGTGCAGCCAGTAGAAATCTGGCTGCCAATACCGGGGACACGGGTTCGGGCCCTGGCCGGCGGGGATTCCACATGCCGTGGAGCCACTGGGCCCTTGGGCCACAACTACTGAGCCAAGAGAAGCAGCTCCTGAACCCACGTGTCCTAGAGCCCGTGCTCTGCAACAAGAGACCCGCTCACGGTGAGAAGCCCACGCTCCACAACGAACAGTAGCCCCCACTAAAGAAAGCCCACGTGCAGCAATGAAGCCCCACAGCAGCCAAAATAAGCGAATTAATTAATTTAAAACAAAACTCATATACAGAAAAATGTATAGAGTATGCTTCGATTTGTCTTTAACCCACAAAGATATACACACACACTAGAATACACAGGATGGTTTCTGAGAAATACACAAGCCTCTTGTATTAATAATAGTATTTTCTTTTAAAGGCATGGGAATCTGAGGTGGAAGGGAACATGTCTTTCATGTTAAACTCTTTGGCCAGGTTTTATTTTTAAAACATTTTATGTCTATGCCATTTCCCCCTTTTAAAGCTTTAACTGTTTGAATGCCAATGATTCTATTTCCCCCCACCGTCCTCTCTTATGAGAGCTCATCCTGCTGTGCATATAGGACTTTTCAGAAGCCCAGCAATGCGCCAAGACTCTGTATCTCTAGCCCCATGGGTCCAGAGCAGATCTCCAAGCATCCCTGGTGCCTCAGCTCTGCTCCTAGGGAGGCCGGAGATGAAACTGCCATCTCCAGCGCTGCCGCTAAACATTTCTGATATCTCCTGCAAGCTTTCACATAAAAGCAGATCATTTTATCCTTTTGTTCAGTCTTAATCCAAATGACATTTCTTTGACTTCTACAATCAAAACCAACACAGAGCGGCTGGGGGAGGGGTGACTCTAAACAAAGCATTTTTATACCAAATACAAAGGCCACATATTGTATGATTCCATACATACCATTTTGCAAATATTGTTCTAACTGGTCCCTTCTCTCATCAGCCATAGATGTGGTCATTGCAAGATAGTACTTTGGTGGAAAGGGTGGCAGGCAATTTCCAAACACCCGCTTCAGCTGAAAGATCCAGAAAACACAAGGTTAAGGCAAAGCACCTACCGTTCAAGGTTGGTGAGACACCTAAGCCCCGACCTGGGGCAAGTCTCTCTCCAGCACTTTATCTAAAATTAACACTTCCTGATGGTCGCAAAGAGTCGGACACGACTGAGCGACTGAACTGAACTGATGGTCAAGAGGAGGAAAAGGTGATACCTTGATTTTCTTAAAGAGGATTTTATTTTAGTATAGGTTTCTAGAACACTGTTAGACGTATCTCAGACTGACAACTCCAGTCTGAGTTTGGTAGATTTGGGGTATATTTTAATCTTCCATTTGTTTTTACACAACGGCCCATCAGTCACATCACACAATATTCCTTTAATTCATTCCCATTCGTGACATCAATGATGAGAGTTAGGAATTTAATTCCCCCTCCCCACCCCCCACCCCCAATTTGAACAGAACAGCAGATGCTCAGAGTTGTGCAGTCTAATTTGGTAGCCTCTGACAACACAGCTAGTCCAAAGTGAGATGGGTGGTAAGTGTAAAATACACTCTAATTTTAAGGGAAGACTTCATACAAAGGGAAGAGAATGTAAAACATTTTGCTAATAACTTTTTAGGAATGTGCATGCTAAGTAGCTTCGGTCATGTCCAACTCTTCGGACTGTAGACTGCCAGGCTCCTCTGTCCGTGGGATTCTCCAAGCAAGAATATAGAAGTGAGTTACCATACCCTCCTCAATAACTTTTTATATTGATTACCTACTGAAATCATAATATTTTAGATGTATCAGATTAAATAAAATATATCATTAAAATTAATTCCACCTGTTCTTAAAATCTTTTTTAACATGTTAAGATTTTAACATAAAATTTTGCAGTGTTCCATATGTAGCTCACATTCTATTGCTAGTGGACAATGTTGGTTTCTAAAAGTCCTGCAAGGCTGACATATGATCCCAATAGAAACCCTGCCAGACCCCTCCCTCTTCCCCACTCATATATGACCCAAGACTATGACCATGTTGGAAACTATCTTTATGCAAGCTCATAGTGGATGCATCAAAAATAATTTTTAAATTAGGTAATCAAAACTGACCTTCATTCCAGACTCACATTCACAGTAAAAGCTTGAAAATAAGACATCGTATCATTCTCTTTAAAGTAGAAGAAAGGAAACCAGCAAGATTTTAACATGGTACCTCTGGAACAGGAAATTTCACTGGCTTAAAGAAAATGAGAGCAGATCTAAGAGAAATGAGACTGCAAACTAAAGAACGAACTAAAATTCCATGACCTTTGTCAAAAATACAGTGTGTGTTTGGCAAATATTTACCTTGCACCAGCCCTAACTTCAAAATAGATCCCAAATCTGGCCACTTCTTCCTCCCCCACTGCCATCACTCTTGGCCACACCCCTGTCATCTCTTGTTCCAGGTTATTGCAGTAACTTTCTAACAGATCTCTCTGCCTCCGCCCTTGCTCCCCTTCCACCTATTCCTAATACAGAATCTGCTGCTGCTGCTGCTGCTAAGTCACTTTAGTCGTGTCCGACTCTGTGCGACCCCATAGACGGCAGCCCACCAGGCTCCCTCGTCCCTGGGATTCTCCAGGCAAGAACACTGGAGTGGGTTGCCATTTCCTTCTCCAATGCATGAAAGTGAAAAGTGAAAGGGAAGTCTCTCAGTCATGCCCGACTCTGCGACCCCATGGACTGCAGCGCACCAGGCTCCTCTGTCCATGGGATTTTCTAGGCAAGAGTACTGGAGTGGGGTGCCATTGCCTTCTCCAATACAGAATCTAAAGTTACTTGAAAGTATAAGTCAGATCATTCCTCTGCCCTGCAAAAAATCCTTCATAGCAGCCCATCTCACTCAAGTACGAGCCAAAATCCTTAGGGTGGCCCAGAATTGGGCCACCCGATAAGACGTCCATTAGCCACCCATGACTACTTAAATTTAAACTTAAAATTTAAAATTCAACTCCTCCATCTCACTAACCACATTTCAAATACTCAATAGCCACTGGAAACATGGCAAGTTCCTACTGAACTGGACAAAGAAGATACAGGGCATTTCCATCAGCACATACATTTCTACTGGACGGTGTTGACCTAACGCTTAGAAACGCCATTGCCTGCCCACCTGTAGGGAAGACACAGCTCCCTTATGTTTCGTTTGGTCTGCTAGGCTGTTTGTTTGATTTCTAGGGAATCTAAATTTGATGCCAACATTTATTTTTGCAATTAAAAAATATTCAAATTATACTCTGGAGAGAATATAAAATGGCACAGCCACTTTGGAAGAGATTTTGGCCATTTCTTACAAGGTAAACATAGTTTTTTCACATAATTCAGCAACTACACTCCGAGTTATTCACCCAACAGATCTGAAAACTGCGGCCACAGAGAAACAGCATACAAATGTTTAGAGGTGCTTTACTCATAATCACCAAAACCTGAAAGCAACCGAGATATCCTTCAATAGGTGAATGGATAAACAAACTCTGGTCTATCCCTACAATGGAATATTCCCCAGCAATAAAAAGAAATGAGTTGTCAAGCCACAAAAAGACACGGAGGAAACTGAGATACACATTGATGAATAAAAAATCAATCTGAAAAAACACACTGTATGACTTCAATTATATGATATTCTTGGGGGAAAAGCAAAATGATAGAGAGAGTAAAAACATCCATGGTCACCAGGAGCTTGGAAAAAGGGGGTGTTGAACTGGTGAAGCACGGGGAATCTTTCAGGGTGGTGAAACTAGTCTGTATGATACTATGATACATGATACTAGGTATTTGCAAACCTACTGAACTTTACGACACAACTTTAATGTGTGCAAATATTTAAAGAATCATTTAGGAAGTGGGGGGAAACCCAGAATGGAATGCAGAATGTGAGTAAACAATTTAACTATACTATAAATACAGGAAACAACTGCAGTGAAGGGGATGAGGGAAAAGGTGCTGACCTAAGTCACTCTGCAAATGAGTGGTGTCTGTAAAATTAAAGGCAAAAGTAGCTGTACAGAAGCACTGAGCTCCAGCTGATGAAATTGTTTCCTACATGGATACAGGTTAACCATTCTGGTACCTCTATATGTGCCCACAGAATGGAGCAATCAAGTCAATGGATGGCAGGTGGTGTGAGTGGTTTCTCACTGTTGTAATGAGAGTTTTCAGATAAGGGAACAGGCTAGAGTGAGCCATGTGGTGATGGGTTACCATTGAAGACATCGGTATGAACTCACGTTTAACTTAATTTAGACACAAATGGCTACACGCAGAGGTAATTATTTAAAGACATGCAAATATGCACATATATTTTCTTGCTCTTTCAGCTGAGAGTGTCTAAAAGCAATGACACTGTGGCAGTGGAGAACACACCTAGTGCCAGATGTTGGTTTCTAATGTTATTCTCCAATGAAAGCAACTAGGACTCCATGAAGGAATGGTTGATTCTAGGACTGAGGCAGGAAACACACAAGATGAGTCTCGGACTGGGACTTCCCTAAGGTCCAGTGGTTAAGACTTTACGCCTCAAATGCAGAGGGTACGGGTTCAATCCCTGGTCGGGGAACAAAAATCCCACCCGCCACACAGTGGGGCCAAAAAAAGAGAAAAGATGAGTCTGGGAATCTTGTAGTGCCAGAAAATAAGAAAGTGTGCAAAGAAAACAAAAGTCAGCAATAGGGGAAGAGCTCCCACAGGCCAAGCTGGAACAATTTGAACAATAAAATAAAATCTAATTGAAGTACAGCCCAAAGCATAAAGTAAATATCCAAGAGTCCACTCCAGGAGTATTATATCCAGGCGTCTATAATAATTTATAGTCCAGATAAAAATTATTAACTAAATAAATAAATCAGAGAGAATAGACAAATCCTGGTGCAGAAGAATCCCAAATAATGTATGTAGATACTTCATCCCACCAGGAGATGGAACATAAATCCTCAGTCTTTAAAAGTGGTCTGTGCATGGTGACCTCCCTCCTAGGAGCACAGTGTGGAAAGGCAAGGAAAGAAGTAACTTTATATGGAGAAACCTGACCAACACCCCCTCAAGCCAGGTAACCAAGGGCACTATCAAGAATGTTAGATCGATAGCAACTGCCCCAGACAAGATGCGATTAGAAGCACTTGTCCCCCGGGGTCTTTCTCTCAAAACCATAAACCCAGTCTGGTCATCTGAATAACATCAGACCAAGTCCGATAGAGGGACATTCCACAAACTACCTGCCCGATACTCCTCAAAATTGTCAAAGTCATGAACAACAAGGAAAGCCTGAGGAACTGTCACAGTCAGGAGGAGCCTAAAGAGACTTGACAGTTTAATGTGGGGCCTGGATGTGGCCTTGGAACAGAAGGACATTAAGTAAAGACCAAAGAAGTTCGAATAAACAATAGACTGTAGTTTGTAATTCTGCATCAATGCAGATTCATTGTGTTAAGTCACTTTTAGTTGTGTCTGACCTTTGGGGACCCCATGGACTGCAGCCCACCCAGGCTTCTCTGTCCATGGGATTTTCCAGGCAA
Organism: Budorcas taxicolor; assembly: GCF_023091745.1. NCBI lineage: Eukaryota > Metazoa > Chordata > Mammalia > Artiodactyla > Bovidae > Budorcas > Budorcas taxicolor. The sequence goes on along the minus strand of NC_068923.1, from coordinate 76,787,027 downwards.
GATTACTGGAGTGGGGTGCCATTTCCTCCTCCAGGGGACCTTCCTGACCCAGGGATTGAACTGGCATCTCTTAGTTCTCCTGCATTGGCAGGTGGGTTCTTTACCACTGGGGCCGCCTGGGAAGCCGCTGTAATCGAAGTACCATACCTATGCACCTAGGGTGCAAGGGAGTACCTTGCACCTAGGGTGCAAGGGAGATGAGAACTCTGTACCATCTTTGCACTTAAAAAAATAATAAGAAATCTGAGATTGGTCCACAAAAAAAATGTTTATTTTTTTAAGAAAAGGAAACCCGATGCTCTGGCCTCTCTTTAAAAAACAAGAGGGTCTAGAATCACTGGAGTTTATATTCCCTCAGGCTGTTCCTACCACCCCTACTGCCTCTTATTTAAATTACCTGCCCGATAGAGATGCAGACACAGAGAAGAGACGCGTGGACACAGCGGGGGGTGGGTGGAAGGAGAGGGTGGCCTGAACTGAGAGAGCAGCGCTGAAACATACAGTACCATACAGAAAACAGATCACTGCTGGGAAGTTGCTGCATAAACAGGGAGCTCAACCTGGTGCTTGGAGGGTGGGATGGCGTGGGAGGTTCAAGAGGGAGGAGACACGTATATACTTGTGACTGATTTACGTTGTTTTACGGCAGAAACCAACACGACATTGTAAAGCAATTATCCTCCAGCTGAAAAGAAATTTTATGAAATGGAAACAATAAATTACCCGCCAGATTCCAGTAGTTATTTGTCATTTTTTCTTTAAATCTAGCAGTATAAAATATTAGAGCAACAATTCTGTTTTTTTTTAATTCGAGGAAATCTTCGTGCCGTGCCAGAGAGGATCCACAGGCTCCTCAGTCATTACATCATCCCAGGCAAGGGATTCATGCACCCCTCTCTGCTAACTCCATTAAGTAGAAGCAGGACTTGGTCTTTGCATGCACTTATTTCCTGATTAACTGATTGAGTGATCTTTAAAAGGCAATCTTCTTGTCAAGTGTTCACAAACATCACTGCTGCTGCTGCTGCTAAGTCGCTTCAGTCGTGTCTGACTCTGTGCGACCCCATAAGGCAAGAACACTGGAGTGGGGTGCCATTTCCTTCTCCAATGCATGAAAGTGAAAAGTGAAAGTGAAGTCCCTCAGTCATGTCCGACTCTTAGCGACCGCATGGACTGCAGCCCACCAGGCTCCTCCGCCTATGGGATTTTCCAGGCAAGAGTACCAGAGCGGGCTGCCATTGCCTTCTCCACATAAACATCACAGATGCTCCCAAATGGGTGGGGATCGCAGTATCCTTGAAACAGCAGGGCTGTCTGGGTTACCCACGGGTGTTCTGGGAGGAGCCCTATAGCCAAGAGCTGGACAAAAAGTCAACAAGGATTAAGGTCCTAATACCCACCCCAGAGCCAAAACTCTCCCAGCAGGTTTTACAACCAGAGCTGACTTCTCAAGGAATCTTCCCCCTCCTTTCTCAAGCACTGGTCTAAGGGGGAAGATAAACACAACACACTGAGCAGTAAAGTCCACCAAAAGTCAATCCCAACCGCACAAATTCTTCAACTCTACCAAAATACAGTCTTTTCTATTGGTCTCAAATAGTACAGAGTTTACCTATTCAAAGCACTCACATACTGAGAACTATCTGATATTAGAGTTAGTCCCCGGAGACGGCAATGGCACCCCACTCCAGTACTCTTGCCTGGAAAATCCCATGGGCGGAGGGGCCTGGTGGGCTGCAGTCCATGGGGTCGCTAAGAGTCGGACACGAATGAAATGACTTAGCAGCAGCAGCGGCAGCAGAGTTAGCCCCAACACTCTTTCAAAAACTGTTTCAAGAGATCAGAAGGAAAACGCACTTCTCGTGTTCCTTTAGTAAGAGGTGTTTTTGTTTGCTTGCTTTGAAAAATCATGCTCAGGTAACATTATTTTTTTAAATTCCAGCACAGACTCCTGCTCCAATTTCTCCATCGTACAGTTCTGCCTCTTAACATGAAGAAAACTCTACTGGCCAATTGAATCTTGACGTCAAGGTGGGAGGATGTGGTCAGATTGCCTTCGTTATCAAGGTGGGAGGATGACAGGGCTCATGGCCATGATGACCACCTACTTCACAGGACTGTATTAAGGAAGAAATGGGAAAATACACAAGACTGATGTTCTTTGGTACAAAATCCCACGGTCCAGGTTGATTTGAGCTGCGACCTTTTATCTGGAGATGCCACATGCGCTTGCAGCCCCCTATTTCTATCCCTTGGCAGTGACCTGGGACAAGTGGAATTACAGTCACAACACTGTCCTCTTGATAGCCTCTGTTTCTGATGTTGACTCAGTCATCCCATCTTCCAAGGCCCCTTGTATTAAAAATCTCAGATGGTCCAGATAAAGAATCACAAGCTCAAATCAACCTGGACTATGGGATTTTGTACCAAAGAACATCAGTCTTGGGTGTTCTCCCATTTCTTCCTCAGTACAGTCCTGTGAAGTAGGCGGTCATCATGGCCATGAGCCCTGTCGCCCTCCCACCTTGGTAACGAGGGCAATCTGGCCACATCCTCCCACCTGGACAAGAGTAGTTGACAGAGTAACTCAGGCCGCTGACGTGACTTAAACCAAAATCAGTGAGCAGCAGAACTTGGACACAGTCTTTTCACCACTTTTTCCTTCTCCTTGCCCTCTTTCCATCCCCTCCTCTTCCTCCATCAAATCTCTACTGGGCCTCTACTAAAACAGGATTCTGTGCTGGATATGCCATGCCTACAGCCTTCTTTCATTCCTTCATTTAAGAATTTGGGCTTCTCAACTAAATAAAGAGGGGAAACCAAATCTTCACACAAAGGAGGCGAAAGCAACAAGGTTTAAACACAAAGTGGCACGGGAATCAGAGACTGGCGTCTTGTGCAATTAAGGGGGCCTTCCCAGACGAGGCGGAGCTTGAGGTGACCTTTGAGAAAGGCTGGTCTCTAACCCACGGCCCAGTAGGCAGAGGCCTTCTCAGGAGGGGGAAGTGAGCCAGGGAGTGGCAACTGGCCAGCTCATGAGAGCAGACGGTCTGAGTTGGGGAAAGAAGAAATATCAGGTAGGAGCCAGACTGAGTCAGCACCTGGCAGGGAAGAAGGCTGAGCCAGTGCGGAGCCCTCCTCTCGCACGGAGGATCCTTTGCAAGGCTTGTCAGCATTGCTATGACTGATGCCAGCAGGGCGTTTCCAAAGAGGCAAGCATCCTCACCACAGAGTCCAGCCTCATTTACACAGGATGGCCAAAATGAGCCAATTAAAGGTTTCTTTCACAGATTTAACTCCCCTTGAGGGAGGTGGTACAGGCAAGGGCATAGATCAAACCGATTTTATTCATTTAGAGGCACAGAAAGCAGTCAGGTCAGGGAGTTCCTGTGGCAGAGAGACGGATAACACTCAGCAGTGGAAGGGAAGCTGCCAGAACTTGAGAGCCTCCGTGGGAACCGGGCTGCCAGCCATGACTTCAGAGAGCACGGGTCACAGCTGACCTCTGGGAAACAGCCATCTTTCCTCAGGTCAGTCTTATACGCATTAGCCTCCCACAGAAGGGGCAGGGGCCACGTCACCTCGGTCAGGTTCTCCTTCTCAATTGCAGAGGGCTTCCCTGGTGGTTCAGATGATAAGGAATCTGCCTGCAATGCAGGAGACCTGGGTTTCATCCCTGGGTTGGGAAGATCCCCTGGAGAAGGGAATGGTTACCCACTCCAGTATTCTTCCTGAAGAATTCCACAGACAGAGGAGCCTGGTGGGCTACCGTCCATGGTGTCACAAAGAGTCTGACATAACTGAGCGACTTCCACTCCACCAATATACAAAATAGAAATCCAATTCATAAATCCAAAAATCAGATGTGCTAAAAGTCAGAGTCTTCACTTAATTTAACATAGTGCTTGCCATTTAATAGGTACTTAGTAAATATTCTTTAGTAAATGAGTAATCAGTTAATCCTATTAAGATGAAATTCCTGTTCTATTGTGATGCAGAACTTCCAAATCAATTGGGAATAAACTCCTACTCACCAAACATACACATGACACACACATTCATAAACACAGATGGGGACTTTATATTGTCTCCTTTTTTATTGTGCTCAGTATTAATATTAAATCAGATTAAGAATTCTTAGCCATTTCACATCTTCCATGGAGTAGGAAGGATAAAAACTGCTGAGAAGAGGCTGAGGCTTTTGGTCTCTGAGTTAGGGTTGCCGGATAAATTAGAGGATGCCCAGTTAAGAGTATGTCAAATATTGCAGGAGGTATTCTAGCACTTTGCCAACAAAGGTCCGTCTAGTCAAGGCTATGGTTTTTCCAGTGGTCATGTATGGATGTGAGAGTTGGACTATAAAGAAAGCTGAGTGCTAAAGAATTGATGCTTTTGAACTGTGGTGTTGGAGAAGACTCTTGAGAGTCCCTTGGACTGCAAGGAGATCCAACCAGTCCACCCTAAAGGAGATCAGTCCTGGGTGTTCATTGGAAGGACTGATGTTGAAGCTGAAACTCCAATACTTTGGCCACCTGATGCGAAGAGCTGACTCATTTGAAAAGACCCTGATGCTGGGAAAGATTGAGGGCAGGAGGAGAAGGGGACGATGGACAATGAGATAGTTGGATGGCATCACCGACTCAATGGACATGGATTTGGGTGGACTCCAGGAGTTGGTGATGGACAGGGAGGACTGGCATGCTGCGATTCATGGGGTCACAAAGAGTCGGACAAGACTGAGCAACTGAACTGACTGATACTAGACAAATGTTTGTTATTTATCTGAAATTCACATTTAACTGAGGATCCTGTATTTTTATTTGCTAAATCTAGCAAACTTACTTGGACTTTTCATCTATAAAATGGGAGTAATGATAACGACTGCAATGGCAACCTTATAGGGGCTTCTTGGGCAGATGGAATAAAATCTTATGCCAGGAACTCTAAGGACAGAAAGCAGATCTTGTTGTCTGGGACTTGAGGTAGAGGGAGGGGATCAAGGGCAAAGGGGACAAGAAAACATTATGAGTGTGGAAGCTGTTCTCTGTCTTGATTATGGTGGTGGTAGATTAAATATATTTATAATTCATCACACTAGACACATACAGTTGGGGAATTTTATTATACTATGCTTAAATAAAGTAAAAAATAATATTAGCTTAGGATGCAGTTGTTTTTCTGATAGTCTGTTTGTCTGATATTTTGCCAACTTTGATAAGGAACCACAAAATGGTTAGAGCAGGTTCCAGAGATCGAATCTTGGCTCCAACCTTGGGCAAGTTGTACCTCAGTTTTCTCATCTGTTAAATGGGGCTAATTATAATCTAAGCTCATAAGACTGTTATAAAAATTAAACACAATATTACATATAAAGCTCTTGGCACCAACCTTAGCACAGAGTAACTATTAGTTATTGTTCTAAATTAATAATACCAATCAGTTCAGTTCAGTTCAGTTCAGTCACTCAATCATGTCCGACTCTTTGTGACCCCATGAATCGCAGCACACCAGGCCTCCCTGTCCATCACCAACTCCCGGAGTTCACTCAGACTCATGTCCATCGAGTCAGTGATGCCATCCAGCCATCTCATCCTCGGTCGTCCCTTTCTCCTCCTGCCCCCAATCCCTCCCAGCATCAGAGTCTTTTCCAATGAGTCAACTCTTCGCATGAGGTGGCCAAAGTACTGGAGCTTCAGCTTTAGCATCATTCCTTCCAAAGAAATCCCAGGACTGATCTCCTTTAGGATGGACTGGTTGGATCTCCTTGCAGTCCATGGGACTCTCAAGAGTCTTCTCCAACACTGCAGTTCAAAAGCATCAATTCTTCGGCACTCAGCCACCTCCTAAGATCTAAATAGTTTATTTAAAAGGAACTGTTCCTACAGAAAAGGGAAACAATGATACATGTAAGATGATTGGAAAATGGCTAAAGAAATCCTCACTTTAGAATTTTGAAAAACAAATATGAAGTATTCATCAGTATCCACTGTATATTCTACAAAAGGCAGATTTTTGTGGAGATCAGAAGACTTGGCTTTATGTTTCTGCTTCAGGGCCTGCTAGGATTTGATAGGTCTGAATTTTTCTGAAAACAAGCATCTCTCTGAGTTGGTTAAGGAGGGCTCGACAAGCCTCTGCGTCAGTAAATACTTACTGAGCACATAACTACGCGCCAGGTTTCCTGAGAACCTGGATTCTAATCTTCACAAGAGCCTTGTGAAGCTGACATCCACAACCACCTAGCTGATCATTTCTGAGGAAGAAATTGAAGGTCAGAGAAGAGGTGAGGTGTCCAGCCAGGAAGTGGTCAGCCCATCTCTCCCTTCTCCTCTCTGCCGACTCCCGCTGTTCACCTGTGATGGCCACCTCGCCAACCCGACCTCACACACAGGGAGGCAGGTGAGGGTGGGAGGTGACCCTCATGTTCATCCTACACCTGCCTAAACCAACTATACTGTCTCTTCCTTTGAGTTCCCCATCTGTAGTCCTCCCGACTCCCCAGGCAGGTTTCAGTCACAAGCAGCTTGTTATCCTTCAAAAGTCTGAATCCATGCCCTTTTTATTCAGCCACTGACAGTCATTCCTGAGGACCTGCTGGGTCACAGGCACTGTGTTAGGTGCTAGCAATTCAAAAATGACCCCAAAAAGTCACAACCACATTACACCTGTTTTCCCTGAATCCAGAGAATCTTAGTCATACCTTGAAAATGGGCTTTTCCAACACACTGGAATGTATGAGGAAGAAGGCTCACTTCAGTGATGTTTTTATAATAATATAATAAAGGAACTGAGCTGTTCATCAACAGAAAACGGTCTTAAAAGAAAATATGATCTATTTACTCACTAGAAACCAGAGATTATCTGAAAGGACTCTCCCCAAAATGTTAATATCTATTGCCGAGGCAAGCTTTTTTCTTTTTCCTTTTTTTCTTTCTAACTTTAGGTATGTGTTCTTTATAATTGGGATACAAAATCTTTAAAAAAAAGAAAAAAGAAAAACTGCATAAAGGTGGGGGAAAGGTGAAGTTCATTTCCAAACTTCCATGTACTCCTCTAACCCACTTTGATGATTTGCAACACTTCCTTGTAAGGAAAACAAAACCCATTAGGCCTGGTTAATAAATCAGTCTGCATGCTGGAAGAAAGTGTCATCAGGACATCAGAGTGAGAAACTAGAGTGGAAAATGGCCTTCTAGTTTAATAATTCCTCTGTTTCCTGGCTTTGCAGTCTGCCCATATTTAAAGCCTATGAATACCTTCCTTTGAAAACAAAAATAGAGACACACCTTTTCAAAGGGGGGAACATTAAACTCTGGGAGAAAGAGTTAGTCACTCAGTCGTGTCCAACTCTTTGCAACCCCATGGATTGTAGCCGGCCAGGCTCCTCTCTCCATGGAAGTCTCCAGGCAAGAATACTGGTATGGGTTGCCATTCCCTCCTCCATGGGATCTTCTCAACCCAGGGACTGAACCTGGTTCTCCTGCATCGCAGGCAGAGTCTTTGCCATCTGAGCCACCAAGGAAGCCCAGTACTCACATCCCAGAGACTGAAGACTACACCTCCTTGATCTAGACTTGGTTTGCTCATTTTGCACAAGGATATTGTCTTGGGAAAACAACTGGCATTGAAATGGAGCCCAGGTTGGGCTGGTGGGGATCACCCGCCTGGGGTGGGTTGGATAATTAATTACCTAGAGGGCACCCCACCTCACCTCACAGCCCTAGGTGATTAGACCAGGTAACATGTATTCATTGAGCTGTATGCCAAACAATTCACGATTAACGGTTACCACGACCCGGATTAGGAGCCCAAAGCCCTCAGGAAGTGCGGTGTCTTGTCACAGTCAAGCACCCAGAGCCCACGGGCCACATTGGAGTCGGGAGGGTGGGCTGGGGCCCGCCTGGATCCTCTCACCTGCTCATTCCAACGATGCAGCTGGCTGTAACGCACCTTGCAGAACAGAAACCCGTCCAGGTACACGGAATACAGCTGGAAACAGAGACATCAGAGTCCGAATCAGCCGAGGGAGTGAACCCCTGCCCCCGCCTTGTCCCTGCCCGCTCTCACCCCGAGCCCCCGGACGCACCACGTAGCGGCCCCCCAGCGCGTCGGGCCGCTGCTGGGACACCGGGATGCAGAAATGCATCTTCATGGCTCGGGCGGCGGCCGGGGCGGCGCTGGGGACCCGGCCCGTGGCGGCGCGGTCCTCGACTCTGAGCCCCGCGGCGGTGCGTGCGGCGGCGGGCCCCGCGGTCCGCTCGCCTCGGGTGTCCTCAGGTGCGGCCCGCCTCCTGGTCCCCGCCCCGCTCCGACTGGACCTCTCGGATCCCCGGAAGGGAACGAGGTGAAGCGCGGCCACCGTCCACGCCCCACAGCCAGTCTGCGCCCCAGGCGGGGCTCCAGGGGCTCCGCGGGGCTAGGGACGGAATTAAAATAGACGCTAGAAAATGCCAGTGCCCGCCTTGGGCCAGAGGCTTCACCCTGGGGTCTGTGGACTGCCGGGGGGCTCTTTAGGGAAAAATGTACATGGATGGGTGGGGCGATGGAATTCTTCTGAGAAGGTCCTGGGTTCCATCAGACTTTCGGAGGGTTCCTTGGACCCACGAAAGTTACAAATAGTTGTTCTAGCGGCATGGATGTCGGGTGCACCTGCCAACCGCGCAATTCACTAACTACTCCCCACCCGGCATCTCAGGCTCCTTGCTGGGCGCTAGGCGGTGGGGGATACACAGCCCAGGAGAACCCTGTCTTCTCCAAGTGTGGGCTCCAGGGCCGCATTCTGATCTCTGTGGCCAGCAGAATGTCCAGGCTCCCTTCCACTGTGTCCATCATGACAGACAGATCACACTCAGACCCATCTTCAGACTCCAAATGTTGACATTTTTTTTTTGCAAGTCAGTGTCCTGATAAGATTGAAAAACATTGTGTCCCATTGCGAGCCAACACTGCCTGCAGTACACTGTGAATTAAGATTTTCAACATATGCCTACATCTAGTAATTACCCTGGGCTTCCCAGATGACTGACTCAGTGGTAAAGAATCTGCCTGCCAATGCAGGAGACTCAAAAGAGGTGGGTTTGATCCCTGGATGGGCAAGGTCCCCTGGAGGAGGAAATGGCCACCCATTCCAGTACTCTTGTGAGAGTACAAAACTTCCATGGGCAGAGGAGCCTGGTGGGCTACAATCCACGGAGTCACAAAAGGGTAGGACGTGAATTTGGTGACTAAACAAGTAATTACCGTATGACTAGAACATTTGTATTATGTTCAGTATTTTGTATTAACATTTGTTAAAGGTAATACTTAAGATATGCCATATGCCATAGTATTTGCAACACCACTTTAGCATTTTTTTAAATACTAAATATTTTTCCTTAAAAAGAAAAAAAAAACAAACTTTTTTTCCTTTAATACACTAGAAACCTAATCAAATGGAAGTGGTTTGGGCCACTCTTGATACCCAAGAAGCCCTGATTTCAAACAGGTGCCAGCACCCAGTTAGCCGGGTTCCCCTAAACTCTTTGGTCTCTGGACTAACCATCTTAAGTTCTTTCAGCAGTCTCTCATTTTAGTTGGAAAGTAATCCTCCTAATTCTCTTATTTTAGTTAAACCAAAATAACATTCCTGCTGCCTGCTCATCAGGGTGGAGGGTGGAGGGAGGAAGAAGTTCCACATGTGTCTGTCATAGGTGGGCCCTGGGCTCTCTCCTCACTTCCTGTCCTTTGTGTGTTGTGTGTTAAGTCAATTTTAGTCGTGTCCGACTTTTGGGGACCCCAGGGACTGTAGCCCGCCCAGGCTTCTCTGTTCATGGGATTTTCCAGGCAAGAATACTGGAGTGGGTTGCCATTTCCTCCTCCAGGGGACCTTCCCGACCCAGGGATTGTACCAGCATCTCTCAGTTCTCCTCCACTGGCAGTCAGATTCTTTACCACTAGAACCACCTGGGAAGCCCAAGGTGGACATTGGGCTTTATCCTGTCCTTTATCCCCCCATTATGTCTTCCAGGTAAACATGAAGAGTAACATCCTACCCACAACAGGCCAGAGAATGAGGTAGCTTTTCCAAGTCACAGATCACTTTTTCATAGGTCCAAATAGTTTATTCTAGAACTTCAGCAGAACCACGGAAAGCCCTTTAAGATGGTTATCACTGGGTGAGAACTGACGGCCTGACATGAGAAGCCGAAAGAGGGAAGGAGCACAACATCGCTGAACCCCCGTTGGTTCCCACCGGCTTGCTGGATGCTGGGCTGTGATGTACATCACGCTGTTCAATAGCCCCAGTAACTTGGAGCTAGGAACCTGTTCTGCTTTTTCAGAAAAGGGAATTGAGATTTAGAACCCTGGAGTTAGGGAGGCTGTAGAAGGCAGTGTGGCTAAGAGCGTGGCAGTAGGAATTTATATCCCAGCTCAGCAGCCTCTCACTCAGAGGTCTTCACATGAGAGTGGATTCTTTGTAAAAGTGTTCATTCATTTATTTTTGGCTGTGTCGGGTCTTAGTTGTGGTGCATGGGATCTTGCCTTGTGGCATACGGGCTTCTCTCTAGTTGTGACATTCGGGCTCGTCAGTTGCCCCGCATGTGGGATCTTATTTCCCAACCAGGAATCAAACCCACGTCCCCAGGGATCAAACCCGACCAGGGCTCAAATCCAGTGTTGGAAAGCAGGTTCTTAATCACTGGACTGCCAGAGAAGTCCCTGGATTATTAAAGTGTGTACTTTCCTTCTCTGAAATCATGTTAACTACGCTACCCACTTCAAGAGGACTTTCCTTCCAGGACAGATGGGGCTCAGGGTTTTTCCTTTGCCTGTGGGCCCTGTCTAATGTGGAGGGCCACTCTGCAGCAAGGCCAGAGGTGTCCCTGAGCGTCCCCTTGACTAGAGGCTAAGTGTACACTCTGGGATCTGGTCCAGTCTTCAGGCAGCAATGTGGAGCGCCCTGGTCAGGTTCCTCCTCCTGGGGACTTGCTTCTACCTGTAAGGGGCTTGGGTCTTGGCTCAACCCCCAGCAAAGTCCAAACAAGCCACTTCTTCCCTTTAACTTATGTCACACCTGAATCTGAGAACAGGACTGGCCTCTCTGTAAGTCCCTGCCCTCCTCCATCCCTGATCTCTGCCCCTGACAGGTCTTTCTTTTAATTGAAGGATAATTGCTTTATGATATTGTGTTTCTACCATACATCAAATAAATCAGCCATAGGTACATGTACATACCCTCCCTCTTGAACCTCCTTCCCACTTCCCACCTCATCCCACCCCTCTAAATTGACAATCAGGTCTTAATCACTCATTGTCAATGAACTTTTTTTTGCTGGAGTATTTTATTCCCAAATTTATTGAGATATATTTGACATCTAACATTGTGTAAGTTTAAGGTGTACAATGTGATGACTTGATACACATATATATTGTAAAATATTACCATGATAAAGTTAATATATCTATCACTTCACTTAGTTTTTTTTTTTTTAGTGAGAACATATAAGATTTACTCTGTTAGCAATGTTAAAGTATATAGAATAGTATTATTAACTATAGCCACCATACTGTATATTAGATTACCAGAAATTTTTCATCTTATAAACTGGAAATTTGTACCTTTGACCACCATCACCCATTCCTCCACCCCCAACCCACGGCGACCATCAGTCTATTTGCTCTGCAGCATGTGGAATCTTCCTGGACCAGGGATCGAACTCATGTCACCTACACTGGCAGACAGACTTCTAATCACTGGACCAACAAGAAAGTCCCTTTTGCCCATTTTTAAATCATAGTGCCTTTTTTTTTTTTTTTTTTTTTTTGCTAATGAGTTGTGTAAGTCCTTTATTTGGGGTATTAAGCCCTTATCAGATATATGACTTGCAAATATTTTCTCCCATTTGGTAGGCTGCCTTTTCATTTTATTGATGGTTTGCTTTGCTCTGCAGAAGCTTTTAGTTTGATGCATCCCCTCATTTATTTCTGCTTTTGTTGTCTTTGCTTTTGGAGTCACATCCCAAAAGTCATTGCCAATACTGGTGTCAAGGAGCTTACCAATGATGTTTTCTTCTAGAACATTTAAGGTTTTGGGTCTTACATTCAAGTCTTTAATCCATATTTAATTGGGAGGGATATTGTGTTAGACAGTGGTCAAGCTATCCCAGCACTGTTTATTGAAGAGACCAGATGGCTACTTTTCAAGGGTGCCTTGTGAAATCTATGCCATTTCTTTACCCCCATGACCTTTATAATTCTTAACTCAATGCATTTTCTTAAGTAAAGAAATTTTATTCTGCTCTTTCTGAATCAATTCTATATTGTTTCTAAGGGGTATTTTAATTTACTCTGTGCCTGGCGCGTGGTAGGCATTTAACAAAAGCTTAACATTCATTCAGTCAAGGATGACTTATTGAATGCCTCCTATGGGCTGGGCATTACAGTGACAGATTTCAGTATCCTAACCTCACAGACCCTACAGGCTAGTTAATAGATTTTTTGTTTAAGGCAACTTCTATAGTATTACCAAACAAGTACACATTTACTGCTTTTTAAGCTTTTAAAATGTTATTTGCTTATAGTTCCTTATCCTGTTTGTAATCTTTTTGGTCCTTTTATATATGGTACCCACACTCTTTCTGAGGGGATGACTAATGAGATTGAGTTTCCTGCCTCTCCTGAGTCCACACCCTTGGGCCTCTGAGATGGGCAGTGCAGTGGGCTCCATCAGAGAGCCAGCTGGGTGGTTCATAATGACTGGTGCTCTGACGTATGCTGCGGGAACCCATCCGTACATACGTGCCCTTTCCTCTTGTCTTATAGCTCAGTCTTTGGGCACCAATGGTCAAAGCCATGGGCCATATGAACAAAGGCACTTGAGCAAGCATGCAAAGAGTTTCTGGGTTGATGGGCGCGTTTTTGAGCAAATATACTAAGGTATAAAAGGCATAAGATGAGGGGTGTAAAATTAAATATTCCCACCTTATTTTTCTTCATTTGTCAGCATTCTCTTTAGCCCCTTGAGGTTCAAACAGGTGAGTTATAAAGGAGAACTGGAGAGCTTGGGCTGTGTGTCTCTTTCTGTCTTGACTCTGCCCGTATTGAGCTGTGTTGAGAACTTGAGAGGACCACAGAACTATAGAAAACGTAAAAGCTGCAAAGTTATATTGAGTCGTTATGAAACATCCAGGGCTCCTAGGTGATTTTCTGATCTGGAACCCCTAAACCCAGAGACTGATTGTAATCAGTTGAATAGTGTCCTCGCAAAATTCATGTATACCTGGAACCTCAGATGGGACCTTGTTTGGAAATAGGATCCGTGCAGATGCATTTAAGGTAAAGAGTCGAGATGAGATCCTGCTGGATTAAGATGGTTTATCCAGTTGAAGTGTCCTTACAAAGCATGGAAAAGGCCACATAGACATGCACACAGAAAGTCTTGTGGGGAGACAGGCAGAGAGTAGAGTTTTGCTGCCACAAATCAAAGAATGCCTGGGGTCACTGGAGACTGGAAGAAGCAAGGAAGTATTTCCCCATGAAAATAACAAGACAGGCTAACATTATGCAGTGCTCACTCTGGGCCAGGCGTGACTCTACGTGTTTACACATACAAACCCACTTAACCCCTGTTACAACTGCATGAGCTGGGTGCACTTGTCTTCCTGTTTACAGGAGACCAAACTGAGTGCACGGAGTGGAACCTTTGTCCGGAGTTACACAGCTTATAAGAGAAGAGTGAGGATGAAATCCCTGTCCCTAGAGCCCTTGCTCCCCATCACTTCTCCAAACAAAAATAACTTTTCAGGTGGTACTTGCTCATGGAAGGAACTCTAGAAAGTCAAGGGCCTTCAGATTTGGGACACTGACATTAGGAATTGATTACACTGTGGATATGAAACTGCTGGGAATAGGGCGTTGCAGAAGCAAGCCCATCAGGGGGGCCTGTGAACAGGCTGCCAACAAGTTCAGCTCTGTTCCAGTGCCTCCCAACGCCACATCAGGGGCTGGGAAGGAGGGAGGGGCAAAGGACTGACTGCAGGGGGGGCCTTGATGCCTGGTTGGGGGAGGCAGGCACGCAGACTCTGAAATACCAGCATGCAGTGAGTTCAAGGACAGAGAGATGCCTGGTGCACAGCAGCAGCACAAAGAGGGGACCCTGACCCAACCAGCACAGAGAGAGGCGGGAGGCAGAGCAGACTTCCTAGAGGAGGGGAGCTTTGCCTCTTTTGGGGAGCCTTTCAGGACAAAGTCAAAGTCAAAGCATCAGTCGTGTCCAATTCTTTGCGACCCCATGGGATGCTGGAGTGGGTAGCCATTCCCTTCTGGAGGGGATCTTCCTGACCCAGGGATCGAACCCGGGTCTTCCATATTGCAGCCAGATTACTTACTGCCTGAACCACCAGGGGAGCCCCCTTTCAGGACAAGGAGAAGTTAACTGGTGAGAACATTCCAGGAAGGAGGCAGCAAAGACCCAGGATGATTGGGGAAAACAAACAAATCAAGCAACTAAACCAAAACAAAACAAGAAGGTTATTATTATAAGGAGGCTCAAAGAGGAACATGTTGAGACTGGCGAGGGAGGCAGGCAGGATTTGAAAGGCATAGCTGCTGGGCCAAGGAGCTTGGAGTCTGTCTGGTAGATGAAGAGCCACTGAAGTTTTATAAACAGAGTGGGTGTGGTGGCCGCGTTTTAGATGGGTCACTGGTGACTGCACCACCAGAGGCAGTCAGACCAGCAAGGAAGTCTTTGGCCAAAAGAGATTCTAGATTCCTGTAAAGTGCTCCTCAAAACCTGCTCTAAGAGTTTGGGGTGAAGCTGCTTGTGACAGTCCCCTCCTGGGCTGTCGACACAGTTTAAGAAGTCTGCAGCAGAGGAACCTGGAGCTGTTTGAGGTCTTCCTGTTCACACTCTGAGGAGTGGCGTCCCAGGAAATGCTGTCCTTGTTCCAGAGAAGACAGGGCAGTGTTCACAGGGATAGATTTAAAATCTGAAGGAGTCCAGAACAAACTGGGCTTCCCTGGTGGCTCAGACAGTGACGAATCTGCCTGCAATGCGGGACACCCAGGTTTGATCCCTGGGTCGGGAAGATCCCCTGGAGAAAGGAACAGCAACCCACTCCAGTATTCTTGCCTGGTGAATCCCACGGACAAAGAGCCTGGCGGACTACAGTCCATAAGGTCGCAAAGAGTCAGACATGACTGAAGCGACTGAGCAGATACACACAGCACAAACTAGATAATTAGCAATGGTTCTTGTTCTCAAGCAGCCAATGGATATCAGTTGAAGGCACTGATAACTTTTATTTGACTCTAAGCTGCTCTGTAATCCTTGCACAAAATGTTGCAAAATTTGACTAGTTATACCTGATCCAAACTCTAGAGTAATTTGTGGGCTCTATTTCCTTTCTCTTGGCTCCTCTCTCCATGTGTAATGGTTGCTCCTAACAACTGTCTGCTGATGTGACCGCTGTGTTCTGGTCTGGTAGCCAGGTGTATGGGAAGCAATGAACTAGGGATTGACTTTTGAAGATACAAGGGTACAAGAGCAAACATCAAACATCTACATCTAACCTTATTATTAATGATGACTCCTGGACAGACCCCAGTTCGATTCCTGGGCCGGGAAGATCCGCTGGAGAAGGGAAAGGCTACCCACACCAGTATTCTGGCCTGGAGCACTCCATGGACTATGTAAGTCCATGGGGTCACAAAGAGTTGGACACGACTGAGCAACTTTCACTTTCCCCAGACAAAAGGATGGCCTGGCACTGTACATCATTGTTGTTGTTCAGTCTCTCAGTTATGTCTTACTCTTTGCAACCTCACAGATTGCAGCATGCCAGCCTTCCCTGTCCTTCATATCATCATATCTTGCAGTAGATTCAATGCACTTAAATTGTGGGGGAAAAAAAGAGAGAAAGTTGCAGGGCTCAAAATGATGGGCATGGAGGTAAAGAAAGAAGATAAAGAAGACCCACGGCTGCCTCAGGATTTGGGTTGGAGAGGCTCGATGGATACCGGGGCTTCCATCTGGGGAGACAGCAGGTAGGGGATGGGAGAAGCCCAAGACGAGTTTGGATGGGCTGAGTTGGATGTGCTGGAGAGAGTCAGCTGGAGGTGTCAGTTCAGGCTGGAGAGGAAGGATGAGACCATGAATGGGAATACAAGTGGAGGCCGACATCGCAGGAGAGGATCTGGTCATCTGGCAGAGGCATGGAGGGTGTGGCGTGGGCTCATGTTGTGGGAACTTGGTAAAAGCCTCTGAAGGGCAGTTAGGACAACTAGAAGACTTCCTCTGAATGAATGAAATCAATTTTACTGAAGTGAGTGTCCAAGAAAGGATATAGAACCCTAAGGTCTCTGGTTTGTGGAAGGGCAGCCAACCAGCCCAGGCTCCTCCTTCTGCCCCTCCCCAACTTCCGTCTAGAGGAGGAAGTGACTTATCCGTCCTGTACCTACGGCCATGGAGCTGTGAGAGGGACGGTGAGCTTCAGGCTTCTGCACAGCCAGGACGCGGTGCCACCCAAGGCCACCCAGTGTCCTCCACACAAACTTCTGACTAGTAATTTGAATTTCTGGCAAGACTGGCAAAGGAGTGGTGTCCTGGAGACCCCAGCCAGCAATACTCTGTCATGGAGAATTGCCCTCCCCCCTGGTAGTTCGATAAATCAGAGGCTGGCCAGTATATCAGCCTCCTGTAAGCCTAGATCATATGTCCTTTGTGAGCCTGACCAATTCTAGGTACCCAGGTTGGCCCATGGAGACCACAGGAGACAATTGTCGTAACACTGTGTGAAGCCCAGTGGGCCACAAGCACCCACTTTGGCAACTGTCTCTAAGGGCAGCATAGCTTTTGGGGAAAGATAGATGGTTTTCATGAGAGGGATGAAGAACAAATGACCTTTTGTAGAGAAATGGGATATAGAGTGAAAAGTGAAAGTGAAGTCACTCAGTTGCATTGATCCTTTGTGACCCCATGGACTATAGCCTACCAGGCTCCTCTGCCCATGGAATTTCCCAGGCAAGTAATACTGGAGTAGGTAGCCATTTCCTTCTCTTCCTGACCCAGGGATCGAACCCAGGTCTCCCACATTACAGGCGGATGCTTTACCATCTGAGCCACCAGGGAAGCCTCCTGAAGTGTAAGAGTGTTATTAAATTATTATAGATAGTGTAGATGTCAACCACAATTTTAAAAGCAGCACAGACCTTGAATATCAGAATTCAAAGACCACCCAAAGCATTACCCAAAAGCTGCAATGGAAAGGAGTCTATCACCTCTCAAAAGTGATGGGCATATTATTGAGGAAAGCTTAATCTAGGTTGTAGAAGAGTCTAAATAACCATTGCTGCTTAATACTGATGGTGATGAAGATGAAAACACACCTACCCTGTAAGGGTTTTCTCAGCACCAAGCACTATCTAAGTGGTACTAACTCAGTCTTTACAGTGACCCTGAGATAGGTACTGTTATCCTCATTTGACCTTTGAAGAACAGGCACTGTGAGGGTGAGAAACTTTCTTAAGGACACATAGACCGTGTCCCTCCCTTGTGGCCTCCTCTGACTGCCCCTCATCTCTTCAGAGACTCTTCATAGCCCCCTTCTCTATGCTTCCAGGCTCAGCTCCCATCATACCCTCAGCATATGTGGAAGGGCTGGTCATTTCCTCTTTCCCTCAACTCTCCTCTGTGAGACCCCGAGTGCCTCCATTCCAGAAGTGTGAGGCTCAAATGTGCCTTTGCCCAGCCCTGCCTTTGGGTTCTTTGGGAAGTTCTGAGCGTGGGACAGGTGTTAGCCAACGAGAGGGAGATGTTCCCCTAAAGCTCTGTACATTACAAGAACACAAGCAGTACTACCTGAGCATCCCTGCAAAGTCAAGCATCTTTGTCAAGATCAAGTACATGGAGCTTGAACATCTTAATGTTACTGACCCAAGTTCTTGGACTCTTTGACCAGTAAAAATTGATAAGTGGCCAGGCATGGAATTCAGGCAAAACCACTGGGACACCCGCTGCTGCACAAGGAAGTAAAAACCAGTAACAGGTTTCCCCGCTAGCTCCCCAAGGTAATGCAAGATGGGGTGGGGACGGGAGCGGATTGATGGGTCGGCCAGGAGGGGTGGCGCACGTGGTATGCTGGCCGTCTTGGTGAAGCCATGTGCAGAGTCACGCGCAGAATCCCTGCTTTTGCTCCCGGCACTTCAGAAGTGGAAGTTGCAGTTTTGGCCTTTTTGTATCTTCTTGTTCATAATTTGCCCCCAACCGCACATGCACACAGTCACTTTTGGTCCCTTACAGTTTCTTTTATTTTGTTACTGGAGGAGACATTTGTCCAGATGTGAGCACTGCAGCAAAGGGTCCCAAGTCCCAGCCTGTCTCATGAAGGGCCCCATTCCTGACCCTTTTCTGCCTCCAATCTTGCCAATTTATCAGTATCTTATATCTTTAAATAGCAATGTGCATTAGCCACCACCTGTCACCCATCCCTACTGTGAAAACATTCACCCACTCATGACCTTCGATTTAGGCCCAGGCAACGCTTCTCAGCCATGACTGCTTATTGGAATCATCTGGGGAGCTTGTGATACCGAAGCCCGAGTCCCACCTTCAGGGATCTTGTTTTCATTGGTTTGGGGATACATCCTGGGCAACAGGGCTCAGGGGTGAAAACTTGTCAGGTGTGAGGGATATGGGAAGGTAATAAAAGCCATTATGGTCCGAGCCCTTCCTAGCTCTTCGGATTCTGAAGTTTGGAGTTTGGCCCCACCTTGTTCTGTGTGAGACAGCATCTAATCTCAGAGAGATGGCTCCCTAGGAGGCTGGCTGCATTTAGGACTTCACCCAAGCTCTTTTTGGGATAAAATGAAGTCTGTGAAGCATTGCCTGGGATTTTATTCCACGTTTTACATTCGTTTGCAGAATGAAGATTTGTTTAGCATGCTGCTAGGGACCTACTGAGGTGAGTGCAGCTCAAAAGCTGAGCAGAGGCGTTGGGCAGGAATAAAAATAGTTCATGTGTATGAGTAGGTACCATGTGCCAGGTGCTACTTGGAGTAACTTTGCCATATCAATCACTTCATTCTCACACCAGTTCCAAGAACGAGATTTTACTGAGCTCACTTTACTGATAAGGAAACTGAAATACAGAGAAATTGTCTCATCCAAGATTACCCAGCTGGTAAACCCCAAGATTTGAAATTTGACTGTTTGGGCATTGCAGGAAAGTCTAAGACAAAAAGACAGTTGTGGGGCATGGCCGGAGTGGATACATGAGATGCTCCTGGGATCACTGGACTTTTTAGAAGGTTTCTTGTGGTAGCTCTTGGTTTCAGTTTGAGCCGTGATGGACGTGAACCAATGATGGCTGTTTCATGGCTCTTGGTGGGATCCAGTGACTGATGGCACCCCACTCCAGTACTCTTGCCTGGAAAATCCCATGGGTGGGGGAGCCTGGCAGGCTGCAGTCCATGGGGTTGCTAAGAGTCGGACACGACTAAGTGACTTCACTTTCACTTTTCACTTTCATGCATTGGAGAAGGAAATGGCAACCCATTCCAGTGTTCTTGCCTGGAGAATCCCAGGGACGAGGGAGCTTGGTGGGCTGCCATCTATGGAGTCGCACAGAGTCGAACACGACTGAAGTGACTTAGCAGTAGCAGTAGCAGTGACTGACAGGCTTGGGGGGAATTCCGGGTATGATTAGTCTCAAGCTAAGTCAAACAGACAGAAAACATGTTGATTCAAGAAGAATTGAGATGTGTGGATTCCAGAACAAGATCTAGCATTAAGGGACTTAAGGAGGCTTGGGGACAGCACTATCATTTCTGTTTCGGTGTCAAGGGGCATAGCAAGCTCTTCCTGAAACTACCCAGTGCCACAGCCCTCAGAGATGGATGCCTGAGCTGGCAGATCATACTTAAAGGCATTTTAATTCTGTTTCTGTTTACAGCTGATGGTCATCTTTATCGGTTAGAGGTAATAAGAATGTCTTTGACTTTCTGGGCAAAGGTAGCAATTCTATGCCAGACATACCTTGGTTTTTGTGGGTTTTTTTTTTTTTTTTGTAATTTTCTTATTGTAAAAGAGACATCCACACATAGAAAACTTAGAAAATGCAGGAAAGCCAAGAGAAAAGTAAAAATCTTCACCCTAAGTCTAAAGGTAATCACTGTTGTACGTGCTAAGTTGCTTCTGTTGTGCCTTTGCAACCCTACGTACTATTAGCCCGCCAGGCTCCTCTGACCATGGGATTCTCCAGACAAGAATACCGGAGTGGGTTGCTGCTTCCTACCAAGGGATCTTCCCAACCCAGGGATCGAACCCGCGGTCTCTCACAGCTCCTGTGTTGGCAGGTGGGTTCCTTACCACTCACGCCACCTGGGAAGCCTGAACCACTCTTAGTGTTTTGGTTTATACCTCTCAACACCTACTTAGTACACTTTCAGTTGTGTCTTTCCAGTGGGGTGGCTTTTTTTTTTTTTTGAGCTGATAAACTCCCTCTCACCACTAAAATGAGGTCTTCTAACAAGCGCTGTTTCCAGCGAACAACCTGGCAGGTTCTCTGGAGTGATGTTAAATGACTGTTTTGGTTTTGTTTTGTTTATGACAAGAGATAAAACCTAGGTCCCGCTATGCTAATCAGCAGCAGGCTTTAACTCATCAAAGGGCAGAGGCCCTGGGCCAGAAGGAACCAGCTTTGACAGGTGGTGGCATCTCCACCTGGAAAATTCCTATATGAGGTGATCCCGCCAACACTGGGACGGCTCTCTGAGTGGCCTCGCCTGGGTCCCTCAGACTCTTGACGTCTCTGGACCCCTGCTCTTCACAGCCTGATGAGTAACCGTAAAAATGAGCTAACAAAGGTGTTCATACAAAAACCATAAACCCGAGTAGTATTTGCAGAAGGGCTATTTTAAGAGGTGCTTGGTATCAAGTTCTGCTGGCAGACCAAGTCTTGGCAAACACAATACATGTTCAGAGGAACGCAGCACACGTCCCTCCCTCGTGTACACGTAACACTGCACAGTATTTTGGAGCACTTTGAACATTTCCACATTCTATCTTCACAACCATCCAGAAAGGCAGATAGATAAAATTTCCATGTGTTACTGATGGAAATCATGGAGGCTCAGAGAGCTTGTGACTTTCTAAGGTCAGAGGACTAGTAAGTTACAGAATCATAAATTCTCAAAAGTGTGAGAAAATCAGAAACATTTATTTAAACCAGGGATAACCAATAAGACTAGAATTGAATGAGTCTGATCCAGTAATGACCACCCGGGACGTTGTTAACAAGGGTGGATTAGTGTGAAATTGGTAATGGCTGACATTTCTTTAGCAGTTTTATTGACATACTTAAAATGTGTAATAAGTTTGACATATGCATATATTCATGAGACCATCACCACAGTCAAGATAGTAAACGTATTCATTCATCACCATCAAAAGTTTCTTTGTGCCCTTTTTTCTTCCCTCCCGCCTCTCCCTGCACCCTCAATTCCCAAGCAACCTCTAATGTGCTGTTACTATAAATTTGTTTTTTTTTTTTTTCACAGGTTCTGTGTAAATTGAATCGTAGTGTTTCTGGCCTGGGTTCTTTCCTTCAGGGTAGTTATCTGGAGATTCACCCAGGTTCTTGTGGGTGTTAGTTGATAGCTTTTCTTTTCATTGTTGAGTAGTATTCCAGTGTACAGATAGACCACAGTTTATCCATTGGCTTGCTGTGGTTACTTGGGTTGTATCTACTTTGTGGCTTAAGAGCTTAATATGTTTTTTGAGTTCTTACTTTGGGCCAAACACCCTTCTAAGCGGCACTGGTAGTAAGGAACCCACCTGCAACGCAGGTGAGATAAACAGAAGCAGGCTGGATCCCTGGGTCGGGAAGATCGCCTGGAGGAGGGCATGGCGACCCACTCCAGTAATCTTGCCTGGAGAATCCCACGGACAGAGGAGGCTGGGGGCTACAGCCCATGAGGTCACAAAGAGTCAGACACGACTGAGTGAGCGAGGACACACGCATGAGTCAGGCACTCCGCCTCCTTGTTGATGAGCAACTGAAGCACTGTGTGGCCAAGTAAACTGCCCACAGCCAGGTAGCTGTTAAAAGAAAGAACTAGGATTCAAACCTAGACAGCATGATTCTAGAGACCACATTCTACACGGCCCCACTTAACTGTTTTCAAAACACCTTGTATTTGCAGTACCCAGGCTCCATCATTTGCCATCTGAACGATCCTACCCCTTGCTGAAGTCCCCTTGCAACATCCATTTCAGGTGTTTATTCATTGAATGGAAAACATTTCTAGGTGTGAATTTGTTTAGCACTAGAAATTTCTGTTCCAGTGATAAAGTATCATAACACAGTTGGCCTTACTGTTTTTTAAAGAATACTTTTGGCTTTTGAAAATCAACAGAAATGGGTAACATAAGATTGCTACTGAACAAAAACCTTTGTATTTGAAAGTTTAAAAAGAGAACTCTTTGCCAACAGTATGTCTGGAAATGACCCAAGTTGCACTTTTCTGAGGTCATAGGGAATGCCTTTTGGGAAAATCTTGCTTTCTCCTTTTGATTTTTTGGTTCTTTTGGTTCCTCTTCCTCGCTTGTGAGGATACCGTGGATACCATGTGATACCCCACAGTTCAGGAATAGAGCAGGACGTTCCCTGTCACTTGAAACTCTTATTTAAGGGTTCATATAAAGATTTAGGGACATCCCAGGTGGCCCAGTGGTTAAGACTCCAGAGCACTTGGGTCTGATCCCTGGTTGGAGAACTAAGATCCCACATGCCATGTAACATAGCCAGGAAAAAAAAAAAGAAAAGTTTAATAAAAATATTTTCAAAATAAAAACTGAGGTAGGTTAAGAAATTTTTTTAAGAAAAAAATGTGTTTGTTTAACAGAAACCACAGCCACAACTTCAAGGCTGGCAATGAAGACAGAACCTTACCAGCCAAGCCGGGACACTCTGTCAACAATAACATGCCTGAGTATGCCCCACCTGCTGAGCCTGTCTTACAGTTCAGCTGTCAGACTTTGATATTGTGAACTTGAGGACAACCAGATTTTCTGCATCTCTAGTCAGGGAGTTGTAGGAGCAAGGTTGAGCTGGTGGCTCCAGCAGTGAGCCAGGCCAGGAAGATGGACTGATATTCAGCCAAGAGAAGAGCATGTTTAGTGGAGATCTACCACGTGTCTTCCTGGTGGCTCAGAGGGTAAAGAATAGGCCTGCAATGCAAAGAGACCTGGGTTCAATCCCTGGATTGGGAAGATCCCCTGGAGGAGGGCTCTTGCCTGTAGAATCCCATGGACAGAGGAGCCTGGTGGGCTGTAGTCATTGGGTCACAAAGAGACACAATTGAGGGACCGACACTTCCACTTCCACGATGTGTCTGGCCCTGTGCCTGGGCTGTGGGTACTGCAGTGACTATACAGAAGTTCTTCTGTGCTCACACTGGCTCATGCAGAAGCCAGACATTCAGCAAGAAAAAACACAATAGTCTCCAAGCACAACCTGTTCCATGCAGGGACAAGCATAGAACATGGTGCATGCATGGGGCTGGAGTGGGAGTGTGTTAACCCTGAGTCATGGGCAGAGGTAAGGCTTCTCTGGACAAGGCACAGTTAACTGAGACCTTAAGTATGTCAGGATTAGTCTGATGAAGAGATGAAAGTGAGAAGTGTTTAAGGTAGAAAAATGGGCAAGGGTGAGGAAGCCCTTAGCTCTCTTAGAAAAATAGGACTGAGGCTATTGAACTGGAATGGAGGAGGACGAGGTAAGATGGGGTCGGGTGAGGCCCACTGTACTGATGAGGAAAAAGAGACTCAGGGAAGCTCACTGATATGCCCATGCTGTTGTAGCTGGAACTCTCAGTCATCACACATCTTCATACAGCATTTGACCCCCTTTATTCCTATAAAGCCTTTAAAAAGTGCCCATTTTATAGACTAAGAAACTGAGGCTCAGAAAAGGTTTTCTCAAGGTGACATAGCCAATAGCATCAGAGTCAAGACTTCTGAAGTTGAAGTCTTGCTGAAGTTCTGCCTCCAAAGCTCTCACTGCCTTGGCAGTGGCTCTCAAACTTGCATGAGTGTGAGAAAATGCTGAGAAGCTTTAAAAAAAAAAACAAACAAAAAAACAAACTCTGACCTCACACCTAGATTATCTGAGTGAGGCCTTGGGAAAGTCACCGATCTTGAACCACTTCAACTTCCTGATCTGCAAAATAAGGGAGCAGATCCTCACTTTCTATTGTGAGAGGTCAATAGATGAGGCCTGATCCTGAAAAATAAGTGGCATTGTAAGGGTGACATTTGGTGACGTGGAGGTTATCATCAGTCAGATACGAGGAGAGACTGCCTCTCTGGAGGGTGAGACGGGGATGAGGTCTAGAGACTGCTGCTTGTCTTCATAAACTTTATAGGATTAGTTGACTCTTTAACCTATATGCAACTCTGTGAACTTTTAAAAATTTAAAAAGGGGCTTCCCTGGTGGCTCAGTGGTAAAGAACCTGCCTGCCAATATAGGAGACACGAGTTCGATCCCTGATCTGAGAGGGTCCCACATGCCTCGGAGCAGCTAAGCCCTGAGCTCCAGAGCTGTTAATCCTGAGCTCCAGAGTCTGGAGCCGCAACTGCTGGAAGTGGAGCGCCCTAGAGCCTGTGCTCTACAACGAGAGAGTAGCGCCCCTGCGCTGCAGCTAAAGAAACGCCTGCACAGCCAAAACAATACAATTATTTTTTAATAATTGTACAAATACAATTATTTTTTAATTGTTTTAAAAATAAAGAGGGGTGGGGAGGTTGGACCAGATAACCTTGAAGACCCAATCCTCCTCTATCGTTCTGTGCTTTGTCAGAATTTCAGATTAAAATTCAAGTGCAAGAGAGGCATTACTTGTGCTGATACTGAGGGACTGGTCAGCCGCTAAGAGCAAGGTGGCAAAGAGGACAGGGGAGAATGTAGGAGAAATATTTATTGAGCTTGGATGACTGCGCTGAGCACATTCCTGTCTTCATCTCACTGAGCTGTCCATTGCAACCCTGGGAAGTGGGTTATTATTATTGTCTCAAGTTTAGAGATCAGGGGAGTAAAGTAACTTACCCAAAGACACAGCTGATGAGGCTCAGAGCCTGGATTTCCAGATTTGGTTGTGAAAGCCTCTGGTTGTTGGTGGTTGTTGGGGTTTTTTCTTTTTTTTGAGATTTTTTATTTTTTAATATAAATTTATTTTTTAAATTGGGGGCTAATTACTTTATAATATTGTATTGGTTTTGCCATACACTTGAGCTGATGTTTGATTAAAGCCAAGGTCAACACTTAAACCTCCCCATCAGCTCTCCCAACCCCCTCCCCCGTTCTGCAGGGATGACCCACCCCCTTACCCTCACCACACAGCGTGGCTTCCTAGTGATCTGATTTGATATGAGGAGTAGAACTTAAAATACCTAGAGGAATAAAGTGTTAGAATTCTTTAGGGACAAGTAATAGAAACTCACTGGAGATGTAAATAAAGGGTGGAAATTCATTTAAAGATATAAGGCTTCTGGAAGAGCCCACGAGCAGAATATAGTTGAATCTTGGGAAGGGATGGGTCTTGGAACTAGAATGCTTCTGAAACTGTTTCTTTTCTTTCTGCACCTCTGCTAGTCAGTTTCCCTCTTTAAAATCATCTGACAGAATGAACCGCCTTGCAGCTCTCCTTTTCCCCCTCCCTAGCATTCATGTTGGCAAATCCCATGGATGGAGGAGCCTGGTGGGCTGCAGTCCATGGGGTCGCTAAGAGTCGGACACGACTGAGCAACTTCACTTTCACTTTTCCCTTTCATGCATTGGAGAAGGAAATGGCAACCCACTCCAGTGTTCTTGCCTGGAGAATCCCAGGGACGGGTGAGCCTAGTGGGCTGCCATCTATGGGGTCACACAGAGTCAGATACGACTGAAGCGACTTAGCAGCAAGCAGCGTTCATGTTACCTGCAACAGCTCCAGCCCTAGGGAGAGAGCTTCAGTTCACTAAGCCTAGGGCTGAAATTCCAGGGAAAGAGAATTTGCGTGGTCCACCATGAGTGGTCCAGAGGATGAGACGGTTAGATAGCATCACCGACTCAATGAACATGAACTTGCGCAAACTCCGGGACATAGTGGAGGACAAGGTAGCCTGGTGTGCTGCAGTTCATGGGGTCGCAAAGAGTTGGACATGACTTAATGACTGAACAACGATGAACATCCATTGTCCAATCAGCTATACCCGGAGAGCATGACCAAAGTATACGAATATGCCTGCTAGAATGTGCGTGTGAGTGTCTAGGTGTAGATAAAGTCCATGAGAAAAAGAGAAGAGTCAGTTTGCTCACAGGCATTAGTAAGTCTGACCTATTGGAACATAACACCTTAGAGTTCATGACATGTTAGAATAGACTTCCCTTATATTCCTACTTTGCAGAAGAAAAAAAAAAGTTGTGATGATTAAATATCATTGAATAAGCAAAAAAGAAAATAAGTTATGTCTACAGCTGCCTCTTAAAGCATATGTTGGACCAAATTTTTCTAGTTGCACATCAGAAACCAAACTCAACAAAAAGGAAATTTTATGCTCATGTAAAGAGGGAAGTACAGATGTTAGATTTAACGTCAGGCATATCGGGATTCAGGAGCTCAAAAGATATCTTGGACTCTGCCTTTCTCTCTCCATTCTACCATCCTCTCCACGTTGGCTTCATATGTATCTTCCACAAATGACTGCGTCCATGAAGCTGGGTGAGGTGACTGCAAGCAGCCCCAGCATAAAGCTCACCATCCTGGAATTGTGCTCCTCGAGAGGAGTGGGAAAGAGGGGGTACCCCCTAGAAAGCATCTTGGAAATTTGTGGGGATGGTTGGGGTTGCCATGATGATGGTGGGGAGCTACTGTTTGAATTTCATGCTAGACATCCTATGGAGAATGGGCCACTCCTATACAAAGAAGAATTCTTATGTTCTATGCCAGTTTCTAACGTCCCACTGGACATTCATGTAGGTAGAAAGCCTATTTACAATGAACTGAGCCTAGACTTAACCCCGTTTTATATATAAAGCCATTTGCACAGTCATCTTTAATTTAGATATACATAATGACATAACTTTAGTGTCAGGCATACAGTATAATGTTTCAATACCTACATACATTGTGAAATGATCACCACAATGTCTAGCTAAGTTCTATCACCACACCGAGTTACATATTTTTTTCCTTGTAATGAGAACTTTTAAGATCTATGTTCTTAGCCACTTTCAAGTATACAATATAGTATTATTAACTATAGTCACCATTTTATTACATTCCCATGATTTATTTTATAACTGAAAGATGTTATCTTTTGACCTCTTTCACGCATTTTGTCCACTGTCCAAGCCCTGCCTCTGACAACCACCATCTGTTCTGTATCTATGCACTTGCTGGGCTGTGCTTAGTTGCTCAGTCGGGTCCTACTCTTTGCCACCCCATGGACTATAGCCTGCCAACCTCCTCTGTCCATGGGGATTCTCCAGTCAAAAACATTGCAATGGGTTGCCATTCCCTCCTCCAGAGGAGCTTCCCAATCCAGGGATCAAACAGGTTTCCTGCGTTGCAGGTGGGTTCTTTACCATCTGAGGCACCTGGGAAGCCCATCTATGTGCTTAGTGTTGTTTTTTATTTTTCTTTAAATTTCATAAATAAGTGAAAGCGTATGGTATCTGTCTTTCTCTGACTTATCTCATTGAGGGCACATTGCCCTCAAGGTCCACCCATGTTGCCACAATGACAAGATACCCTTCTTTTTTTGAAGGCTGAATATTATTGCTCTTGTTGGGAAGATCCCCTGGAGAAGGGAAAGACTACCCACTCCAGGATTCTGGCCTGGAGAATTCCATGGACTGTACAGCCCATGGGGTCGTGAAGAGTCGGACACGACCGAGTGACTTTCACTTTCACATTATAGCTCTGTTTTTACCGCATCTTTTTATCTGTACATCCCCTGAAGGACACTTCCATATTTTGGCTATTGTAAATAATGCTGCAGTGAGTATGGGGGTGTGTATCTTTTCAAATTAGTTTTTTGTTTCCTTTGGATAAATGCCCAGAAGTAGAATTGCCACATTTATAAGGTAGCTCTGTTTTTAATTTTTGAGGAAACTTCATACTATTTTCCATAGTGGCTGAACAAGTTTACAGCCTCACCAACAGTTCACAAGGCTTCTCTTCTCCACATCATCATGAACACTATTGTCTCTCTGATAATAAGCATCCTAACAGAAGTGAGGCAATCCCTCATTGTGGGTTTGCATTTCCCTGATTAGTGATATTGAAGATGTCTTCATGTACCTGTTGACCGTCTGTGTGTCTTCTTTGGAAAAGAAGGTCCTCTGCCCATTTTTAAAATCAGATTATTTCTTACTCTTAAGTTGTATGAATTCTTTATATAATTGCAGTGTGAACCCCGTAGCAGACATATGATTTGCAATAATTTCCTCCCATTTGGTAAGTTGCCTTTTCATTTTATTGATACTTTGCTGCACAGAAGCTTTTTAGTACTCTTGCCGGGAAAATCCCATGGACGGAGGAGCCTGGTGGGCTGCAGCCCATGGAGTCGCTGAGAGTCAGACATGACTGAGCGACTTCACTTTCACTTTTCACTTTCATGCATTGGAGAAGGAAATGGCAACCCACTCCAGTGTTCTTGCCTGGAGAATCCCAGGGACGGGGGAGCCTGGTGGGCTGCCATCTATGGAGTCGCACAGAGTCGGACACGACTGAAGCGACTCAGCAGCAGCAGCCCACTGACTTACCTGCTTTGGGTGTCACATCCAGAAACTGATTGCCAAGATCAATGTCAGGGAGCTTACAGCCTATGTTTTCTTCTAGGAGTTTTATAATTTCAGGTCTTTTAAGGTTTTAATCCATTTTTGGTTAATTTGGAGGGTGGTGTAAGTTAGTGGTCCAGTTTCATTCTTCTGCACATGGCTGTCCAGTCTTCCTAGCATGATGTATTGAAGAGACTATCCTTTCCCCATTGGATGTTCTTGGCTTCTTTGCCATAATTAATTGACCATATAAATGTGGGTTTATTTAGGGCTTCGCTCTTCTGTTCCATTGACCTGTGTGTTTGTTTTTATGCCAATACCATACTATTTTGATTATTAGAATTTTATAATATAGTTTGAAGTCAGAGTACATGATGCCTCCAGCTTTGTTGTTCTAAAATAGCACTGGCTATTTGGAGTTTGTGGGTCAAAGTAAATTTTAGAAGTTTCTCTATTTCTGTGAAAAATGCCACTGGAATTTTGATAGGGGTCAGACACGACTGACTGAACTGAACTGATGTTGAATCTGCAGATTACTTTGTGTATGGGGACATTTTAACAATATTTATCCTTCTAATCCATTCTTATGGAATATCTTTGCAGCTAGTTGTGTCTTCAGTTTCTTTTATCAATATCTGATAGTTTTCAGTATATCAGTCTTTCACTTCAGTAGTTTAATTTATTCCTGTTCTTTTTGATGTTATTTTAAATGGAATTTTTCTTAATTTCTCTTTCTGATAATTCATTACTAGTGTGTAGATCTTGCAACTTTACTGAATTTGTTTATTTAGTTCCAACAAGTTTTTGGATGGTACCTTTAAGATTTTCTATACATAATATCATGTCATCTGCAAATAACCACAGTTTACTTATTCCTTTCTGATTTGGATGACTTTTATTTCTTCTTGGCTAATTGCTCTAGCTAGGACTTCCAACATTATGTTGAATAGAAATAGAAAGAGTGGGCATTCTTGCTTTGTCCCTGGTTTTAGGGGGAAAGTTCTGTTCCTTATTTTAGGTGAAAAGTTTTCACTGTGGTTTTTTTTGTTGGTTTGTTTTACTGTTGAATATGATGTTAGCTATGGGCTTGTCATTTAGCTTTATTTTGTTGAGGTATATTCCTCTATAAGCCTCTTCATTGAGACTTCTTATTGTAAATGGATGTTGAACTTTGTCAAGTGTTTTTCTGTATCTAGAGATGATTATATTAATTTATCCTTTATTTTATGAGCTTCCTTGGTGGCTCAGAGGTTAAAGCGTCTGCCTCCAATGCAGGAAACCCAAGTTCGATCCCTGGGTCAGGAAGATCCCCTGGAGAAGGAAATGGCAACCCACTCCAGTATTCTTGCCTGGAGAATCCCATAAACAATTTGTGGATACTGAACCATCCTTACATTCCTAGAATAAATCCTACTTTATCATTGGGTATGATCTTTTAATATATTGTTAAGTTCGGTTTGCTAATATTTTGGTGAGGATTTTTACATCATATTCATGAGGGATATAGACCTGTAAATTTCTTTTCTTGTGGTATTCTTATCTCATTCTGGTGTCAGTAATGCTGGTCTCATAGAATGAGTTTGGAAGTGTACCTTCTGTTTTTAGAATAAATGATAAGGTTTGGTATTCTCCCTTAAGTATTTGGTTGAACTCACTAGTTAGGCCACCTAGTCCTGGACTTTTGTTAGGAAGGTTTTGATTCCTGACTCAGTCCCCTTACTACTAGTTGGTGTGCTTAGATTTTCCATTTCTTCTTCATTCAGTCTTGGTAAGTTTCTGGGAATTTATTCTGGGATGCCCAATTTGGCATATGATTGTTCATAGTAATTATGAGCCTTCATAATTTTTGGTATCGATAGTACCATCTCCTCTTTCGTTTCTGATCTTGAGTCCTACTTTTCTTGATGAATGTAGTGAATGTTTTCTCAATTTTATCTTTTCATAACACTTAGTTTTTTAAAAAAAATCTTTCCTATCATCTTTTTAGGTTTTAGTTCATTAATCTCCACTCTGATTCTTGCTTTTTCCTTAGTTTTACTAACTTTGGGCTTCATTTGTTCTTTTTCCGGTTCCTTAAGATGAAACATTTTTCTTGTTTCTTTCTGTAGATGTTTATTGCTGTGAACTTCCCTCTTAGAACTGCTTTTGCTGCATCCCATAGTCTTGGTATGTTGTATTTCTATTTGCATTTATCTCAAGGTAATTTTTTATTTCTTTGACCATTGGTTGTCCAGTAGTATGTTGTAAATCTCCACATATTAGTGAATTTTTCAGTTTTTTCTTATAATTGACTTCTAGTTTCATACCATTGTGGTTGGAAAAGATGCTGACATGATTTCAGTCTTTAAATTTATTAAGACTTGTTTGTGGCCTAACATATGATCTATCCTGGAGAATGTTCCACGTATACTTGAGAAGAATGTTTATTCTGTTACTTGTTCTGAAGTGTTTCATTCTATCTAGCCTACCATGTTGTTTATGATCAATGTTTCCTTATTGATTTTCTGTATGGATCTATCCATTGATGAAAGTGAAGTATTAAAGTTCTCTACTATTATTATACTATAAGTCCCCTACATCCAAACCTTCAGTGTGCAAACTTTCAAAGATGTGAACATGCATCTGGTTCCAGCAAGGGAGCAGAAAGTGTGTTGTCAACATCATGCATGAGTGAAATTGCAGCTTCCCCTCTGTCTCCTATTGCTGATGGTTCTTCAGCTCTACCATCTCCCACCTTCTCTCCTCCCTCTGCTCATAACTCTTCTTGCCTGATTCCAGCCCCTATATGCCAGGTGTTGTACTGTATTGCTGTACTACTGCACTTTTCAAGATACTGTACTATAAGATTTTAAATGTGTTCTTTACTTTTTGTGCTTGTTTTTTAGGTATTATTGGGTGAAAACTATTATACAACTATTAGAGTACTATATAGACAATTGTGTTAGTTGAGTACCTAGGTTAATTTCAGGCTTCCCCAGTGACACTTGCGGTAAAGAACCCACTGCCAGTGCAGGGGACATAAGAGACACAGGTTTGATCCCTGGCCCAGGAAGATCCCCTGGAGGAGAAAATGTCAACCTACTGCAGTGTTCTTGCCTGGAGAATCCCATGGACAGAGGAGCCTGGTGGGCTACAGTTCAAAAGGTCGAAAAGAATAGGATATAACTGAAGCGACTTAGCACCCCACATACAAATTGGACTTATGAATGTACTCTTTGAACGGAGCTCATTCATATGTAGAGGATTTATACATTGTTGTTGTTTAGTCACTAAGTTGTGTCCGACTCTTTGCAGCTCCATGTAGCCTGCCAGACTCCTCTGTGCATGGGATTTGCCAGGCAAGAATACTGGAGTGGGTAGCATTTCCTTCTCCAGGGAATCTTCCCGACCCAGAGCTTGAACATGGGTCTCCTGCATTGAAGGCAGATTCTTTATTATCTGACCCACAAGGGAAGTTGATTTCTGTATATTAGATAAAACAACCACCTCTCCCAGTCTTAGGGCTTCCCAGGAGGCGCAGTGGTAAAGAATCTGCCTGCCAATGTAGGAGACACAAGATATGTGGGTTTGATCCCTGCATTGGGAAGATCCCCTGGAGTAGGAAATGGCAACCCACTCCAGTATTCTTGCCTGGAAAGAGTCCATGGACAGAGGACCCTGGCAGGCTACAGCCCATGGGGTTACAAGGAGTCAGTGGCAAAAAGTCCGTCCTTAAAGGAGTAAATTCATGTTGGAGATGAGCCTTTTTGTTAACCCTTGCCTACCTCTTTTTTGTCGTCATATTAGTACTCGTCTTCTAGAGTAGGCGTGCTCATGCTTGTACGTACTGATGCATCATTGTTTCATTGTAAACTTTTTACAAGCTATTTTTATTATGTCATTTTTAATGTGTCTTTTAATTTAATTTTTAATTTTTCTCTTTCATATTAGAATTAGGGCAACATTGTTTTATTTTTAATGAAGGCTTGGCATGCTGCGATTCATGGGGTCGCAAAGAGCCGGACACGACTGAGCAACTGAACTGAACTGATTATCTAAGAATTCTCTTTGGTATGTAAAAGGGATAATAACAATATCTGTTTTTAAAAAGGAAGTGTTGGCTTTAAGAACCACTGTCCTAGAGGAAAAGGACAAAGCCTTCTCCTGCCTAATGAACATCAATTTGCCAGCTCCACAAGGAGGACCTTGATCATCTAGAATGGGTCAGATCCCACCCCTGAGGCCAGACTCACTATGGCTAGAAGGAAGGGCTCTTCTTGGCTAGTTTGGGTAGCTGAACATGCTTGGAGCAGGGGGCAGGAAAGAGGCAGGAGAAGCGAGACTCCAAGTTAAACACCCCACTCACTCTACCCCATAGTTTCCATTCCTTTTTTTCTTCTGGCCCGACTAGGTGTCTTCTGCCTCAGGGTCTTGTGTTTTGCTATTTTCTCAGCCCAGAATATTTGAGGGACCCCATCCTCTTTATTGGTGGGTCAGACCTCAGATGGTAAAGACATGTGGAATTGAGGAGGAGGAGTGCCCAAAATAAAGCTGGAGTGCTGCTTCTGCATGAAAGCAGAAGTGAAGCTGGTTAGGCTAAGGTGACAGCTATGCTCACAAACCAGTTTACCCATGACTTAGAACCTAAGTGATGGAGAAACATTGATGGAACATTCTCTGCCGCAGCCTCTAGAGCTTACCACACCAACCCACAACAAACCAGATTCCTAAGGATAAAGAGAAACAGAGAGTTATCATTAAAATGCAAGAAAAACTGCAAGAGAAAGCCATGGTCCCTGTCTAAACTGCACTGATGGTGCAATAGTAACAAAGCTTTCATCCAAAATTGGCAGGAATTCCAGCTATGCTGAGCACACGCAGCGGGAGATGGCGACCACCTAGAGCCAGACTTGGCAGCTCAGCTCCTCTGTTGAATGTTAAATTAGTCCCCAGGAAACACTAGGAAAGCACTAATTTTGGTAACCCTTGGCTGCACAGAAGCAACTGTACATAATAATGGCCCTCTAGGGAACTGTATCCACTCACTTGTAAGTACCAAGGAAAGGACTGCATTGTTCTTATCAACTGGTGGCCCATCTGACGTCCCTCCTCATGGGCTACTGACTCTCTCTTTTATAAAAGAAGGCCTTGGGAGACCTATAAATGTCACACCTCCCACTTGGGTTTTGCATGGAACTTGGGAATGAACAATTGAGCCTGGAATACTGATATTCTAATTTGCTGATGGAGGGGGTTTTATCTGGTTACTAATTGATTTTCCTTTATTCAGTAAACATATATTGAGCATATTGCATGGCCTGGCACAGTATCTAGTGATACAAAGACTTGAGACTCACAGTCTAGTTGGTGATCATGTCTACAGACAGATCTACAACACAATGGGCCCTTCCCCACCCCTGCTCCCGCCTCCACCTCACTCCACCCCATAGTTTCCATTCCTTTTTTTCTTCTGGCCCCACTAGCTGTCTTCTGCCTCAGGGTCTTGTGTTTTGCTATTTTCTCAGCCCAGAATATTTGAGGGATCCCATCCTCTTTATTGGTGGGTCAGACCTCAGACGGTAAAGAATCTGCCTGTAATTGCAGGAGACCCAGGTTCGATCCCTGGGTCAGGAAGATCACTGGAGAAGGGAATGGCTACCCACTCAAGTGTTCTTGCCTGGAGAACCACATAGAGGGGTCCAATGGGCTATCCAGTCCATGGGGTCACAAAGAGTCGGACACAACTGAGCCACTAACACTTTTTCTTTCACTCTTTCCTCTGTGCACTTTAGTTCAGTTGCTCAGTTGTGTCTGACTCTTTGCGACCCCATGAATCGCAACACACCAGGCCTCCCTGTCCATCACCGACTCCCGGAGTTCACCCAAACTCAAGGCCATCGAGTTGGTGATGCCATCCAGCCATCTCATCCTCTGTCATCCCCTTCTCCTCCTGCCCCCAATGCCTCCCAGCATCAGGGTCTTTTCCAGTGAGTCAGCTCTTCACATCAGGTGGTCAAAGTATTGGAGTTTCAGCTTCAGCATCAGTCCTTCCAATGAACACCCAGGACTGATCTTTAGGATGGACTGGTTGGATCTCCCTGCAGTCCAAAGGACTATCAAGAGTCTTCTCCAACAATACAGTTCAAAAGTGTCAATTCTTCAGTGCTCAGCCTTCTTCACAGTCCAACTCTCACATCCATACATGACCACTGGAAAAACCATAGCCTTGACTAGATGGACCTTTGTGGACAAAGTAATGTCTCTGCTTTTGAATACGCTATCTAGATTGGTCATAACCTTCCTTCCAAGGAGTAAGCGTCTTTTAATTTCATGGCTGAAGTCACCATCTGCAGTGATTTTGGAGACCCCCAAAATAAAGTCTGACACTGTTTCTCTGCACTTAGGTCTCTGTATTAAATGTCACCTCCTCAGGGAGCCCTTTTCTGACCACCTTAGCTAAAATAACAATCCTCCTTTTCCTTCCCAGACTTTTGTTCTCTTACTCCCACCATTTTTATTCCCTAACTCACTTTGATTTGTTATAAAATGATCAGTTTCTGAGGTTAAAATAATGGTTAATTTCCCCTGTTCTCTATTCATCTGAAATTAGTCTAAATATTTTACATATATTAACTCTTTTCATTCTTCTAACAACTTTATGAGTTGGTACTGACCTAGCTATTACAATTTTTTTTAACATTAAAAAAATTCATTAATTTATTTGGCTGCACCAGGTCTTAGTGGCAGCATGCAGGAGCTTTGAACTTTTAGTTCTGCCATACAGAATCTTTAGTTGCGGCATACGAATTCTTAGCTGCAGAGTGTGGGATATAGTTCCCTGAGCAGGAATTGAACCCAGGCCACTTGCATTGGGAGTGTGGAGTCTTAGTCACTGAGCCACCAGAGAAGTCCTACAATTCCTTTTTCACACATGAGGAAACACAAGCCAGAGAGGGTAAGTAACTTGTCCATGTGCGTGTGTGCTAAGTCGCTCAGTCATGTCTGATTCTTTGTGACCCCATGAACCATAGCCCAGCATGCTTCTCTATCCATGGTATTCTCCAGGCAAAAATATTGGAGTGGGTTGCCATGCCCTCCTCCAGGGCATCTTCACAACCCAGGGATCTGTCTCTTGTGTCTCCTGCATTGGCAGGCAGGCTCTCTACCACTGGCACCACCTGGGAACTTGTCCAAGGTCACACCAAACTGGGACTTAGATTCCAGCTAGTTCAAGCCCATGTTCTTAACCACTAGGCCATATAGCTGCTCTTCACACTCTTGTTGACTGATTTCCTTCCTTATTTGGCTGTCAGCTGTCTCCCTTCTGGACTGTTAAGTGCCAGGAGGGCAGAGATGTGTCTGAGCCACCACTGTGTACCTACCTCCAGGGCCTAAGGAATGACTTGTGCAGGATAAGCACTCAACAAACACTGGAGGAAAAAACTGCTGCTGCTGAGTATTCCCACCCTGGTCCCTGAGTACCCCAAGACTTAAAAAGAATTTCTGAATCACCACAAGATTAGAAAGACTTGGGACATTTTAGCCTGTACCCACATTTGATGAGCATCAGCAATGGATCTCAACCCTGGCTGCACAGTGCAGTCACCTGAGAGCTGTCAAAATTCCAAGACCTTGGTCTTATCCCAGGCCCATTACATCAGAGTCTCTGCATGGGACCCTGGACTCACTGTTGATAAAGCCTCACAGAGGAATCCACTGGGCAGCCAAGTTTGAGAGCCACACCCAAGATTGAGTCTGATCAAGTGGTGAAATAATTGGAGGGAAGGTTATGGTCCCATCAAATCTGGAGATAAAATAGAAGGAAATCACAGAAGACTTACGCACTGAGTAATTTGAGTCCAGGGGAGGTGGGCCATTAAATTCCCACCCCTCCAAAGCCTCTGGGGAGGGCAAGGAGTCCTTCCCATCTAAGTTCCACTTACCCTTTCTTATTAAAAAAACAAACGCACATCTCTCCCTGGATCTCTGCATCTTCAGAACTTGTTTCCTGGCCAATACTATCTGATTCACCACTAATCTCAGACTAGTCAGTGAGGAGATATCACCCCAGGTGAACTGAGGGGAAACTGTTTTCTTACTGAATGTGTGCAAATTTAACCGTGTAAAGTCTTAGACTTTACATCATCTTTACTTTCATCATCTTAGAGTTGATGAAGTTAAAGCAATTGTTTTAATATTTATGTATTAAATTTGAAAATGGTCTGGGTAACGTTGGTCAGTTGGTGCCTGCAGTGTTTGTAATGTTTAAAGGGATTGTAATATGTTAGCCCTGTGGTTCCAGTGTGAAATGTGTAATTGAGTAATCAATTGTGGACTTTAGATTTTAAGTTAAAATATAATAGAATTTATCCAAATATGTTAACAATAGTCTAGTGTTCAAGAAAACTAGCAAACTCCTTCCATCAGTCATCTAGTTCATTAGATTTGTCTGTGGTTGTGTTAAGTACTGGATGGTTATCCTTGTTAATCTAGCATTTGAGATGCTTTAAACTGAAAATGTGAAATGTATAAACACAGCTTAAGATGTTTACTAAGTTTCAGAAGGGGCTTGTGTTTACTTTAGAAATAGTAATTTACTTTGATTCCTTTCTCTCACATCCCATTCTGATTAGCAAAGCCTGTTTGCACTTCCTTTAAAAAATATCCAGAGTCCTCCTCCCTGCTTAGCTTTACTCCTACACCCACTGTGATCTAGCCACCACTGTCTCTCTCCTGGGCTTAAAAAAAAAACAAAAAAAAAAAAACAGGCTCCAAAGTGGTCCCTTATTTCTACCCCATCCTCTATTAGCCAGGTCATGACACTTTTCCAACTTTTGGCACTTTCTTTCTCACTCAAGATGCTAACTCCCACACACTGACTGCCCCGACTTTCCCAACATCTCCTACCACTCTCTCCTTTGCTTGCTTCAGGTTCATGGCTGAGACAAGCGTCCCAGCTCGGGGGCCTTTGCACTTCTGTTTCTTCTGCCAGAAATGCTCTTTTCCCTGGTGGCAACATGGGTCATCTCTTGCCTTCTTGCACTCAGATGTCACCTTCTCAGAGATGTCTTCCTTGACCATCCCTGTGCAAAATCCTCCATGCCCTCTGCTCACCCCTTCACCCTCTGTCCCCCTCATCCTGCTTCATTATCTGTCTTCATAGCACTAACCAACACCATCCGGCAGATTATATGTTGGATATTACGTTGATTTTTGTTTTTAATTTTGCACACAAAAATTTGCCTTCAAGGATACAATAAAAAAAAAAAAAACAACCCTCATGCTGACATGTCAAAAACATTGATTACTATATTCATTTGTTTAAAAATATAGAGCAGTACTGTGTAAATAACAAATATGAAAGAAATGTTTACCTCCTGCTAGGATCATTCAAAGCATGTTAACCTCTTAATTCTTACCTTGTGAGTTGATTGGTATTACTACCTCCATTTTTCAGATGAGGAAGTTGAAGCACAAAATGGTTAAAAATCTCTAAAATTGTACAACCAGAGGTGGCAGAGCAGGAATTCCAAGCCAGGCCACCTGGCTCCAAGGCCAGTGCTCTTGGCCTTTTTGCTAGAGTATTTTTGCAAAGCCTTTCTCCGTGAGGCACCGAGGGAAGGTCTAGACTTGGCTCTGCCACGAGCAAACAGTGTCCTTGGACAAACGGCTTAACCTCCTCCCTGTTTGCACCATGGCTCTTCTCAGTTCTGTCTTAACTGGCATCAGATAACAGAATTTTCTGCCTATGAAGAGATACCACAGGAAACTGACTAGGAGGAAAAATAGGTTAGAAGATCTAAAGGATTTGGATCATGAACCCACTTAGAAATGACACTTTTCCCAGAAAAATTGACATGCACACACTTTAAAAAAAGTAATAATTGCTGCTGTATAATGTTAGCTTTTGCTGTACAGTATCATGAATCAGCCATATGTGTATATTTCTTTGTTTGTTTATATCCCCTCTTGAGCCTCCCACTCCTCTGGGTCCTCAGAACGCAGAGCTGCGCTCTCTGTGCTCTACGGCAGCTTCCCACTAGCTAGCTACTGTGCACGTGGCAGCGGATATATGTCGGCGCTACTCTCTCAGTTTGTAGCGCTTCCCTAGTGCCTCAGAGGGTAAAGCGTCTGCCCGCAATGCGGGAGACCTGGGCTCGATCCCTGGTAGGGGAAGACCCCTGGAGAAGGAAAAGGCACCCCACTCTGGTACTCTTGCCTGGAAAATCCCATGGGTGGAGGAGCCTGGTGGGCTGCCATTCATGGGGTCACTAAGAGTTGGATAGGACTGAGCGACTTCACTTTCACTTTTCACTTTCATGTGTTGGAGAAGGAAATGGCAACCCACTCCAGTGTTCTTGCCTGGAGAATCCCAGGGACGGGGGACCCTGGTGGGCTGCCGTCCATGGGGTCGCACAGAGTTGGACACGACTGGAGCGACTTAGCAGCGGCAGCAGCAGCAGCAGCAGCAGCAGCAGCAGCAGCAGCAGCAGCTCTGATAGCCCCCACTCCATGTTCCTCCATGCGTGACAACCAGAAATGCCTCCCCACTATGCCAAATGCGCCCTGGTGTGCAAGTTTTCAGATTCCACATACAAGTGATCTCACATGATATTTGTCTGTCTTTGTCTGACTTACTTCACATCTCTAGGTCCATCCATGTTCCTGCCAATGTCACTTTTTATAGCTGAGTAATATTCTTGTGTGTGTGTATACCACATGTTCTTTATCTGTTTATCTGTTCGTGGACATTTAGCTTGCTTCCATGTCTTGGCTGTTGTAAATAGCGCAGCTGTGAACATTGGGGTGAATATATCTTTTCAAATTAGAGTTTTCATCTTTTCCAGATTTAGGCGCAGGAGTGGGATTGCAGGATCATATGGTAACTCTATTTTTAGTTTTTGAAGGAACCTATTCTCCATAGTGGTTGCAACAATTTGCATTTCCACCACGGTTCCCTTTTCTCCATACCCTTTCCAGCATTTATTATTTGTAGTAGGTTCTTGTTTTGTTATCCAATCAATCTGCCATTCTGTCTTTTAATTAGTGCGCTTAGTCTATTGACATTTAAAGTAATTATAAGTATGCGTTTATTGCCACTTCAACTCTTGCTTTCTGGTTGATTTTGTAGTTCTTTTTTCCTTTCTTCTTATTCTTTTTCCTTTTGTGATTTGATGGATTTCTTCTGTGTTATGCTTGAGTTCCTTTCCTCTAGATTTTTGTGAATTCGCAACATACTCTTGCTTTGGGGTTACCCTGGTTTTCAAGTATGCTAACCTAATAATTCTGTCTACTTCTAGACTGATAGCCATGTAAGTCTGGACACATTTTAAATGATCTACATTTTCTTACTCCCCACCCTCACATTTTGTGATTTGGATGTTCTATTTTATATCTTCATATCTATCATTTTGCTGCTTGTTGTAATTACGATCGCTTTCAGGAAAACTGTTTTTTAATCTATATACTGTGATCTTCAATCTTTTTATAAATTTGCCTTTCCTTTGTTGTTTTTCCCTTTCCTATAGATTCTTGTTTCTCTTCTATTTAAAGAAGACTTTTTAATTTCTTCTAGTTTAGGTTTAATATTGCTGTATTGTTTTAGTTTTTGCTTGTCTGAGAAATTATATATCTCCTTCTATTCTAAATGATGGTCTTGCTGGGTAGAGTATCCTAGGTTGCATATTTTTCCCTTTCAGGACTTTATGTCTTGCCACTCCCTTCTGGCCTACCAAGCTCTGTAGAGAAATCAGCTGATAGCATTATGGGGCTTCCCTAGTAACTGACTCTTTTGTTTTTCTCTTGCTGCCTTAGAATCCTCTCTTTAACTTTTGCCGTTTTACTTACAATATGCCTTGGTGCGGGTCTGTGTGTGTTCATCTTGTTGTGGGCTCTCTGTTTTCTTTACCTTTTTAACATTTGGAAAGCCTACAGCCATAAAGTCTTCAGATATACTTCCCACCCCCTTTTCTCTTTCTCCCCTTTCTGGAACCCCTATGATGTGTAGGTTGGCATGCTTTTTGTTAATATTACCCCAGAGATCTCGTCCGTAGCTTTGATTTTTTCCGTTTGTCTATCTGCTGCTCTGTTTTCCATGTCACATATTCATTCTTCTGTACTGTCTCATCTGCTAGTTGTTGCCTTTACCTCAGTTTTTTTCCTGGCAACTGAGTTGTCTAATTCTGATTGCTTCCTCTTCCTAGTTTCTAATTCCTTGTTACAGTCATCTGCATTTCTGTCCACAGTCTTTCTGAATTCCTTTAGCTGCCCACCAGGAGGTGTGAGTCTGTGGCAGCCCCCACCGCCTGGTGTGCGTGTCCCCAAAGTGTGCTGCTGCTGGGACTGCTCCCAGACCCACCCTCCGGAGGGGCGCTGGTAATCAGCTCAGACATCAGTCTCACCTCTGGCCAGCCTGAGGTCCTCAAGGCCACTGAAGCCCACCTGCTGTGGGCATGCCTTTAATGGGCCCTGAGATCAGCTCCCCCTCGGGCACAAGCCCTCCCAAAGCCCCAGCGGCTGGAACCCAGCTGGGCCATGAACATGCTGCCGGTGAGGCGTGTAATGGCAGACCTGTACCCTGCCCTTCAGGTAGGCACAAAGGCGCTTCTCAGGTGGACCCTTGCTCTGTCCTGCTTGTACTCATAGTGACAGCCCAGACCACACCCCTGGCACAGCCAGAGTCCTCTCCCCAGTTCTGCTAGCTGTAGCCCGAGTTTCAGCATCCAGCTGCTGCAAAGGAGCTTCCTGGAGCCATGGAAACTTTCTTCTTTCACCGCTTCCTCCCAGGGGCTTAGGTCCCATCCTGATTTTTCTTTTTTGTTTTCTTTTTCATCCTACCCGGTTATGCGGGGATCTTTCTTGCCGCTTTGGTTGTATAGGAGATCTTCTGCCAGCTTTCAATTGGTACTCTGTGAGAACTGTCCCACACGTTAGATGTATTTTTGATGTGTTCATTGCGGGGAGGTGAGCTCCACGTTCTTCTACTCTGCCATATTGATCTCTCCCCCATCTTTTCTGTTTCCAAAGTTGATACATATTTTTATATCAAGATTTAACCGACACAGAGCCTTTCATTAGTTCCAGGTATCGACATAACGATTCAGTATACATACGTGTCTTGAAAGGATCACCATAAGGCTAGTGAACATCCATGACCACACATAGTTACAATGTTTTTTTCTTTGTAAAGAGAACTTTTAAGATCTACTCACTTAGCAAGTTTCAGAAACAGGATGCAGTCTTATTAATTATGGGGGCTTCCCAGGTGGCACAGCAGTAAAAAAAAAAAAAACAATCTGCCTGTCAATGCAGGAGACACAAGAGATGTGGGTACAGTCTCTGGGTCGGGAAGATCTTCCGGAGGAGGAAATGGCACCCAACTCCTGTATTCTAGCCTGGAAAATTCTATGGACAAAGGAGGCTGGCAGGCTACAGTCCAAGAGGTCACAAAGAATCAGACACAACTGAGCGCACGTGCGTGCACACACACACGCACACACATATTATTAACTATGGTCACTGTGCTGTATATCACATGCCCGAGACTCATTTATTTTAGAACTAATAGTTTGTACTTTTTAACCCCCTTGACCCATTTTCCCCACTCCCTATCCCCCTACTTCTGTTAACTGTCAATTTGTTCTCTGTACCCATGAGCTCAATTTTTTGTTTAATTAGTATGCTTTGGTTTTTTTTTTTTTTTAGAAATTCCACAAAATCTAAGTTATGATTGTCCACTGGGAACCTGGTTGTGGCTGGAACTTCACTGTGGTTTTGATTTGCATTTCCCTGTCAGTTAGTGATGTTGATTACCTTCTCATGTACCTGTTAGGCATCTGTATGTCTTCTTTGGGAAAATGTTTATTCAAATCCTCTGCCCATTTAAAAATATCAGATTGTTTGATTTGTTCCTATTGAGTTGTATGGGAATGAAAGTGAAAGTCACTCAGTCCTGTCGGACTCTTTGAGACCCCATGAACTATACAGTCCATGAAATTCTCCAGGCCAGAATACTGGAGCGGGTAGCCTTTTCCTTCTCCAGGGGATCTTCCCAACCCAGGGATCGAACCCAGTTCTCCTGCATTGCAGGTGGATTCTTTACCACCTG
The DNA here is from genome assembly GCF_023091745.1 of Budorcas taxicolor. Classification (NCBI taxonomy): domain Eukaryota; kingdom Metazoa; phylum Chordata; class Mammalia; order Artiodactyla; family Bovidae; genus Budorcas; species Budorcas taxicolor. The sequence continues at coordinate 76,744,141 of NC_068923.1, read as the reverse complement.
AGCCACAAAAGACACCCAAGAAAACTGGAGTGGGTAGCCTATCCCTTTTTCAGGGGATCTTCCCAACCCAGGAATTGAACCAGGGTCTCCTGCATTGCAGGCTAATTCTTTACCAACTGAGCTATCAGAAAAGCATTGAGCTGTATGAGTTCTTTCTGTATTTTGAATATTAACCCCTTATCAGAGATATGATTTGCAAATATTTTCTCCCACAGTCAGGTTGCCTTTTCACTTTGTTGATGGTTTTCCTATGCTGTGCAGAAGCTTTTTAGTTTAATGTAGTCCCACCTTTTTTTTTTTTTTGGCTTTTGTTGCCTTTGACTTTTTTTGAAAAAAATCAACCCTTCCCACTAGAAGAAGAGTATGAGTTAATAAAGACAAGAGAGAATCAATTCCCACTGAGATAATAAGAGAGTTGCCATTCATTTATTTGTAGGAGTTTGTGATCTTCAGGTGTCTAGTGGTGGAATAGAAAATTCCATAAATTATGAATTGTCATGCAATGCCCCCCTGTGGACTATTGCAACAAGAAATCTCAGTGTTTACATTACTTTCAGATCTTTTAGCCAACACCATCTTATTATCAGTTCCCCCGTCTTAAAATATTACACATGGAGCACATTTTAGTCCTTAGAAATACAAGAGAGAACACACCTTAAACAGTGGAATTTACAGAACTGGTGGAATTTCAGGAACAGATTTTCTCAAGGTCAGAGAGATCTGGTAATGATCTTGTCTTTCTTGTTGCCATCACGAGAGGATCCAGCTGCAGCAGCCTTTCCTCATCCCTTCACTGACCATTCTCAGTTGGTGGTAACAAATGTTGGTGAGGATATAGAGGGAAGGGAACCCTTATAACATCATTGATGAGAATGTTAGTTGGTCAAGTCATTACAGAAAAACTACGTGAAGGTTCCTCAAAAGCTGGAACTACCATATGATCCAGCAATCTCACCCCTGGGCCTGCATCCAGGGAAGATAGTCGGTGAAGCCGTGCTCTGTGGTCATGTTACTATGGCATCGTAAGTGCTCTGGCCTCAGATGAACTTGAGTGTTCCCCCCTCCCCTTTTGCTGTCTCCCTTCCGACTAGATGGACTGAGGTTCCACATGCTTCCTAACCATTCAGACAGGCTTGGGCCCCCAGTGTTGGCGTGCCCAGGCATGGTGGCTGTGCTTTTCCTATAATATCTTAATTACCTGTCAAAACAAATCTATGAGAGAGATGCTGTTATTATTAGGGTCTTCAGATGAGGACGCTGAGCCACCAGGAGCTTAGGTCAATTATCTGAGGGAAATTGGGTATGAAAACACACGCTGCACAGCGCCGGCATGTAGCTGGATCATAGTATCCTTTGCCTTATTCTCCAGTTTTAGCCTGTTCTTTGCTGACTTAATTCATCCCTTCCATTGACTCACTGTGTTAACACTTTCAAGCAATACAGGTGCATTTTCACAGGGACCTTATAGCAATCAAACCATGAACTCAAAACCCGAATCCCTCATGCTAGCATTTCAGGTGTTCTGGCTGATGTGTGGAGGGCTAATTTGGGCAGGGGCTCTTCCCTGGTGACATCTGGACACATAACAACATTAACTCCAATTTGCTGAAAGCCTTTCAGCTTGGCGCTTCTTATTTTCTGTTTTAATCCTCCTTATAACCTGCAGCGGTATTATTATCCCTATTGACAGCAGGGGAATCTAAGTGAGGCTCTGTGTCAGTGAGCAGAAGAGCCAAAATCCACAGCCCGTGCTTTCTGATTCTAACCGGCATGCTGCTGCCCCACCCGTCATGCCGCCTGTCGGAAGCTGGCTACGTGACCGTGGTTCCGAGACCTTTCTATCCTGTCCACATCCGTGCCCCACCCTCTAACAAACCACACTGTAAGTCTCTCAAGAAGGTTGGATCCTATCCATCCTGTGTTCCCTGTGGAATCTCTGGTGCACATAGTAGGTACGCAATACATGTGTGTTGCAGGAGCAGACGGCTGGTTAGATTGGCTGCTCACTCGCTGTAGAGATGGACTCAGCTTTTGGATGAAATACTTGAACCGCTCCCCGAAAGCTTGACGGCAGGTGAGGGCCACCTTCCCTATGGCAGATGACTGTGAGGATTCAGGCCGTCTAACTGTAGCAGGCAAAATTTGCCCTGTCGAATACAATTCTAACTTGCCTTTAGGCTGATTGTTAAAGTCCTAATTTAATGTCTCCCCAGTCTCTTGGCTCATGCCACCAGGTTAGCTTGCCTGAGCCAAAGATCTTTCTGTTGCAAATCACAAAACCCCAACCAGCTTTTACAACCTGGGGTTTTCCTGGCTCTCACTGCTGGGAATGACTTGGGGACGCTTGAAGAACTAGGGGGAGAGTTCTGAGCTTGGGGCCTGAGGATGGAGTGAGGGATGCCGTGCTGGCAGGACCGTGTCTCCTCTCCACTTGCCAAGTTTCATCTTGCAGACAGATAAGGCAGGGAAGATGGTCATCTGCACCCTAGAACCTGCCTCCTGGTGACTCCTGAGCCCAAAATAAGAGAGAACCATTCTCCGCCACCTTTGACTTGGGAAAGCTAGGGAAAAGCCTGGCCTATCCTGGGTGCTCACCACTTGGACCAATTTATTGTCAGTCATTCAATAAATATGAATAAAATGACACCATAGTCATGAAGCTCAAAATCAGTCAGTTCACTTCAGTCACTCAGTCGTGTCCAACTCCTTGCAACCCCAAGGACTGCAGCACGCCAGGCCTCCCTGTCCATCACCGACTCCCAGAGTTTACTCAAACTCATCCATAGAGATGCCATCCAATCATCTCATCCTCTGTCGCCCCCTTCTCCTCCCGCCTTCAATCTTTCCCAGCATCAGGGCCTTTTCCAATGAGTCAGTTCCTCACATCAGGTGGCCAAAGTATTAGAGTTTCAGCTTCAACCTCAGTTCTTCCAATGAATATTCAGGACTGATTTCCTTTAGGATTGGCCTGGTTGGATCTCCTTGCAGTCCAAGGGACTCTCAAGAGTCTTCTCCAACACCAGTAGGAAGAGACAAATATAAATCAACGGCCACAAGGGCAAAATGGCACTGTGGCCAGTGAGTTGAGGAAGAGAGAGGTGGTATTATGAGCTTGTACAAGAGGTCTTGACCTTGGAGGTCAGGGAAAGCTTTCCTAAGTAAAGATGTTTGAGCTAAGATCAAAAGGATGAATAGCCTAGGTAAAGAGTTAGGTTGAAGGGTAGGTAGGGTAGAAGGAGCAGCTTGTTAATACTGCTGTTAATACAAAGCAGCATTTTAATACAAAGGCCTGGGGCTGCAGGAAGGCCTGAGTGGCTGGAACAACAATACCCTGCAGAGAGCAGTTCAAGTAAGACAGGAAAAACAGGAGGGAGCGGTCTGTGGAATACCCTGTGGGTGACATTAGGAAGATTTTTGTCAGAACTTCCCTGGTGGTCCAGTGGTTAAGAATCTGCCTTGCAATGCAGAGGACTCAGGTTCAGTCCTTGTTAGGGGAAGATCTCACATCCTGTGGAGCAACTAGGTTTGCACACAGCAACTACTGGAGCCTGTGAGGTCTGGAGCCCCCATACCATAACTAGAGAGTCTGTGTGCTGCAACAAAAAATATCATGCATGGTCCAAGAAAGACCCCGCATGCTACAACTAAGACCTGATGTAGCCAAATAAACATTTTAAAGAAACATTTTTTTTTGTCTCTGTTCTAAAGCCATGGGAAGCCAGGATAGACACAGGATATGGGTGGAGTGACACAATCGTATTTGGCCTTTTCTTTGTTTACATGTTTTATTTTTGTTTTGCTGGGTCTTCCTTGCTGAGCAGGGGCTACTCTCTAGCTGTGGGGTGTGGCCTTCTCATTACAGTGGCTCCTCTTATCGTGGGGCTCAACAGCACGTGGGCTCAGTAATTGTGGTGCCCAAGCTTACTCGCCCGGCAGCATGTGGCATCTTCCTGGACCAGGGATCAAACCCATGTCCCCTGCATCGGCAGGTGAGTTCTTAACCTCTGGACCACCTGGGAAGTCCCATATTTGTCCTTTGAAAGACTCTAGCTGCAGTAGACTAGATGGAGGTGGCCCAGATGGATGTGGGAACTTCAGTTAGGAGAGACGATGACAGCTGGGATTAGGATGACCAGAGAGTGGGCAAGAAAGAAATGTTGGCAGTGAGACTGGCAGGCCTTGACAGCTTTGATACAGCTGGTGAGTGGGCAGTTGGTATCATGGATGACATACAGATTTCCAGCTTGCTCAACCATGCCCAAAGGGAGGCAGATCCAAGGCTGCCCTGGCTGGGTCATAACCTACCCTGTGGACAGGGTGGAACACGGTGGCTTGTCAAACGCACTAGATTCATCTGCAGTGGAGGAGAAGGGAACGGGGAAGAGGAGGGGGAAAACTGGCTGAAAGACCCCAGCGGTAGCTGCCGCAGCCCACCACAGAGACAGCACGGAGCGCCCAGTCTCCCGGCTCCTGGAGACGCTGGCAATCAGTCCCACACTTACTGTCGCCATTAATCACCAGTCTGCCCTTGCCGTCAGGCCAGACACCAGGGGACAGAATCCTGTAGCTTCAAGGGGCCCTAGGAGAGGTTCCCGATGGTCAAGATCACTGTCACGGAGAAGGAACTGGCAACCCACTCCAGCATTCTTGCCTGGAGAATCCCAGGGACAGAGGAACCTGGTGGGCTGCCGTCTATGGGGCTGCACAGAGTCGGACACGGCTGAAGCGACTTAGCAGCAGCCGCAGTTCCCTGTCACGGGCACACACCTGTAGGGGGCGCTGTTACTCTTCTCACTTCTCTGGTCCATGAGGTAGCCAACCAGGTGTCATTTAGGTCTCAGTTTAAATAAATCATAGATTAAAGAGGCAAAGGGATTACTTGCAACTGTTTCAGCCAAACTGGGAAGTGGCCAAAAGGGCTCAACAGAGGCTGCCGGGGACATTGTGTCCTAGCTTTGCATAAACACCTGCTCACACACTTGTTGACATTCTTCAACTGCCTATTATGGAGACACAGGTCTCAGGAAAGAAAAGGAAAAAAAAATGCTCTTTGTTTATCTTAGGAATTTCTTTCAATGATACCTGGAAGCCATTGGCAAATATGTTAGGATGACAAATCCAAATGATAAGCTAATGAGGAGGTTGAAATAATAAGAACTGGTCATTCAAGGTCCCCTAAGGCCCTCAGCAAAACCGGTTGTTAATGACAAAGTAAAAGAAACCAGATTGCCCAGGATGTTTGTCTGAGAAAATGATAGTGTCCCTTTTCTTGTACCCAGTGACAAATGTGGGTTTGCCAGCGTTCGCTAAGTCCCTGTGAAGGGACAGTGGTGGCTGCAGGCTTTACTGTGGAAAAGATGAGTGTAAGGTCAAACACTATCTAGCATGTTGGTTTTTTGTTTGCTTAAGTGTTGTTCAAAAAAAAAAAAAAAATTCAGTCCTAATAGTCAAGAAGGGAAACCAAGCTCATGGAAAGAAAAGATACTGCGCCATAAAATAACAACAAGCAGGAAAGTCCTGGGGATTTGTCACAAGGGTGTTAAATAGTGAAGCTGGTTGCCTTCTCTAAGCTGGTGGGAATATTGGATGACAGTATTAACTAAATAACTAGCACTTCCAAGTTGGTGGTTTTCATACTTCCTGTGCGACGGGCCTCTGGACCCAAATCCACCGTCAGACTTGCTAGCTGTCTTCAGGGAGGTCATGTCTTTCCTTGTGGTAGTTCTGCTCAGTCATAATAACTTCTGTTCGTGTAGAGTTCATGTGGGCCAGGCACTCCAAGAGCTGTGCATAAACATCATCATCATTATTATTATGGGTTTTTCCATTACATTGTTACAGGAACCTGTGAGGTTGGTCTGTGCTCCTTCCTTTTAAGAGGAGGCCATTGACGTCTAGCAAGGAGACGTAACTTACTGAAAGCCCAATGGCTGGTAAGTGCTGTTGATGGGGTTTGAATCTAGGGGGGTTGGTTTCTAGAGTCTCCCAGGTAAGACTCTGTGCTAAACTCTGCAGCCCATGCTTTCTGGTTTACCTTGCTGGTCCTTGAAATCTGGCCCTCGCTCCATTCTGGGGCCGGGCAGAAGGTGAGGTGGGCAGACGTGATGGTTGTTATTCTTACTGTTTAGTCACTAAGTCATGTCTGACTCTTACAACCCCCTGGACTGTAGCCCACCAGGTTCCTCTGTCCATGGGATTTCCCAGGCAGGAATACTGGAGTGGGTTGCCATTTCCTTCTCCAGGGGATCTTCCTGACCCAGGGATCAAACCTGTGTCTCCTGCATTGCAGGCAGATACTTTACCACTGAGCCACTGGGGAAGCCGAGCCTAAATAAGAGACTGATTTTACCTTTGTGCTTCATCTCCAAGTTGGCCATGATGACCTCCTTGCTGTCCACACGTGGGTGATGGGCAGCTGTGCCCAGTGTCAACTTCTGCTACCAACGCCTTCCCCTCATGCTGAGAGGACACAGAGAGAGAACCGAATAAGCCAGAGGGGCAGGTTCCTGTAACCTCCCCAATATCCATCCTTCCCTTTCATCACTAGAAACAGATCACTAGTTTTATCCCAGGTGACGATGGGCTCAATTGAAAAACTAGATTTTCCTGCCCCCTTGCATGCAACCATGTGAATGAGTTCTAAGCAAGATGTTAGCAGCATTGCCATGAGGGTTTTCTGGGATTAAAGCAAAGTGAGGCAACAGGGGGTGAGTCCTTCTGCCTCCTTCCTCCTTCCTGATGCCTTAGATGGAGCTGCGACAGCTGGCACGCCAACAGCTGGTTAGGACACGGCAGTCATTACTCAGTAGGTGGGCAGTGCTCCTGAAACTTTCATGCATGCATCAATCAGCCAGGGGGTTTGTAAAAATGCACACTCTAATTCACAGGCCTTCGGTATATTCCCTCACACTTTTCACTGAGACAGCTTAAGAGCAGAAACCCTCTTAAAATATACAAGCATATATACAATATATATACCCAAATCTCATCTTACAAATGCTGTTTTCCACTAAAAGAAACTAGGGCTCTTTAGAGAAAAAGACTCAATTTAGGGCTGGAACAGAAGAAAGATAAAAAAAACCTTCCCCAACCAAGAGACTGCTCAAAAAATAATGGGAACAAAAGGATACATGAGCCAGCTCAAAGGGACTGCCACTGGTCACATTTGCGACCCTGTGGACTGTAGCCCACCAAGCTCTTCTGTCCATGGGATTCTCCAGGCAAGAATACTGGAGTGGGTTGCCGTTTCTTTCTCCAGGGGATCTTCCCGACCCAGGGATCAAACCCAGGTCTCCCGCATTAGAGGCAGACGCTTTAACCTCTGAGCCACCAGCGGAAGCCCCACATGATGGACAGTTGGCATATAATAATTAATAATAAGAGTAATAGATTACAACCTGTTGAATAAAGTAGGGAACCATGTCTGCACACAGATATGAATGAATCAGTGAATAAATGGAACGTGTGAGGAGAAATTGGGTATGTACATAGTTTCAAAGTACTTCTTAGAAAATATTAAATACAAAGGGAAAAATAGCAACTTTACAGAGTCAGATACCAACTTAGCTGTTCAAACTGCATATCATCAGTCATGGGACAAATGGAAACTGGGGCCAAGTGACACTCTCAATCTCACAGAAAGGAGACATCAGATACACCTGAATTGAGGGGCATGCTGTTGGGTCCCAAAGCATCCAGGTCAGGAAAGCTGAGAACAGACTGAGAAACTGCCCCAAGCTGAAGAAGACAAAAGGGCATGACAACTCAATGTAACACAAGCTTTTAAACTAGGCCCTCTGCTATAAAGGACATCAATGAAACAATTGGAGAAACTTACATGGGATCTGAGGGCTGGATGGCCATAATGCATCAGTACTCCAGACAGTGATATTACAGTTCTGTAGGAAAATGTCCTTTCATAGAAAAGAGGAACTGCTTTACGGAAAGGGGCAATCAGACTGGCAACCAACTCACACATGGTTCAGAAAATTTTTTTTCTTTATATTACATTTCTAACTTTTCTTTAACGTTTGATTGTTTCCAAGTAAAAAGCTTAAAAACCAGTACACTCAGCAGAGTAACAGGACATTTCCATCTAGCTGCTCCACAGTAGGACATATTTTGATTTGGCGCCTTGAACATGGGCGTGATTGTTTTGATTTGGTCAGGTCAAGATTTTTTGCTTGAAAGTGTAAAAATCATTCTTTTAGGATGTAATAGACATTTCTAAGTTTTAGTTCATAGCTCCTCATCCCCAATACCACCCCCCACATACACCCAGTTCAGTTCAGTTCAGTCGCTCAGTCGTGTCCGATTCTTTGCGATCCCATGAATCGCAGCACGCCAGGCCTCCCTGTCCATCACCAACTCCCGGAGTTCACTCAGACTAGCGTCCATCGAGTCCATAGTGATGCTATCCAGCCATCTCATCCTCGGTCGTCCCCTTCTCCTCCTGCCCTCAATCCCCCCCAGCATCAGAGTCTTTTCCAACGAGTCAACTCTTCGCATGAGGTGGCCAAAGTACTGGAGCTTCAGCTTTAGCATCATTCCTTCCAAAGAAATCCCAGGGTTGATCTCCTTCAGAATGGACTGGTTGGATCTCCTTGCAGTCCAAGGGACTCTCAAGAGTCTTCTCCAACACCACAGTTCAAAAGCATCAATTCTTCGGCGCTCAGCTTTCTTCACAGTCCAACTCTCACATCCATACATGACTACTGGAAAAACCATAGCCTTGACTAGACGGACCTTAGTTGGCAAAGTAATGTCTCTGCTTTGGAATATACTATCTAGGTTGGTCATAACTTTTCTTCCAAGGAGTAAGCGTCTTTTAATTTCATGGCTGCAGTCACCATCTGCAGTGATTTTGGAGCCCAAAAAAATAAAGTCTGACACTGTTTCTACTGTTTCCCTATCTATTTGCCATGAAGTGATGGGACTGGATGCCATGATCTTCATTTTCTGAATGTTGAGCTTTAAGCCAACTTTTTCACTCTCCTCTTTTACTTTCATCAAGAGGCTTTTTAGCTCCTCTTCACTTTCTGCCATAAGGTGGTGTCATCTGCATATCTGAGGTTATTGATATTTCTCCCGACAATCTTGATTCCAGCTTGTGTTTCTTCCAGTCCAGCGTTTCTCATGATGTACTCTGCATAGAAGTTAAATAAGCAGGGTGACAATATACAGCCTTGACGTACTCCTTTTCCTATTTGGAACCAGTCTGTTGGTCCATGTCCAGTTCTAACTGTTGCTTCCTGACCTGCATACAGATTTCTCAAGAGGCAGGTTAGGTGGTCTGGTATTCCCATCTCTCTCAGAATTTTCCACAGTTTATTGTGATCCACACTGTCAAAGGCTTTGGCATAGTCAATAAAGCAGAAATAGATGTTTTTCTGGAACTCTCTTGCTTTTTCCATGATCCAGCAGATGTTGGCGATTTGATCTCTGGTTCCTCTGCCTTTTCTAAAACCAGCTTGAACATCAGGGAGTTCACGGTTCACGTATTGCTGAAGTCTGGCTTGGAGAATTTTGAGCATTACTTTACTAGCATGTGAGATGAGTGCAATTGTGCGGTAGTTTGAGTATTCTTTGGCATTGCCTTTCTTTGGAATTGGAATGAAAACTGACCTTTTCCAGTCCTGTGGTCACTGCTGAGTTTTCCAAATTTGCTGGCATATTGAGTGCAGCGCTTTCACAGCATCATTTTTCAGGATTTGAAACACCTCAACTGGAATTCCATCACCTCCACTAGCTTTGTTCGTAGTGATGCTTTCTAAGGCCCACTTGACTTCACATTCCAAGATGTCTGGCTCTAGATTAGTGATCACATCATCATGATTATCTGGGTCCTGAAGATCTTTTTTGTACAGTTCTTCCGTGTATTCTTGCCACCTCTTCTTAATATCATCTGCTTCTGTTAGGTCCAGACCATTTCTGTCCTTTATCGAGCCCATTTTTGCATGAAATGTTCCCTTGGTATCTCTAATTTTCTTGAAGAGATCTCTAGTCTTTCCCATTCTGTTGTTTTCCTCTATTTCTTTGCATTGATCTCTGAAAAAGGCTTTCTTATCTCTTCTTGCTATTCTTTGGAACTCTGCATTCAGATGCTTATATCTTTCCTTTTCTCCTTTGCTTTTTGCTTCTCTTCTTTTCACAGCTATTTATAAGGCCTCCCCAGACAGCCATTTTGCTTTTTTGCATTTCTTTTCCATGGGGATGGTCTTGATCCCTGTCTCCTGTACAATGTCAAGAACTTCATTCCATAGTTCATCAGGCACTCTATCTATCAGATCTAGTCCCTTAAACCTATTTCTCACTTCCACTGTATAATCATAAGGGATTTGATTTAGGTCATACCTGAATGGTCTAGCGGTTTTCCCTACTTTCTTCAATTTAAGTCTGAATTTGGCAATAAGGAGTTCATGATCTGAGCCACAGTCAGCTTCTGGTCCTGTTTTAAAGAAGGGCTTTTACTTTCTGCTTTATTTTGAATCGTTTTTAAGAGGAGCTGCTATTTTTAGAATAAGTGAGAGGACAAAATAATACAGACATTTTTTGAAAACATGCCACAGGCAAGATGAGTGAACAGAATCGAAAGGTACAAACTTCCAGTTATAAGTCATGGAGATGTAGTGTATAGAATAGTGACCACAGTTAACAACAGTGTATTATATACTTGAAAGTTGGTAAGAGAGAAGATCTTAAAGTTCTTGTCACAAGAAAAATTATAACTACCTGTGGTGATGGATGTTCACTAGCAACAATTGTGCTCAATTCTCAGTATATACAAATATTGAATCATTGTACACTTAAAACTAATGTGTTAACTACACCTCGATTTTTTTAAATGCCATAACTTACCATCTTAGCCTCTAAGATTTTACTAATCAGTGACCCTCATCACCCTGCTCCAACAATCATAAAGGAATTTGATAATATTAAGTATAGTACCTTTACTGAGTACAGAGAAGGACCCAGATAGCATGAAGAAAGAAAAACTTGATACATTGAACTTCATGGACTTCCCTGGTGGCTCAGACGGTAAAAGCATCTGCCTACAATGCAGGACACACGGGTTCGATCCCTAGGTCAGGAAGATCCCCTGGAGAAGGAAATGGCAACCCACTCAGTACTCTTGCCTGGAAAATCTCATGGACGGAGGAGCCTAATAGGCTGCAGTCCAGGGGGTCCCAAAGAGTAGGACACGACTGAGCGACTTCACTTTCACTTTCAAGAGAATGAATAGATAAGTCACAGAACAGGAGAAAATATTTCACATGCATATACACAGGCCTTGTGTTCAGAATATAAGGAACTTCTATATCTCAATAAAAAGGTGAGAAACCCAGTTTTTAAAAAATTGGGCAAAGGACTTGAACAGATATTTCACAAAATAAGATAAGCATACAAGTGGTGAATAAGCAAGGAAAAAGTGCCCAGGATCACAGTAGTAGGAAACTTTAAATTCAGAGGGGCTTAAGAGATGCAAATCCTGGGTCTGGAAGATCCGCTGGAGAAGGGGTAGGCTACCTACTGCAGTATACTGGCCTGGGGAATTCCATGGGACTGCATAGTCCATGGGGTCGCAAAGAGTCGGACATGACTGAGCGACTTTCGCGAAGAGATGTGCTGGGCTTCGCTGGTGGCTTATTTGGTAAAGAATCCGCCTGCAATGCAGGAGACATGGGTTCGACTCCAGGGTTTGGAAGATCCGCTGTAGGAGTAAAGGCAACCCACTCCCATATTCTTGCCTGGAGAATCCCCATGGACTGAGCAGCCTAGTGGGCTAATTAGTCCATGGATCACAAAGAGTCAGACATGGCTGAGCAACTAAGGACAGTGAGAGCTGTGTCAGAGACATGTCAACCAAGACAAATAAATTAAACTTATTTAAATCCTGATTCAGACAGACAAGCTGTTACCAAAAGACAAACAAAAGCAAACTCAACCCACACACACACACAAAAATAAAAGTTCAACAATTGGAGAAATAAGAATACTGACTGGATATTTTATGTATTAAAGAATTACTGTTCATTTCTTTTAGCTGGAATGATGGCATTGTGGTTATTTTAAGAGTCTTTTTTATAGATACCCTCTGAAATAATTATAGGTAAAGTGATGTACTGTTACAAGTGTGCTTCAAATATATATGCCTATGGCTGATTCATGTTGATATATGGCAGAAACCAACACAATACTGTAAAGCAATTATCCTCCAATTAAAAATAAATATTAAAAAGTAAAAAAAGTTTGCTTCAAAATAATCTGAAGGCATGTGGTTTCAGGGAAAGGTAGATGAAACAAAACTGACTAAGTGTCAGTAAGTGTTGAAAGTGGGTAATGGGAACATTTGATTTATTATACTTTCTGTAATTTTATATACTTGTGCAAATTTCCACATGTATACATATATGAGTTCTTTATATATTTTGAGTGGTAACCTCTTATCAGATATGATTTACAAATATTTTCTCCCATTTTATAGGTTTCCTTTTCATCTTGTTAATTGTTTCCTTTGCCGTATCGAAGGAAGACCAAAGTCAAGGAGCTTACCTCCTGTTTTCCTTTAGGAATTTTATGGTTTCAGTCTTATGTTTAAGTCTTTAATTCAGTTTGAGTTAATTTGGCAGTATGCTGTAACATAGTGGTCCAGCTTTATTCTTTTGCGTGAAACGGTTCAGTTTTCCCAGTACTATTTGTTGAAGACACTGTCCTTTCCCCCACTGTATACTCTTGTCTCCATTGTCCTAAATAGATTGGCCATGTACACCTGGGCTTATTACTGGGCTCTCAATTCTGCTCTGTTGATCTTTGATTTTGGCATAAAGATAGACACATGATGTGTTGATTATAGGTCTTTGTTAGATACTTTGAAATCAGAGCACAGGCTATCGCTGGTTTTGCTGTTCTTTCTTGAGACTGCTTTGGCTATTTGGTGCATGTGTGTGTGTTTTAGCTCCATAAAAGTTTTTGAATTGTTTCTTCTATTTCTGTGAAAAATGCCATTAGAAATTTTATAGGGATTGCATTGAATCTGTAGGTTGCTTCGGGTAGTATAGACATCTTAAAAGGATAATTATTTGTGTCTTCTTCAACTTTTTTCTCAATGTCTTGTACTTTTTGGTGTATGTGTCTTTCACAACCTTAGTTAAATTTATTCCTAGTTATTTTATTATTTTTGAAGCAATTGTAAATTGTCCATTCAGCCACTCTGTTTTATGATTGGAGAATTCAGTCATTTACATTTAACTATTGATAGATATGTACTTATTTCCATTTTATTAACTGTTTTGTTGCTGTTGCTTTCTTCTCTTGCTTTCTTTTGTGATTTGATGGTTTTTCTGTAGTGGTATGCTTAGATTCTTTCTCCTTTGTGTATTTACTATAAGTTTTTGCTTTGTGACTACTGTTATGCTTACAAATAACAACTTAAACAGTCTTTTTTAAGCTGATAGCCACTTAAGTTTGAACACATTCTGGAGGTCTACATTCTTATTCTATACCTCTCCTCCCCATCTTTTGCTTTTGATGTCACATTTTACATTGTTTATCTTGTATTTCCCTTTAAAAAATATTGTAGTTACAGTTATTTTTACTACTTTTGTCTTTTAACCTTCATACTAGCTTTGTTAGTAACTAATCTACCACCTTTACAACATTAGATTATTCTGAATATTACTATTTACCTTTACCAGTGAGATGTGCACTTTCATGTATTTTCCTGTTGCTCTTTAGCACCATTTGTTTCATCTTAATGATGAAGATGAAGGACTTTCTAGTGATGATAAGTTCCTTAAGGTTTTGCTTTCCTGGAGGAATCTTTACTTTTCCTTTAGCTCTGAGTGACAACTCTGCCAAGTAAAGTATTACTAGTTGGCAAGTTCTTTTTTTTTTTTTCTCTTTTTCAGCACTTAAATATATTAGGCCATTCTTTTCAGCCCTGCAGCTTCTGTTAAAATCTAGTGATGATCTTGTAGGGGTTCCCTCGAATATGACAAGTTGTTTTTCTCTGGCTTGTTTTAAGACTCTATCTTTGTTTCTTTGTTTAACTTTGATAATTTAATTATAATACATCTTGGTGTTGCTCTCTAGGGCTCATCATTTTTGGAACTCTCTGAGCTTCCTAAAGCTGGATTTCTGTTTCCTTTTCCCGGCATGGGAAGTTTTCAGCTATTATTTCTTCAAATAAGTTTTCTTCCCCCTTTTCCCTCCCCTCCTTCTGGGATCCCTATAATATAAACTTTGGTCTGATTGATATTGTCCCTTAATCTTACGCTATCTTTTTTTCCTCTTTGCTTGGGTAAGTTCCACTTGTCTTTGAGTTAGCTGATTCTTCATCTAGTCTGCTGTTGAACACCTCCACCTCTAGTGTATTTTTCAGTCCAGTTATTACATTCTTCAGCCCCATAATTTATATTTGTTCTATCTTACATATCCTTTAAAAAAACAGATTTTTTATTTTTTCAAAAGGGATGACTTATTATATACATGTTACATTCAGCCACAGCTGAGAACAGAACTAGTCCAGAATGTCACAGGTCCAGGACAAAGGACCAAAATGTCCTTTGATTTGAGCCATTTTGATATGAGCAAAGTGGGTCTCTCAAAGGTGGTCTAGGTGATCGGGATGGCCATAGGTGTTCTAGATCCTTTAAGACAAATTCTAGACAGTAGGCATTGCAGTTCAACAGCTGTACCAGCAGCCCTGGCCTCTGGCTTCCCTCGTGGCTGCTCCTGTGTCTTCCATAGGTGTTCACGTTTACTTGAACCTTTGCCTCTTTCTTCTTGGCATTTCAGCCTGCACGTTTGCTTCTTCTTCCACTTAGTTCTTATGACTCTAGAGCTGAAAGCTATATTTTCTATCTCTTTGTTGACATTCTCACTGTGTTCATCCATTCTTCTCAAGAATTTGGTGAGCACCTTTATGATGATTATTTTGAACTCTTTATAAGATAAATCACTTATTCTTATTTCATTAATGGCTTTTTCTGAGGTTTCATATGGTTCTTTCTTTTGGAACTTATTTCTGGTTTTTCATTTTCCTTGACATTCTGTGTTAGTTTCTATGTATTAGATAAGAGACCCACATCTCTTTGTCTTGGAGTAATCTTGTGTAGCGGATGAGCCTTATCATTTGACCTTGGCCTCTTTTAGTTGTCTCTCAAAACTTTGTGATTGTCCAAGCAGCCTATTTTATTTTTTGTAGCTCCCAGTAGTTGAGGGTATGTCAAGACCTGTCAGTACTCCAAAGGGACAGGTCTCATTCAGCACCTAGATTCAGGATGATTGAAAGCTAGACCCCCAAGTAGCAGCTTCTAAAGTATGCAGACATATACAGACCTGTGGAACTGCAAACATAAGTCCCCCTGGCCACCAGATCCAGGTGATCTGGAGATGTTCTCTGGGTGGTAGTCACAAAAACCGAGGCAACAGAGGAGTATACTAGCTCCTTTCAGGAGATACTGGTAGCCTGGAGCAAGGTAAAGAGCATGAAAAACGCTATCCACTGACCTCATCCCTAGAGCCTGAGCAGGCTCCTAAATATGTGTCAAACTAGAAGCCTGCCCGTAACGTTGAAGCTCCAGAATAAGCAAATAGGTCTCTTTCACAGAAAGTGTGGGAGTGTGTTTCAGACTGCTTCTCTGCTTAGTGCCCTGGGCATGGTAGCCACCCAGAACTCTCTCGCCATTTGTTACAGTCCCAGGGGACGAGGAACCCAAGCCCTACTGGCCATCAGAGCTTGGCGATCAATGGCAGCCCCTGGGCAGCAGCCACAAAAAGCCAGGGCACCAGATACGTGTGCACCTGCCTCTCCGGGAGATCCTGGCACTCGGGAGCATGGCAGAGGGACAGCACGAAGATGGTGCCCACACCTGGGGGTCTCTGCAGAGGATTACGGTGGACCCTTACATGTGTGCGTTTCATTGGAAGCCTGCCCTTTAGGACACCTAGCGGTAAGATAAGCTAGTAGGCTGCTTTCATAGTAGGACTCGGCGCCTCAGTCTGTTGCTTCTTGTGCCCAGGGAGTGGCAGCCAATTAAGAACATCTTCTCCACTGGTTACATGCCTATGGGACCTGCCAGTGTAAGCCTGACAGGTCACCAAAGCCAGTCAACCTCAAAGGTGTCCCTGGTGGCAGCCATAAACAGCAACATTCAAGGAGGGGACAAGCTCCTTTCCCAGAGATACCAGCAGGCTGATGTGAGGCAGAAGAAGACAGCAAAGATGACACCCGCCCGTGTCCATTCCCAGAGAGAACCCCAACAGGTGCCTGCCCCTCAGGTCAGTGTTTCAAGGTAAGCAAATAAAGCTTTATCACAGGACATCTCAGCTCCTCTCAGCTGGTGGCCTGCGCTGTTCTCTGGGTGAGTCTGAACACACATGCCTCTTAAGAGTCATTTCTCTGTTCACTAACTCCTTGTATTTATCACAGACGTGAGCCCCTTTGGTTTCTCAAAGCTAGATATTTGGGGGCTCATCTGTAAGATGCAGATCTTAAAAACTGGGGTGCTCATTATGGTGTTCAAACCCTTCATTCTTCGGGGGGGTGGTGGTGGTTTAGTCGCTAAGTCATGTCCGACTCTTGCGACCCCATGGACTGTAGCCCACCAGGCTCCTCTGTCCATGGGATTCTCCAGGTGAGAATACTGGAGCGGGTTGCCGTTTCCTTCTCCAGGGGATCTCCCCAGCCCAGGAGTCGAAGCCGGGTCTCCTGCATTGCAGGCAGATTTTTACCGACTGAACTATGACGGAAGCCCCAAACGAAGATATTAGGAAAAGAATTAGTATTAAGAAGAATCTCCAAATTTTGAGTTTCCTCCCAATTCAGGGTTCTCTGTGTAAGGGGTGGGGCTTATGGTAAGATAATGTCTTAACCTTCCTGCTTCAGTGTGGGTTTTTTCCCTCATTTACCTGATGTGTAGGAGTTGCTCAGCCTACTTTTGGGTAATTTCCCAGAGGAAATTATTCCATTTGTAGCTGTAGATTTGATGTATCCATGGGAGAGGGTAAATATTCAGGATATTCCTATATTGCCATTTGAACCCCATGAGTTTGGCTTTTATAGATTCCGCATAAAAGTGAGATCATAATAGTATTTGTCTTTCTCTGTCTGACTTATCTCACTTAATGTCCTCAAAACCCATACATGTGGTTACAAATTGCAGAGTTTCTTTTTTTTTTTAAGGTTGAATAATACTCCATTATATTTATGTCACGTCTTCTCTATCCATTCATCTGTTGATGCACATTAAGGCTGTCACCATATCTTGGCTTTTGTAAATAAGGATCTAATAAATATGGAATGCACATACCTTTTCAATATCCTGGTTTCATTTCCTTTGGGTATATACTCAGAAGTGGAATTGCTGGGTCATGGGATTTTTGTCTTGAAAGGATGTTATATTTTTTCAAGTGTTTTTTTCTTTATCTAGGGGGATGAACAAGTGATTTTTATCTTTCATTCTTTTAATATGAAGTGTTACTTATTGTTTTACATATGTTGAAACATTCTTGCATCTCAGTGATGAATCCTACTTGCTCATGTTAATCCTTTTAATATGTTCGTGAAATCAGTTTGCTAAATTATTTTGTTGAGAATTTTTGCATCTATGTTTATCAAGAATATTGACCTAAGAGTTTTCTTATAGTGTTCTTATCTGGCTTTGGTGTCAGGGTAAAGCTGGCCTTGGAGAATGAGTTTGGAAGCAATCCCTCCTCTTCATGTTTTCAAAGAGTTTGAAAATGATTGACATAAATTCTTCTTTAAATGTTTGGTAGAATTTGCCAGTGAAGCTCTCTGGTTTCTGGGGTTTTCTGTGTTGGGAGGTTTTGATTATCAGTTCAATCTCTTTACTCATTATTGATTTGTTCAGATTTTCGACTTCTGATTGGTCTCAGTAGGCTGTGTAATTCAAGAAGTTTAGCCACTACTTCTAGGTTGTCTAATTGGTTGACAAATCATTTGTCATAGTAGTCTCTCATGATCCGGTGTATTTGCACAGCAATCAGTTATAACATCTCCTTTTTTATTTATAATTTTTAGTCTGCTCTCATTTTCTTAGTCTAGCTAAAGATTTGTTGGTTTTGTTTATCTTTCTGAACAAATAGCACTTAGTTTTATTGATCCTTTTAATTTTTTTCTGGTTTCTCTATTTCAGTTATTTCCACTCTGCTTATTATTATTTTCTTCCTTTTTCTTATTTCAGGTTTAATTTGTTCTTCTTTTGAAGTTGTCCTTAAGTTGTTCATTGGAGTTCATTCTAATTTCTTAATATATGCATTTATTGCTTTAAACTTTCTTCTCAGAACTATTGCAGCATAGGGATTCAGTATGCTGTGTTTTCATTTGTGAAGATAAATTTTTATTTCTCTTTTGATTTCTTCTTTGATGCATTGGTTATTCAGAAACATGTTGTTTAGTTTCCACATGTTGGTTTTCCACTTGTTGATTTTTAGTTTAGTGTTGTGGTCACAAAAACATACATGATTTAGAACTCAGATTTATAAAGATTTGTTTTGTGGCCTAATATATGAATTATCCTGGGAGAATGCTCTGTGTGCACTTACAGTATATTCTGCCGCTGCTAGATGAAATATGCCTGTTAATCAATTTGGTTTAAAAGTATGGTTCAATCCAATGTTTTCTTAATATTTGTATGGATAATATAACGATTGCTGATGGCAGAGTATTGAAGTTCCTTACCGTTATTGTATTGAGTATTTCTCCTTTCAGATCTGTTAGTATTTGCTTAACATACATAAGGTGCTCCGATGTTGGGTGTGTATAGTTTTATGATTGTTGTATTTTCTTGATGTATTGACCCCTTTATTATAATGACTATCTTAGTCTCATTACTGGCTTTGATTTAATGTCTGTTTTGTCTGATACAAGTATGATTACCCTTGTTTTCTTTTAATCTCCACTTACATGAAGTATCTTTCTCCATCCCTTCACTTTGAGCCTATGTGTCTTTACAGCTGAAGATGAATCTTCTTTAGGCAGTAAACATATTTGGGTCTTGTGTGTGTGTGTGTGTGTTTTTTAATTGATCCAGCCATTTGGCCTTAAATTGGTGAATTCAACACACTTATATTTAGAATAATTATTGATACCTAAAGACCTACTCCTGCCGTCTTATTGTTAGACTTCTGGCTATTTTGTATCTCCATTTTTTCTTTTCCCCTCCCTTTCTGCCTACATTTGTCAACTGGTGATTTTCCATGGTGGTGTCCTCTCTCCTCCTTTTGTTTCCTGAATCTACTCCAGATTTTTTGCTTTGTGTTTACCATGCTGCTGCTGCTGCTGCTAAGTCGCTTCAGTCGTGTCCGACTCTGTGCGACCCCATAGACGGCAGCCCACCAGGCTCCCCTGTCCCTGGGATTCTCCAGGCAAGAACACTGGAGTGGATTGCCATTTCCTTCTCCAATGCATGAAAGTAAAAAGTGAAAGTGAAGTCCCTCAAGGCTCACTTAAAACACCGCATAGATAGAATAGTCCATTTTATACTGATAGCGACTTACCTTCATATGTCTATATGCTCCTCTCCTCTTATGTTTTTGATGTTATAATTTGGCTCTTTTATGCAATATATTCATTAACAAATTATAGTAGCTATTTTAAAATATTCTCTTCCTTTAATGTTTATACTATAGCTAAATGGTTAACACACCATTCTAACACCAGTTTTCTAATTCTTTTTCACCTTTACCAGAATATTGTATACTTTTGTATGTTTTGATGTTTCTAATTAGCATATTAATTTCAACTTAACTCTTTCAGCATTTCTTGCAAGGTGGGTCTAGTAGTGGTAAACTCTCTCAGCTTTTGTGTAGGAGAGTATTTCTCTTCATATCTGAAGGATAACTTTGCTTGATGAAGTATTCTTGGCTGGCGTTTTTTATCTTGCAACATGTTGAATATGTCATTTCACTCACTCCGGGCCTGTAGAGTTTTGCTGAGAAATCTACTGCTAGTCTAATGGGGATTCCTTTGTTGGTTACCTTTTTTTCCTCTCAGTCTGCCTTTAAGATTCTTTATCGTTGATTTTTAACAGTTTCAGTGTAATGTGTGTTGGAGAAGGTCTTTTCGCATTGAAGTAATAGGCTGTTCTATTAGCTTTGTGGTATGTTTGCCCAAATTCTGGGAAGTTCTCGCCTTTTCTTTAAATAATGTCTCCTCTCTCTCTTCTCTTTCTGATAAACCACTTAATCCTGCTTTTCATATTGAATTCAATAGCTCTCACAGGGTCTTTTTTTTTTTTTTACTCTTTTTAGATCTAAGTTCTCTCTCTTCTAACTGAATTATTTCTATATTTTTATTCTCCAAGTCACTTATTCTCTTTTCCATCTAGTCTGTCCTATTACTGATACTCGCTATTGCATTCTTCACCTATTTAATTCTTCAGCTCCAGAATTTGTTTGGTTCTTTCTTATAATTTAAATCTCTTTGTTAAAGAATTTCTTCTGTAATTGAACCACTTTGCTGTACACATGAAACTAATATAACATTGTAAATCAACTATACAATTATGAAATAGAAATAAAACATATATTTATTTGAAAATAAATTAAAATAAATTTAAAATATAAAAAATATACCATAAAAACATAAAAATTAATTTTAAAAACTGCTGTTCATTAATTTTATTCCTGAGTTCATTGAATTATCAGTTTCCATATGTAAGTGTGTGTATATATGTACAATTTGAGTTAATTTTGGCTGTGCTGGGTCTTCATAGCTGCACACAGCTTTTCTCTAGCTGCACTGAGCAAGGGCTCCTCTCTAGCTGTGGTGCATAGACTTCTCACTGCAGGGCTTCTCTTGAGGAGGAACATGGGCTCTAGGGCACACAGCCTTCAGGAGCTGCAGCACATGGGCTCAGTAGTTGTGGTTTGCAGGCTTGAGTCCAGGCCCAGTAGTCATGGTGCTTGGGCTTAGTTGCTCAGCAGCATGTGGGATCTTTCCAGACTAGGGATCCAACCAGCATCCCCTGCATGGCAAGGCAGACTTTTAACCACTGAACCACCACAGAAGCCCCTTGAGTTTTCTTGTAGCTCATTGAATTTTTTCATTAAAGCTATTTAAAATTCTTTATCAGTTAGATTGCAACCTTGTGTGTCTTGTGTTCAGTCGGTGGAGAATTATTTTTATTTTTGTGATACCAGACAAGTATTCATGTTTGTAGGTATGGACTCTTGCTTTTGCAATTGAAACAGCAGCTACTTTCTTAGCTTTCCAGGTACACAGTGGTTAAAGAATCTGCCTGCCAATGCAGGAGACAAGAGAAACAAGTTTGATCCCCGGGTTGGGAAGATCTCCTGGAGGAGGAAATGGCAATGCACTCTGGCATTCTTGCCTGGAAAATTCCAGGGACAGAAGAGCCTGGTGGTCTACACTCCATAGCGTTGCAAAGAGACATGATGCAGTGATAGAGAACCACATACATTCTTAACATAGCTTTTGTGTTCTCTAGTTTTTGGAGTTCAACAGGCTGGCTACTAGTTCTTTCTGAAATGCAAAACTTCAGACTGTGGCTCTAAAGCTCAAGCTTGTGACTTTCTTTCTTGCTCACTGAACTTGACCTGTATCTGGGCACCTGTGTGTACTGGAGCTGGGTCTTGGGATGGATTCAGGAATGTGGACAAGGAGTTGGCAGTAGAGTGGGGTGTAGGTGGGTTTGTCACTTGGAGCAACGAGTACCCACAGACTGGTGGGGGGAGCCTTGAGTGGAATACTCTCAGAAGTTTGTGGGTAGACTTGCTGAAGTCCTGAAACAGACAGGAAATGCATTTCTTTAATACTCTTTCATATCCTTACCTTTCTTTTCCCTCTCCAGTCATGGAGGTCTGTCCTCAGAAATCTGGTGCTGCTGGAGAGATGGGTTTCTCCAGCTAAACCCTGCACAACTGTGGTAGCTGGGCATTCATTCATCACTTTTTTTTTTCCATTTTTTTTCATTCATCACTTTTGCTCTCTACCTACCTCCTCCATGAGTGAGGTCACGACTTTCCACCTCTTCTGCCTTAGAGGTGACCACTGCTGTCACAAAAAGCCCAGCCCCTTGCTGTGCCCTCCTTGGGAAAGGGGCCACCTGTGTGAGTTCTTCCCTCTTCCAAACTTATCTGTGTCTATGCTGCTTTGATGGCAGGCTGGAATCTCCCAGGGCAGACTTCCACCGGCTCTCTCTTGCCGGTGGATACCCACCATCCACCCGGTTTTGCACCCTGCAGGCTCTTTTCCCCCAAATCCATGGCAAGTGGTGGTGGGCAGGGTAGGTTTACCATACCCCTTTGGAGCCACAACCTACTAAAAACCTGTTATCTCTGCACAGGTGGGCTGGTGTGTCCTTTGGTGTAATGTGCGGAGGCACTTCTGTTCTCTTGTGGTCTGGTTGGTTGTTCAAAAGGATAGAGAAAAGAAGGACTTAGATCATGATTCTGACATCACTTCAGTGATCTCTGACTCTGTTTTTAAAAGTTGTTATCCATTAATGTAATTCGGAAAGGTAGTACAAAGAATTCTTGCCTGTTGAATTTTTTTCAGCAAAAAGGAATAGCAAGAGAAATAAAAGCTAAACTAAAACGAAAGTTAATAGCACAGACTCAAGTCAGAGATCCTGGAGTTCTAGATATGGTTTTGCTACTAACAGCAGGTTACTTAAATAAAACATACCCAACTTGTTGGAAATTTCTTCTTTAGCAGCAGCCAGTTAGCATTTTATCTATTTGCTAATAACTGTTGAGAAAAGGTTGGTATGTTCCCAGGTGGCTCAGCAGTAAAGAATCTGCCTGCCAATGCAGGAGATGTATAGGAGTTTGGGATTACTGGGCCAGGAAGATCCCCTAGGGGAGTAAATGGCAACCCACTCCAGAAGTCTTGCCTGGAGAATCCCATGGACAGTCTGGCAGGATATAGGCCACAGGATCACAAAGAGTTGAACATGACTGCAGTGACTTGGCACGCATGCACAGTGCAGAAATAAAATACAGGGTCAGAAGGTTAGTTCCACAAGTTTTATAAAAACTCTTAGGGTAATTAAAAGGTTTTGCTTAAGTCCATTGATAATTCCAAGGGAACCTAGAATGAGAATATGAACAAACTCAGAAAAATGATCACCGGGTTGCTAAAAGAAATATCTGATGTTCCCAGGCAGTCCAAGATGCTCAAAAGATTGATTTGGAAATATGCTCAGCTTGGTTAAAGACGTCCTTTTTCATTATACTAAATGAGGACTTTCTCTTTTTTGACTGCCCTAAAATGTGACAACAGAAAAGCATCTTGTTTTGCCTTACTCTCAGGCACTGATATCTCCAGTCACCTCCTGTCTCCCAGACTGAAGGCAGCCTAAGCCTCTGAGATTTTAATAGAACTTCACTTTTTCCTAGTTCATAGGCAGTTCACACAGACCCTAAGAGCCCGTAGATCTGGATCCTACAGTTTACAGAGACACTGTAGAGCCTGCGGATCTGGATTCGAATCCAAGCTTCACTACCGCTGACTATGCGCTTGAGAAAGTCATGAAACTTCTTCAAGCTTTAGTTTCCTCACCTGTAGAATGAGATTATATGATTGAATCTAACTTAGGGATGGTTTTAAGAACCGAATGAGACAGTACATGTAGAGTTCATTTGATAAGTCAACAGGGAGCACTTGCTCAATAGTCAAAAGCAAGCTTTTCAGTGTTTAAAAAAAATTCTGATTTTTCAAATGCTCCGCCCATCTTAAGAATCCCTGCTTTACACAGGTGCCCATAACTGCTCAGTGCACACGATCTCCATTCCTCACTCGTTTCACAATTTTTGTTGTTGCCCGTAATTACTGTCCCACCAAATTATAACTGTATCATAATTGGTATTATAAATAATCACCAACATTTGTTAAGTGATTACTTATAAAAAGTGAGGTCTATAACAAATTTAAAAACCATGTCTAGCATACAATTAAGCATCTGATTCATGTTTTTACATTTTTAGAACTTTTTATGCTGTTACTTCAAAAAAAATGGTCAAAATATCTTTGACTGATTTCAATGGTTTGGGAAATATCAACATTTGGGGGATGATTAAAGACTTTTTGGATGTCAGTCTGGCGTGTTTACTTAAGAGATTTGAATATCAGAATAAAATATTCCAAGTACAATATATTTTTCTTACTTGAGGTTGGGAGTACACAGAAACAAAACCTTATCATCACCAGTCACATATCCACCTGCTCATATATACCTTATCAATTGTTGCTATGTATTTTGTGGGATCTAAAAAAATATTCTCGCCTTCCAACATGAAGAGCTGCTTCTCTATAGCGAGTATGTTAGGTTAGGTTAATAAATGAATAAACTGTTTCAGGCTTTCTGGGGATGTTTCCAGTAACAAAGTAAACTGCATGCTTTCCTAACTTTGTTAAGGCTTTCCTGGCGGCTCAGTCAGTAAAGAAATCTACCTGCAATGCAGGAGACCTGGATTCAATCCCTGGGCCAGGAAGATAACTGGAGGGGAGGGCACGGCAACCCACTTCAGTATTCTTGCCTGGAAAACTCCATGGACTACAGATCATGGAATCACAAGAGTCTTGGCAACTGAACTACCATCACCATCTCTGTTGAAAAAACAAATCCCCCCCCACCCTGCCCCGAAACTTAAAAGCTGTGGACAGAAAACCAAACCTGATCGTTTCCATGAGAACTGGTCTTACACGGAGAATGCACTTATTAAGCACAGCTATTCAGGTCTTCATTTACTCACTGCAAATGAATAGGGACAATGGATTTACATCAAAAGAGTAAGAAAATTTCAATGTACTCTCTAAAATTTCACTTGGAGGCAGGAGGAGAAGGGGACGACAGAGGATGAGATGGCTGGATGGCATCACTGACTCGATGGACGTGAGTCGGAGTGAACTCTGGGAGATGGTGATGGACAGGGAGGGCTGGCATGGTGCAATTCATGGGGTTGCAAAGTCAGACGCGACTGAGCAACTGAACTGAACTGCGATCCATTAGTTTGGTAGAGGTATAATCAAAGGTAGCATCCTGTAAACAAGATACATTAGCTTGTTTCAGCCATGCAACTTAGTGTGCGTGCTACAGAAAAGGAGATTCTAGGCTAAAAAAGCAGTTTCCAAGTAGCCATTATCATCTCCTACCTGCCAAGAGGCAGCCCTAAGTAAGCCTTATGAGATATGGTAGTATCCTTCACTGTGCTTCGTTTCAAATCCTCCATGAAGTTGGATGTGCTCAGTCAAGTCCGACTCTTTGCAGTCCCATGGACTGTAGCCTAGAGGCTCTCCAGGCAATACTGGAGTGGGTTGCCATGCCCTCCCCTCCCCAGGGGATCTTCCCAACCCAGGGATTGAACCCAGGTTTCCCACATTACAGGCAAATTTTTTACTGTTTTGAGCTACCAAGAAAGCCCAGCCATACATTTATCAGACACTAGTCAGTTATCCGGAGAAGGCAATGGCAACCCACTCCAGTACTCTTGCCTGGAAAATCCCATGGACAGAGGGGCCTGGTGGGCTGCAGTCCATGGGGTCACTAGGAGTCGGACACGACTGAAGCGACTTAGCAGCAGCAGTCAGTTATCATCTATGAAGATTGTTTTGTGAAGTCTTGCTAACATTGAAAGTAGTAAATAACTGAGTCATTGCTCCTAGGGGAAATAAGTTAGGTACCTGTGAGCCTATCACATTTTCATCTATTGACACACAGCTTTGTGTTTCTGCCTAAAGACCTCTCATTTAATATATATTGTTAACACTGAACCCACAGCTGACAGCTCTATAACTTATGCCCAAATGAAACTTACATTTTCTCCACAGGGGCCATTTAAACAGTAAAATCATACGCACACACTCACAGACACACACAGCATGAAAATGTCAAAGTGAGGCACAAACAGCCCTTGAAAAGGACACTTGTTTTTGAGAGCTGAAACAAGACATTTTTTAGTTCTGCTGGGAACACGTGGATTTCAGGTGACTCATTTTTCAACGTTCTGTGCTATCCACAGATGACTGAAATCTGTTTGCACAAAGATTTTGTGGGTGACAAGTAACTTTTGGTTGAGTAGGTGAACTTACACAATCAAACAATGAAGATTTTTTCCTATGTCAATTCCTGCAAGTAGATTACAGACATCTACCTGTTCCGTTGTCTCCTCTAAGAAAACAGACATTTCAAAATCGAATGATTTATCTTTGTATCACACAAGAAACACTGAATTCCAGCTATCCAACACACAAAGCAAACTACTGTCTGTGAACATCACCTGCAGCTCTAGATCTGGAATGGTTTTCAGCTGTGAGAACTTTTAGCTTGAGACATCTCAGAAGAGGCTCCTTTAAAATGTGACGGCTTGAACCATTCTATATTCAAATTGAGATATATCCCTGATAAAGCTTTCGTGATTCATAAAAGTTGTTTTCATCTCAACAGTCAGGGTAGGACTACAGCCAGGCAAAATACAAAATCATCACTGTTAATAATGCCTACTAGGTGGCATGATATAAGCCATGGGACAGGAAGTGGGGTCTGTTATCTTGAGTTTCAGAATACAGTGAAATGCATTCCAGGTACAGAAGCATGGTTAAGGCTTCAATATGCAGGGAGGGCTGGCACTGTCATAGCTAAGGTTTTAGACAGACTTACTTGCTCCCAAAGGCAAGACAGTTGAGGTAATTCTAGCACGGTGATAATCAGATATGCAACTCACAAAGCAAACTCTGGCAGTTGTGTAGAGTGAAATAGAGTTAAAACTAGATCTCTAAAACTAGATTCTCTAAAGCACACTGAAACTGTCAGGGATACCTGTCTAATGTGTATGCCCTGGGCCCCAATCCTGGTGTTTTAAATCCATTTCTCTCAATGTAGAAGCCCTATTATCTTCATTATTTAAAAGTACTTTCGATGATAAAGTATTATACAGAGTTAAGTCACAGTAATCAATAAGTCAAATTACAAGTCTAGAAAATTAAGGCTTAAAACTAATCCTAAGTATACTTAATGTTACTAGTTTTTGGTATAATTTTTATTTTATCTACACCCTCTTGTCCAGCAAACACAGTAGTTATTACTATTTTATACCACGTGATAGTTTAAAAGCTATCTCCCAGCAGTAGTTATTACTATTTTATACCACGTGATAGTTTAAAAGCTATCTCCCAGCCTGGAAACCTTAACGTATCATATAATCTCGAAAGAACTCACACAGAAATCTGACTTCATAAAGTGCATTAGAAGCATGGTTTTATGTTTCTTCCATAAACCTAATAAACTTCTGAAAAACAATCAGTGCCTTTGTTATGAAAGAGGCTCTTAACGTCAGTTTCAAGTATCACCTATTTTCCCAAGCCAATTACAAAGAGAAATAAATGAAGAGAAATAAAATAGCGTAACATCACTGTGCACTGTTTAAGGAATTTTTATTAAAGCAAGAGTTTTATAATCCAAATTACGTTTCCTTGCTCAGTTATCAATTCTGTTATTTAAAACAGAAGTGACATCCTGAGCTATTCCACAGTAAAGAATTACAAAATTAAAGAAAGGAATGCTTTAAATTTTTGTACTTTGCTGAAAATTCTTTTTCCCACGGTCTATAAAACATTAATTTGTTTTTATATTTTACTATTTTTTTGTGTTTTTTGTTGTTTTTAAATCAATAAGTAATCTAGGACTAGCACTATGTTTGCTAGACCTGGCATTTGCTCGGTACATAAGGTTCAAAGTTTCCTTTCCTTTTTTTATTTATTTTATATTTTGCAATGTTTTTTTTCCCATAGTATTTAAGTTTTTCGATGTTTAGGTATTTTTCTTCGGTGAAGCACGAGTTTCTTTTCATGGTCCCTGATCATCTGTAAATGTGGGGGAAAAAGAGATTATGATCATCAAAGTTAAGTCACAGAACATAATGATTCCAACCACTAAAAAGAAAGGACCTTTACCTGAGTGACGGAAGTGCTAATTATAGCTATAATGACAGTCATATTTTACAATATATAAATGTATCCAATTAACCCGTTGCACACCTTAAATTTACACAATGTTGCTTTGTCAAGTCTCTTAATAAAAACAAATGTAAGAGGACCAATACTGGCAC
The DNA here is from genome assembly GCF_023091745.1 of Budorcas taxicolor. Classification (NCBI taxonomy): domain Eukaryota; kingdom Metazoa; phylum Chordata; class Mammalia; order Artiodactyla; family Bovidae; genus Budorcas; species Budorcas taxicolor. The sequence goes on along the minus strand of NC_068923.1, from coordinate 76,716,049 downwards.
TTGTCAGAATGAAAGCCTTCAGCCAAGTTCAGCCTGTGGAGGGCCTGTCTCTGTGAAGCTCTGTCCCCTGCTCATTCCCAAGCTGCACGGCCGCTCTCACACGGTGGCAGCGGGGCAGAGGAGCCTAAACACGGAACACGACCCGCACAGCCCCAGCTACTTCCTATTTCATAGGGAAGCTTTGTACACACCTGGCTCTAGCTACGTCACCCTATTTCTTGGGTGTAAGGAAAGGCAGTATTAAAGGCCAAAAAACAACTTCATCACTGCCACCCAAGAAAATGTATTAAGCTATGAAAGTCCTTCAGCTATCTACACAGGGCCAATCCAGGTTACAGCTATTTAACACAAATTACTATGCAAAATGTCTGAAGGGGTCTTGATCTCAAAAATTCAAGTCTATACCAGGGTAACACATAGTTAATTCCTCTGTATTTTTACTTCTCTTTGAAAAACTGAAATGCATTTGGATTAGTGATAAAATGAGTTTTTGCTACGTTTCAATACATGCTCAAACTGTGAGAATAAGAAACACGAGGCAGGCTCACTTTAAACAGTTGGAACCCCAGTGGCACTGTTAACTGCTTTCTGGGCAGCCTCTTTTGCTTGGTGGGCTTGGAGTACAGCTACAGCTTCATCAACCTGAAAAAACGAAAACAAACTGGTTCTGAAAAACAATAATTAGAATACAGCTTCAAACCGCCAACCTACAAATGTCCAACAAAGGCAAACTCCTTTCCTCAGATGAAGGTGTTAATGACTGTTATGAAAAAAAAACACATTCCAACTATACATCTGTATCCTTCGGGCTCTATTCCACCACTGTTTTGGAATTATTAACCTCTTGTACTTCCTTCTCCCCACCAAAAATCCCCCAAGTTCAGAAATATCAGCAAATATCCCTTTCTTCAATACAGATGAGCACAGTTAAGAGTTAATGGATGCTGGAGTTACAGTGACTGGATCTGAAAGCGAGCTCTGCCATTCACTAGCTGCTTTGTGAGCAACCAGGCAAATTATTTAACCTCTCTATGCTTCAGTTTTCCTGTCTATAAAATAGGGATGACAGCACCATAGGTTATTAGGATTTTCAATTAATATTTATAAAGCTCTTAGAACTGTGCGTGACTTGTACAAAGAACCTATAAATGTTCTACAAAACATTCTGGAATATGTAGTATAAGAAGCTGGTAGGTAAATGATAAATTTAAATTACTTTAGAACGGAGAGACTCTGGAGACTCAAGCATATGAAGAAGTTCTGAATTATCAATCTCCAACAACATGCCAGTGATTTTACCAGCAAGAGTAGGGTGCATGGCTTGAATTAGAGGAAAGAGCCGTTCACCTAGGAACAAAAACATTCAAAAACTCCTTCAATCAAAAAAAATTTTTTTAAGGCATCTACTATAGTAAAACTGGGGTTTATGAACCCTTCGTATACAGCAAATAAATGCGAACCCATAATCCACCACTCCAGTATCTTTCATGAGATGATCAGTATAAAATGGATCAACATCATACCACAAGGCAATTAATTCTTGAAAGCATCAGTTTGCCAAAAAGAGATGAGATGAAGCTATGTGTTAAATCTGTGCTCAGTCAAAATCAAAGTGGCTTACTCATTTGGTTCAAATTTCAAACTCCTCCTTCAGAAAATGTGGTAGGAACCTGGCAAGTCCTGCCCCATTACCCTGTCCATCAAAGGCAACATTTTAATAGCTTTCCAGGCTTTTAATGAGTTAGGCAGACAAACTGCCATGGTAATCATTCATACCAATTCAGATCCCACCACCCTAGCTGTCATTTTTAGGTGCAAAGGCAGTCCAAGTGTCTTCCTATTTTCTAGTCTCTTACTGTAACTGACCAGGTGGGACAAAGGTACTTACCCAACATTTGCTTCTGCTCTTGAGGAGGGGCAGATGCCAACATGGAAGCAGTCAGAGGCTCCTGACCTTGTACATGAACAGCGGGCTAGAAAGAAAATGGGAAAATTCCTAAGTACAAAAGTAATGGCAAGCACAAACATAGTCATCACTGGAAAATAACCGGATAAAGACTATAATCTAAACATAAACAGGAGAAGCTGAGTGAACCAGAAAATGCAGCCTAAGGCAGCTATTAACACCTAAGTGCTCAAGTATTATAAGCACAGGGATGTTGAATTTTCTTTATCTGGAGTAGTCTTTGGAACCATACTTCTAGTATAATCAACCACAATTTTGGTCCCAGGGGTCAAAAAAGCAGAAAAACGGTAAGCCAAATCTCACAAACTAAACTTTATTTCACCCTTTCTTACAACTATGCCAAATAAAACTCTCAAACCACATACGCAATTCAGGAAGGGAAAATGCTGCTCTAGTTCCTGGAGTATAGCACATATTTTTACATACTAGCCATTAGGGGGACTTCAACAAGATGTTCTAGACAGCTTAAGCTCTCACACATCATACGGCTGTCCTCAAAAGTCTTTGCAATCTAGGACTGTCATCTTTATCATAAAGAAGCCGTCAAATCCACACCTGCTGCATGGTGACCTGTGGCTGTGCATTAAGATGCTGTTGAGGATTGCGAACTCCCGCCGCGTATTTGTACTGTGGAACGGTGCGAACAGCAGGAGTAGCTGCAGCTGCAGCAGCTGCGGGACGTGGACCCATCGTCTGTGTTGATGTGTTAGCTAAAAAAATAAAAACGTTTTTTGTATTTATCTTTGTATTTCCAATTGGAGACCAACTTTTATGGGAAGGGTTAAGACTCACCAACACGCTGTGTCGACATGACTCGTGGAACCTGTGAGGAAGCTGGTCTCATAGTACTAAATGGTGGTCTAGGAGCGGCTGGGCGGATAGCACCGGGCATATTTTGGAATGCTACGTTTAAAGATATGAACACACATTAACTGGGAAAAACTCAGTGTTCATCTTGCCTTTTCAGAGCTGAGATTTGCACAAAAGACTAAAAATGACCAGATATAAACAAGTATGTTTTTTAAAAGCTTAGGCTCCTATTTGCCATTTCTTCAGACTTTTATGCCACTTCACATCAGAGCATAAAAATATGAAATGGAGTTGGATGCACTCCCAAACTTGTGATAAAAAGAAAAAAAAAATCAAACTAGCATACATATTATTAGCATTTTAAGATTCTTTCTAAAGAACAAAATGCTAAAGATGCCGAAAATGAACACCCGTAACTATAAATTACGTAAAGCAACAGCTAATATACCATTGGATATAACAGCTAATTTGCCTCATTTATGTTTTTTAGTTCAAATACTTTGCAACTTAAAAAAAAAAAAGCTTACGATGAGGTCTGGCACCCTGAGCAGTCCAGCGAGGACTTGGTCTTAGTTGAGCAATTTGACTAGGAGGATAGTACGCAGCACGGTTCTGAGTCTGTTGGAAGCAAGCAAATGTATCAGAAAAAGCAGATAACACAACACATTATGCATGTTCAAAATAGTTAACAGGTCCTCACACTCCAGGAGGAGGGCACAGCAACCCACTCCCATATTCTTGCCTGGAGAATCCCATGGACAGAAGAGCCTGGTGGGCTACAGTCCATAGGGTCGCAAAGTCACACACGACTAAAGTGACTTAATACATACCATGCACACTCTTAAGTATTTTTCAAATCCAATCATAATTCACATCTCAATGTTTTCATCTTAAGACTTTACTCTTCTTTTTTTGGGGGGGAGGGAGGATGACAAAACATTAAAGGTGACCAAACAGGAAAACCTTCATGAGGTTTTTGTCCTTTTCTAGAACCTACCTGTGGGATAGCTGCCATGAAGTAACCTGAAGGAGGTGCTGGCTGGTAGGGGTTGATTACGGGGTTGGGCACAGCTCTTACACTTGCCATCCTCTGCATATACTGGTTAGTGAGGTGAGCCTGGCGCTCTTCTTTGCGCTGAGCTAAAGCTACATACAATGGCTTGGTGGCCACAATTCTACCGTTCATTTCCGTAACTGCTTTAGTGGCTTCTTCTGGGGAGGAGAAACATACAAAACCAAAACCTTTGCTGCGACCACCCTCCATCATAACCTATTGAAAGAAAATTAAAAAACCACACAATTAATGCAATGGAAGGATGAGGCACAAAAACAGTATCAACTAGAGCCACCACCTCACACTTAACCCTGTCAACACTTTCATCTTTTTCCCCACAATTTTCCCATTAATATCCAAATACTAAGGGTAAACTACATGTATGCATTATCCTAGCCAAGCAAAAGTAAAGAGGCAAAGACACAACAGAAACTTTAAGGTTTTTAGATTTTCAATATTAAGGTTTAACTTCTAAATACATTCAAAGCCTACTAAATTTTAGTAAAAAATTTAGAATAATGCAAAATTAAAATCTAACTATTCTAACAAGTCAAGCTGACAAGATGCTTTATTACTCTTTGGGGGTGGGGAGCAGTTGAGTATCATTTTTAAATTAAAATTTCATTCACAACCGTAAGGGCCATAAATATTGGGGTATAAACAACATTCAGGAAACTTCACAATAACTCCAAAGATTTTTTAAACAAGCAGTAAGGAAATGAACTACTCAGTAGACCTACATGTATGCATGCTATACATCTGTATTAAACATCATGCTGGTGATATTGGAACAAACAAAAGAACAATAAGACAGATTCATGATCTTACTTAAATGTGGAATCAAAACAAAACAAAAAACTGGCCTCAGGGATACAGAGAACAGATTAGATTGGTGGCTGCCAGAGAGGCAGGGGGCTTGGGGAAACGGATGAAGGTGGTTAAAAAGTACAGACTCCTAGGCATAAAGTCACAAGGAAGCAATGACTAGGGACGCAACGAATAGGATGTATAGGGACAGTGTGGGCACTATAGTTTATGTGTTACTTATCTGAAAGTTGCAGAGAGCGGATCTTTAAAGTTACCATTACAAGAAAAAAAACATTTTTAATCTATGGTAATAAATGT